>NC_057737.1:19168139-19211716 GCF_004010195.1 Chiloscyllium plagiosum | reverse complement strand
GCCACGGGGCGATTTGGTTGATTGGTGCGGGTGTCTCGGAGATGTTCCCTAAAGCGCTCTGCTAGGAGGCACCCAGTCTCCCCAATGTAGAGGAGACCGCATCGGGAGCAACGGATACAATAGATGATATTAGGTTTCCTTGGGTTGGTGGTGTCATTTCCTGTGGTGATGTCATTTCCTGTTCTTTTTCTCACTGTGTGGTAAATGGGATTGAAGTCAATGTGTTTGTTGATAGAGTTCCAATTGGAATGCCATGCTTCTAGGAATTCTCATGTGTCTCTCTATTTGGCATGTCCTAGGATGGATGTGTTGCCCCAGTCAAAGTGGTGTCCTTCCTCATCTGAATGCAAGGATACTAGTGAGAGTGGGTCATGTCTTTTTGAGGTTAGTTGATGTTCATGTATCCTGGTGGCTAGTTTTCTGCCTGTTTGCCCAATGTAGTGTTTGTTACAGTTCTTGCAAGATATTGGTGGGTTTGTGGGCAACCATGCTGCCAAGAGGTCTGAGTAGTCTGGCAGTCTTTTCTGAGATGTCAGACCTCTTGGTATCATGGTAGCACATAAACCCACCAACATATTAAAACAGCAGCTCATGAACTTGAAAGACCCCATACAGACAACAAGCAAAACTAATGTCATTTACAAAATACCTTGCAAGAACTGCGACATATTTTAATAGTCTATGCTTTATTGTTGCAACAAACCAAGTTCCTGCAATGTGTTAACTCTTTTCTCCCCTCTTAATTTTACCCAACTCTTGCAATGATGATTCTTCACAAGAATACAAGATCAGCTTTGCCTTATAGGATGCATGAGCACAAGTAGTTTAATTTTTCTCTTCAGGAAAATAAAAAGGTGTAATGATGAGTCAAAAATAATGACAACATTCTCTAGAGTATCACTAGGAACTGTCCTAACCTAGGGTCGGACTCTGCAGCATTGTGACTGCAGTCACTCCAAGGCTTCGGTATTAATGCATAGAAATCTACTGAACCACGTGTGTACTGCTAATTTTAATGCAGAAGCAGCAGAGACAAATAAAAGGAAAAAAATCCAAATTTCAAGAAGGGACAGGGCAAGACATCAAGAATGGCAATCACCTTAAATTTAAAAGGGACCTAGAAATGTGGTCACACACATGATCACAGGCTGCAAATGAGACTTCATTTTCATGCACTTCTTCCTCTGGCAAGGCTGCTGCCAACCTCTGCTTTCTAGTTAACCATTTATCAATAATTTACATTTTTAAATGCTTCAAGTAAGTCAATGTTGCAGCCAATTTCATAAGCCAAGCACCTGACCCTTGAAGCTACTCATTAAATTAAAATTAAACTGTAACTTCCTTTAAGTACATTTCCCTATTTGACAAAAAGCTGTTGGTTCAGATCCCAAGGTTTCATACATCTGAACTGACAACTTCAGTTGCTTTTGAGTTTCAAGTTGTGCTGTGCAAGTGAGCTCCTCAGAGACAATCTGAAATACAGAAGACAGCAGCCTGCGATACCTCACATTCTCAGTGGAATGAAGACATGAGCAGTGAAATGAGCGGTGATGAGAGAAAGGTGAGGATAAGAAAGAATTAAAGGATGTCATGATTTCACAATTTAATACCAAACAGAAGCATCCCATTTGAATCAGGTAACATTAATGAAAAGTGAGGGAACTGCAGTCTCCATCCACATCCACAGGCCGACAGAAAAAGGAATATTTTTAAATGCTTGTGAACCACTGCACAGATATGTATTTGCCAGATGGAAATAAAACAAAATTAAAACCAGGTTTAGAAAAAAAAGACATTTTTTATCCTCCACGTACACTTCCATTGTCACTTCAATTTTAATCAGTTATGTTAGCCCTTAATCACAGAGCCAGTCTAACACCATTGACCAGAACACTAAAAGGATAAAAAATCCCCTTTTTAACCACAAAACAAAAAATTCAATACAGCACAAAGCAATGAAACCACTTGATATTTCAAAGCTACAAGTTGAACAGTCTATTGCCATTCCTCTGGTGAGGTTATAAACACTTGATAAAAATAGCCTTGAATTGGTTCACATGTACTCTCTTCCATCGAAATCATTGGGGGAAAAGAGTTAAAGGGGGTTGCTTCTAAGGACCAATGACCCCTTGGAAAGAGACCAAACCATTTGAACCTTTGTTTCCAAAACCCTGTTGCCAAGAACTGATATTTTCCAACTAGCAAGGGGATTATGTTGCAGCTTTTAAATTATACATACAATCGTTCTCTTTGGAGAAGGCATGTTGCCATTTGATAAAAATGTCCTTGAAGAGGCATGGAAGAAAAAAATAAGTGTCAGGTAATCCAAGATGTAGCAAAACAAAGCTCAGCAAAAATGCACAAAAAGGCACTAAAAGATGTCACTTCTTGGAAGGTTAATTCTGAAAACTACTATTAGCTAAATAAATTGTATCTTCAGCAACAAATCTGCATATTTATCAAAATTCTCCATCTACCATGTATTCCATTGCTGTGACAAAGAGGAAGCTGAATCGTTCAAATGCTCTCCAGGCAAATTATATCTTGCTATAAGGAAGGGAAAATTGCCATTCTCCAATACACAAAAATGTGAAACTACTCACGCATACAGCCAGCTGGTAAAAGGCTTTCACAGCAAATACACATGACCCTTGTTAACAGTCTAATGGTTTTGCAATTTAATTGATAAGGAATAGCAGACAGAAAATTGCTTTTAATCTTTTACACCAAGTAGTATTAGTGTGTTGCCTAACATCAAATAAATGTTGAAATACAGTACTTTTAATTAGTGACACTTGAGATACACAGCAGCCGATAAAAAGTGTAGAATCCCATCATGGCTCTGTCAGAAGAATTCATAAATCTGGCTCATCAAAAGGAATGTATCTTAACATGACCTACTTAGAAGCCTTTCTCCAACTGTATTAAAATAAGCTAGAGGCCAAGATTGCATGTCTGGAATATTTTGAACTTTACAGAAGCAATTGAAAGAGAATCTTACATTATAAAAACTACCAGTCATTTTGGAATTGCACCAATTAGCATAAAATGAATGTTTGAAAAGTACCTTAGAAACAACAGAAAATAGTCTGCGATGCTCTACTAAAAGGACATCATTCATGCATCTTTCTAAATGTTTGATAGATACAGCATGACGCAGAAAGAAATTAAAAATTGAAATAAGTTTTTCTGTGCCTCTGTAAAAAAGAGAGGGAGGAAGGCAAGGATTGCACGAAGAGTCCATAACGCTATTTAATCAATCACATAAAGGCAAAATGCTGCAGTTATTAGAAATTGGACACAAACACAGAAAATGCTCAAAAACATTCAGCAGGTTATACAACAACTGCGGAGAGACAGAGTTAACATTTTGAGCCCAGTGTGACTCTGCATCAGAACTGGGGATATAGACAGGCAAAGTGAATGGACAAAGTCTTGGCAGGTGGACCAGAATGTAAGAAAATGTGAGGTTATACACTTTGGCAGAGAGATTAGAAAAGCTGAATATTATTTAAATAAAGAAATATTGCAGAAAGCTGCAGCACAGAGGGACTTGGACGTCCTCGTGCACAAATCACAAAAAATCTGCATCCGCATTCAGTGGGTAACAGGGAAAGCAAATGGAATGTTGGCATTTATTTCAGAGGAAATAGAGCATTTTAAGATGATTGAGTGCCACATGTATATAAAAATACAGTGAAAAGGGTTTTGTCATGTGTTATACACAATGCTCTGACACCATCTTGAAAACATTGAATATAATACAAGAGTTTACTATGACAGCGTTTGTATTTCTCTCTTCTTCTTGCTTCTCCCTCACTGCGCTCTAGTCTGTGTTTGGCACCAGCCGTGGTCTCTGAAATGCCTCCTGCGAGTGGTCTCTAACAGGCCTCCACACAATCACAACTGCCATGTATGAGCTGGAGCCATGGGTCTGTAGATACATGTGTTCCGTACCTCCTGTCATCAGTCATCAGGGTCCTCCACCGTACTGTTTGCCAACGCTTCCACTCCTTCAGGTGCCCAGACCTAGCCACAGACCCTGGAGCCTCAGCTCTGCCTGAGTCCGAGCCTGGGGTTTCAGCCTGGGACCTGCTCCTCCCTTGCTGGGAGACCCCATTGCTGGCACTGCCATTACAGCTGGAGGCCTCCTTCTTCAACCGCTTTGAAAGAATAGAGTCAAAATAATGTGTGCTAACATCATCAGGGGGCACAGTGTCCAAGTTAGCCACAGAAGATCATTTTAATATTTGGTGACTATTAATTGGGCAACATCCAACTGGACCTTTATTATACAACTGCCAATTTCTCTTCTCCATTGAAGTTAATAAAACAAACAGGCAACTAATCATATATCACCCAAAAAGGGTTTAAAAAAGATACACCGAACCCTTACTCACTCACTTCTCAAATACTCTATTTGGGTGCAGCACTGAGACTTATTTGTTCATCTATCAGCATTGAGCAGTCATTGGCTTGTGACACTTTTCCAATGAGGATGTTACAAGGAATGGAGAGCTTGAGTCATAGAGGAGAGGCTCATTAGAATGGGACTTTTACCATTAGAGCGTAGGAGGTTAAGGGATGACTGCATAGAGGTTTATAAAATCAGAAGGTGAATGGCAGGTGTCTTTTCCCTAGGGTAAGTGATTTCAAGACTAGGGGGTACACCTTTAAAGGGAGGAGAAAGATTTATAAAAGACACGAGGGGCAGTTTTTCTTCTTTTTTAAAACACAGAGGATTTTTCATGTGTGGAATGAACTTCCAGAAGAAGTAGTGGATGTAGGTACAGTTACAACATTTAAAAAGATATTTGGATAAGTACATGAATAAGAAATGTTTGGAGGGATATGGGCCAAGCACAGGGATGAGGGACTAGTTTAATTTGGGAATAGGGTAGGCACAGACTGGTTGGACTAAAAAAGATTTGTTTCCCTGCTCTATGACTCTATGTCTATGACCATAAGTCCAAGGCAAGTTCAAGGAATTTTTGGTTTAGTGTTTTACAGTTTCCAGACTGAGTGACAAGTTCAGCCATGTCATAGCAGGATCACTGTTCCCATTTTTGTCTTTGTTTTAGAAATTAGTGAATGGTGATTCAGCATTGTAAACTTATACTTCCTCTGGACAGTTTGCTTTAAACACTTGTCCCATTTATTTCTCTTTTGGTGGTGCACCATCATCCCTTCCACATTAACACAGATCTTCCAATTTGTTCTTCTCTCCCTTCAACACCACCCCATCACAGCTACCTTGTTTATGAACCATACATCTCTAAACACTCCTAGTTCTGATGAGAAATGTGTTCCTGGATCTATCAGCACTTATGACTTCTGCAATGTTTGGTAGCAGGGCAGGGCATTCACCTGTCATGTGGGAGCCCTGAATTGACAGAGTTGATGTTAATACTCCTAAACAGTGGATAAAGTTAGTTCAAGTGTCACAATCAGTGTTTAAGAAAAAATACCCACTCTTAAAAAAAGGCTTAAATGGTCAGTCACAGTTTAAAAAAAAGAACCGCGTGCTGGATTATTTTGATAAATAATCAATGTAGTCTTGTTTAAAAAAATAACACTACCATCTGATTATGCAGTTTCAAGAGAAGGTTTTGTTAACATTTCCTTTGAGGCAATTATTCTGTAGTAATGAATGCCTGGCTGAGTTTCAAACCATAAGGCACTGAGCTCATGGTTTTATTTATAGTTAAATGAACATGCTAAAGAATTAGGTGTCTTTGCTGTGGGGTAAGAATAGAAGTTTATTTTGAAGAGGGATAAATCAGAAGCAAATTTTAAAGCTTAGAATGGACTTCCTGAACCCAGTTTTTCACTATCAAATGCATGAGTGCGACAATATATTAGGATCGTTAGAAATGTTTTTCTATTTCCACATGGCTCATAAGGTCACTACTTGGTGAGTGACTAAGGAGACAACACAGAGAAGGTTATATAGGGACCAAATGATGTGGCTGAAGAGCCGAGAGGGGGCCTAATGAAATCTAAAGCAATTAATGAAATCCCAGTGAATCAAGACAGGCATTCTAACCAGCCATTTCACCAGTTCATGCAGCTACTCAGAATCTGCTTCCTTGATTGGTGTGGGATGTCCCACATTGGAGTTTTATGGGCCCACTTATACCCAAAACTGGTAGATCTGCGGCACATTTCCTGCATGCGCAATTTTTAATCCAGATTCCCCAGTGTCCTTGTTACTTTGTTTTTGTTTTAAAGCATTCATGTTGATTTGTGTTGTTATGAAAAGACATAAATACAAAGTGAAATGTTATAACTTTATTATTAGGGAAAGAAATCAAGCAATAAATGCAAAATCTTGGAATAAATTTCTGCAAATATGCTAGCTATCAAATAATTAGCAGGGGCATCTTAACTGCTTAATCATGGGATAAATATTGCACAAGGGAATTTTTCTTTTTTAATTAACTGGTATTGTAATTTATAGGAATTGCTTTAGCTTTGTTAGTTGGACAGCTGCTTTACAATGCATATTGTATTCAAATCCCACACCAGCTGAGGTCACCATGAAGGATTCTCCTTTTCAAATTCTTCCCTCACGTGAGGCATGATCACCCTTAGGTTAAACCACCATCAGTCATCTCTGTCTCCAATGAAAGAGCAGTCTTATGGTCTCTAAGATTATAGTGACTTCACCTTTATTGTAATTTATAGAAAGTACAAACGTACAGCACCTCTAATAAAGTCAGTAACACACCGTATCATGACAAGGCCAAAGGATTTACTTTTAAAAACAACTTCCATAAGTTCAGGATGCATTACAGTGCAGTAATGCACATTTTCAAAAATGTTTCAACAACTGCTGCAGACATCTACCTTTTAATATGTGGAATGATGGATCGCCAATGCAGATTAAAATGCTATTTGCATAATGAAGACATAAAACTGAAAATATTTTAGCAATAGTCTTACTCAAAAGAATATTAGAGAAATCTGAAGTACAAAATAGATTTGCAACACTGGTGCTGTATGAAATGTTGTGAAGATTGCATGTAATGGACACCATATAAAGAAAACTGTACAATGAAAGTGACTCATTAAATCAGACCTGAAACAACAGAAGGCAGATGGGATTTGCAAAACAAGGGAGAAGGTTCTTTACACCAGCATAATATCAATCACTTTTCAGAAAAAGTGCTTTTGAATGCATTAAATATATGATCTATGAATAGGAATTTGAAAGCAAGAAGAACATTCTGTTCAAAAAGTATTCAATTAAGCTACATTAACGCCCCAACAATTACTGGGTTAAAATTATCATCTGTCCTTTGATTAACAGTTATTACACAATTAATTTGCTGCCTAGTTTTAAACTACACAAGTCGACTCATGAACATTGTATTTTTTAGCATGTACTGGTCAAATATTGGACGCAAACACACACACACTACTTTGCTGCACATATTATTCAGCCCATTATCTGCTGCGCTAGTGAACTGCAAATGAAGAGAACTTACTGCACCATTTTAGATGAACTACCTTCTAGATAAAATGTGGCATTACAAATGAAAAAGATAGGCATAGGCTTTGCTGCTACTTACAAAGCTTAATAGTAATGGATTTGCTATTTTTCTCTTTAGGAGAAAGTGAGGACTGCAGATGCTGGAGATCAGAGCTGAAAATGTGTTGCTGGAAAAGCGCAGCAGGTCAGGCAGCATCCAAGGAGCAGGAGAATCGACGTTTCGGGCAAGGGCTCATGCCCGAAACATCGATTCTCCTGCTCCTTGGATGCTGCCTGACTTGCTGCGCTTTTCCAGCAATACATTTTCAGCTATTTTTCTCTTTAGTCCAGCAAGCAGCTACAAACCTGGATGGAACTTTAGTTTGCAAATTATCAGAATAGAAAAGCAAAATAAACAATGCATTATCAACCACACATTAGTCTTTACAGGTCAGGCAAAGGACAACAACTGCTTACAAACTGTACTGTTACATATTTTACCAGCATAAATTGTATTTGATCATCAAAACTCAAAAGCATTTAGCTAGAATAAACAGGTCAGGTAATTAAGAACCATTTGCTTTCCCACTGATTGGAAAGAATTTCCACTCCCCCAACTCCTACAGAATAGTTATACTCCTGTATTAACAAGATGGTAGCATTCATGGCTTGTAGAGTTCTCAACTGAACATGATCAATATTGCTTCTTTAACTAGATATCAAGAGCAAAGCTTTAGAAATATGATAGAGAATCCTTTTCATCTCCATCTACTCAGCCTTCCACCTTCCAATAAAAGCAGCTTTTACATTCAGAAACTGACAATCTGGCTGGAGCCAAAGAAAATGCACAGAGGATAGAGTGTGTAATTCTCCAGAGACCCTCTCAAGCAACTAACACAGAGCTTTAATTGGGCAACATCCAACTGGGCATTTATTATACAAATGTCAATCTCTTCTTTCTATTGAAGTTAATGATGCAAACAACAGATCAGGCAACCAAATTATATCACCTAAAAAAAACCTCATCAACTCTCTGGTCCCATACAACTAATTCATAGAATTTGTATTTATATAAATCCATCCACACCCAACACCTTGGGAAACTTTGCATGATTAATTACCTTTTGAACTGGCATCAACAGGCATTGTTATAAATTGAGCAGATTTGCTGAAATACACCCAGGTAAACTTCTGCTCTATTACATTTCCTTAGTACTTTTCAAAACAGACACTATTTCTCACCTATTACTGTTGTGAAAAATAACTTCCTGTATCATTCTAGAGCTGCAAAAATTATTCATCCCTCAAAGTATGTCTAAAATTGGTTTTGACACTCATTCCACTGACCAGATAATTTCTCAATAAGAAGAGTCCAATCAGTTGAAAATGACTGCATTGCTACAGACACCCTCCCCTCCTTCCCTGAACATATTCTTTCTTGAAACAATGCACTTTGTCTTCAGACCAATGACAGGCCAGTCTGTTGGCTACAAGATAAAGAAAGTATGCATTTTCTTTCAGAGTTTACTTAAATTACAGAAGCTAGAGTCAGCAACAATAAAGTTTTGAAATCAGAAACTTGAGATTAATGAGACAACAGACATAGACCATGAATAATGCAGCCAGCATAAACCAAGTTATCTACCAATGACCTTGAATAAAGCTGCCCAAAGATCTAGTGGTCTCTGTGGTTTGGTTTTCCTTTTTCCTAACAGTGGTTTAAAGCATGCTACTAAAGTAAAAAGTGTTAATCTAGACCCTAGTCAAAATGACAGAAACCAAACATCTTTCTTTGCATAGATTTATTATAATAGTTTCAATCTCAGACCTCCTTCCATACACAGCCTCTTGTGTCCCCCTTGTATCTATATAGATAATTAATCAATTAACCCCAATGACCTTCTTAACTACATGTTATTTAGACAAAGGAATCTCTTATGATGCAGCAACAGTTTTGTCAGTAAGCAGTCAATCACAATGAAGCATTCACACACAGCAAGTGGGTTTTTTTTTACATTTTGACGATTAATAGTTTAAGATAGAAACAAAAGAAAGAAATTTGACATTCAAATAAGATTAGGTTGTCAAGGCCAGCGCAATTATTGAGCAGCAATTACAAAGTTACAATGTCGTTTAAAATCACAGTTTCATCTCATTAAATGAAGCAATCTATTCAAGGGTTTTTACAGTGAAGCTAAGCATACAGTGGAGTCTCTCAAATTCCATTGATTTTCATCAATTGTGGGGAAACTCAAAACTCTCTGTAGAAGCACAGAATCATGAACACTAACATCTGGAATCCTGTATTATTCTGTGCATACACATAATTCAGAATTTTGCTGAGAATTTCAATGAAGTGACGATGGCAAATACTAATGCTTCTACTACCATTATGTTCAAAAAACCCAGATCATATTAATTTTCAGAAATGCACAGACTGCAATGTCTACGCTGCTGTTTTACATCAAATTACTGGTTTTGTAATACAAACTTCTTGGGAAAGACAATGACTTTGTTCTACTTTGCTATAATAATAATTCTGAGATCCAGGTAATGTTCTGGGGAACCAGGCTCAAATCTCGCCATGATGGATGGTGGAAACTGAGATCAATAAAAGTCTGGAACAAAATCTAGGATGAAACTGTCATTGGAAACATCTGTCTGATTTGCTAATGTCCTTTTTGAAGGAAATTACTGTCTTTGTCTAGTCTGGCCTCTATGTGACTCAAAATTCACAGTGACTCTTAGCTGGCCCTTGGCCATTTAGAGATACAAAATAAATGCTGACCTAGCCAGCAGTGCCCACATACAGAATCATAATCATAGAGGTTTACAGCATGGAAACAGGCATTTTGCCCAAACTTGTCCATGCCACCCTGTTTTCCAATTAATCTAGTTCCTGCATTTGATCCATATCCCTCAACCTACCTGACGAAATGTTTCTTAAATGACAACATTGTACTCGTCTCCACCACTACCTCTGGCAGCCATTCCAGATACTCACCACTGTGTGAATGAAAAGATTGCCCAAGCAGAACCTTTTGTATCTCTCCCCACTCACCTTCAATCTATGCCCTCTAGTTTTAGACTCCCAAACCATGCGGAAAAGCTGTTTGCTATCTACCTTAACATATGCTCTTCATGATTTTATAGACCTCTAGAAGGTCACCGCTCAATCTCCCACACTCCAGGGTAAAAAGTCCCAGCCTATCCAATCTCTCCTTATAACTTAAACCTTCCATTCCAGGTAGCAAATCTCTTCGTGCTCTTTCTGCCCTGTGAATGAATTATTAAAAAAAGCAAAAACGTGAAAATACAGTTTTTCTAAAAACTTACATTACCAAATGTTCATAGGCTAACTTGATTTAGAAACAATGAAAGTTTTCATCTGCAGCTGAACCAGTAAGCTCAAAATAAAGAGGACCTATAAGGTTTTTCCCTCAGGAGTACAACTAGTGCTGAAAAAGGAAGTACTAAAACCTGCTGTAGTGCTCATACAGCATTAAAAATCATATCCACCTAAGCAAGAATTCAATCAGCAATAGCTCTTAAAACAAATAGTCCCTTGTGATTTTTCTTGATTAGAAGAAATAAATTACATCAATTAAAGAACACCTTTACATTTAAAAATAATAAATCACAGGAATGTTATAAACTAAACTTTATACCAAACAGCACAATGAAATGTCTGGGGAGATAACCAAAATGTTTGATCAAAGAAGTAGATCTTATAAGTCTAAAGGTTTATTTGGAAGCACTAGCTTTCAGAGTGCTGCTCCTTTATCAGGTGGTTGTGGAGTGTAAGATCATAGGACACACTTATGTCCTACAATCTTATACTCCACAACCACCTGATGAAGGAGCAGCACTCTGAAAGCTAGTGCTTCCAAATAAACCTGTTGTGTGATTTTTAACTTTGTACATTTCAGTCAAACACCGGTACCTACAAATCAATCAGTCTTAGAAGGAGTGTCTTAAAAGAGGTAGAGAGTTTCAAAATGATAATTTCAACGCTGAGAGCCAAGACAGCAGAAATTACAACCATCGACAGGGGTACAAACTGAAATCAGGAATCAAGCTCACTGTTTGAGCACTGGCTCAGCACTCATATGTCCATGTGATGAGGGTATTGGATTCAAGTCATATGCTAAATCCTGAGTGCAAAAATCAATTATTTATTTTTTTTAAATCAACCTGTTACAATATATAAAAACCGTAAAAAGTGCAAATCAATAGCAAAAACAGAAATTGCTGGGAAAGCTCAGCAGGTCTGGCAGCATCTGTGGAGAGAAATCAGAGTTAACATTTTGGGTTTTGAGCAAGTGTCACTGGATCTGAAACATTAACTCTGATTTCGCTCCACAGATGCTGCCAGATCTGTTGAACTTTTCCAGCACTTTCTGTTTTTGTTATATGTCTTGGAGTAAATAGGAATTGAATCTCACCTTCTGGTCCAAAGACACTACCATTGATACTATCACGCACTACAAGAACCCTAAGAACGGAGCTCTTTTTTCATGGAACACCTACAAAATCATCTGTTTCACAAATTAAATCATTTAGCGTGACTACGGTTAGGGGCTGTCTACAACAACCAAAAACTAGAGAGGATAGAAATAGAGTGAGGGGACTTTTGTTTTTTGCAATGAACATATCCATCACAACTCTAATGACCACACATTCCGAAATGAGATGCTAACAGGAGTGATCATAGGTGATCTGCTGGAAGAGTTCATGATGGTTAACAGGTGGAGGAGGAAATTAGATGGGATGGAAAGAGGTAAGATTAGATCCAAACAAGCACATTTCTCATTGCACAGGATGATCAACTAAAATAGGGCAGCTGGAGTTGCAATTTCTAAGGAGGGAGCATCAATGGCTCCTTCAGAAGATGCCAAGAGATGCAGAGGGATCCATATGCTTGGCTCTCTCATGGATGACACTATGATGATGACAGAAGTGTAAGACGAACAAGAAGTACAGCAATATCGGTTAGGCAGCCAAGAAATTAAAGGAACCATAATGTCTAAAGGGGAGTCCCAAAGGGTTAAGAAGTGAAAAATCGATTCAAACGTGAAAAAATAGGGGAAATAGAAATGATTAACTCTCTCCTACAAAGTAAAATTATGGGCATTCAGATGACAGGTTCCAAAAGGTAGTGAGGGGAGATTAATATCTGGGTGAAAGTGGTACACTTTAAGTGTTTAGAGCTTTTATATTTAAATAAAAGCTCCATAAATCTAAAGTGTCTGAAAATAATGTGAAACTGTTGGTGGTCAGCTTAAAAAGTGCCTGTATATTAATATATTTTTCACAGTACATCCCTCCCAGTCGCTCAAAAGCAACAGATCATTGTCGACAACAATATGAAAGTAAGGTGTGCTGTTATGAGTTAATGAAAAAATAAACTTAAATGGCCTTTACCAAACCAGCTGTGATTTGAAAAAGGTACAATCATAATGAAACTTTATTACAATAGCAAGGTTAAAATGGTCAATTAAAGCAGATCAGGGCACTATAAATTCAGCTTGAGGCAAGAGAGAGGAGGAGTGTAGAAGAGGGAGATATTGGAAGAACCCGAGACTTTGAAGAAAACAGAAATAGAAGAGATATTGTGCCAGGTGTAGCTCAGTTGATGGCATTCTTGCCTCTCTATCAAGGTTCCACATTTAAATCCCCACTCAAGTTTTGGGTAAACACCAAGGCTGACAAAGAAGTACAATATGGAGGGAGTAACGCACAATAGAACTCATGACACCATTTTAAAAAAGAAAAGCAGGGGAGTTATCCTCAATGTCCTGGCCAATCTCTCAATTAACATCATGAGAGAAAAAAAAACTTTAGTTGGTCACTACTGTTGTTTGTGTTGAATGCAAATTAGTTGCTGGGTTCTGATATTTCAACGCGGTTTATTCCTGATGAAGGGCTATTGCCTGAAACGTCGATTTCGCTGCTCCTTGAATGCTGCCTGAACTGCTGTGCTCTTCCAGCACCACTAATCCAGAATCTGATATTTCAACGCTGAATACACACCAAGAAATACTCAATTGGCTGTAAAGCATTTCAAGACATCCAATGATCATGAGA
The DNA here is from genome assembly GCF_004010195.1 of Chiloscyllium plagiosum. Classification (NCBI taxonomy): domain Eukaryota; kingdom Metazoa; phylum Chordata; class Chondrichthyes; order Orectolobiformes; family Hemiscylliidae; genus Chiloscyllium; species Chiloscyllium plagiosum. The sequence continues at coordinate 19,198,155 of NC_057737.1, read as the reverse complement.
AGTACCACATAAACACAAATCTTGAACTACGTTTCTCTCCCTTAAAAGGTCAAGGATATAAAAAAGGAACATTGCAAGTTTTCAGTGTATTAGCCCAGGTCCAATTTTTCAAAACTTGAAAAGGATCAGATTCTTAATTATATATTTTGACAGGGGAAAATGGCATCCTTTACTCACTTCCATTTGCATTTTAAAAAAAAACTCCTACTCAATAAAATTATAAAGACTCTGATGACAAGTTCTGCAAGGCAGCATGAAGAGATTAATGTCTTAGCAGCAGTAAGGGCAGGCGATGCCCTAGTGGTGTTATTGCTGGACTGTTAATGCAGAGACACAGATAATGTTCTGCCCAGTGGGTTCAAATCCTACCACAGCAGAAGGTGGAATTTGAGTTCAATAAACACCTGGAATTATTAATGATGACCATGAATCCATTGTTGAGGAAAAAACCATCTGGTTCACTAATGTTCTTTAGGAAAGGAAACTGCCATCCTTACCTGGTCTGGCCTACATGTGACTCCCCACCAGCAGTGTGGTTGTCTCTTAACTGCCCTCAATTGCCTGAAAATACAATCACCTCAGCATTCAATCCCTCTGGGCAAATAATGCTGCCATCATCTCATCTCATGAATGAATTTTAAAAAAGGCAACAAGTTGCTTATGGTAATTTTGAGGTTTTTTTTAAAGATACCATACATCTAAAACATCTCTTAAGAATGTGAAATTGTCTGTGGTCATACATAAAAATATGCCTTTTAAATTTATCTATTATTTAAAAAAAAACCCATCTTATATCCTCACACGAAAGGGAAAGGATCATTGTAGACAACAGATGCCAATTGTTTGACAATGACAACTTTTGGCATCTATAAAAAGGAGTTTATAGGGTCCTTTCATGCAACTATATATCCCCCTTGATTGGGTAGCACTAACACAAATGATTTATAATAGATTCAATATAGCCTGCAACAAACACAATTCGAAGAATCAGCCAGCTTTGCTCTTTGGTAATAGGTTCTTCTAAAACATGGCTGCTGAAAATTTTGAAAATCAATATACCATGTCAAAAGAGTTACAAAAGGCTTGTAACAGATTTACTAAGCAAGCCACATGGTGCAATCTACACTTCAAGCTCCAATATAAAAATTTGCAAGAGAATGCTTTTAGACAAGCAGACAATTTATTACATTTGCTTGTCAGACACAAATGTAAATGTGCGTACACATGGGAGCACTTGTATTCATGTAGCCAAAATCAATCCTGATAAATAATGATTGACAACCTCTTTAATCTTGCTCACTTGCCCTCCGTGTTTAATTTTACTCCCCAGAGTAACTGTCTGAACCCATTTCATATACTCTTCAAAGACAACACATTGATATTTATGGCACATTGGGACAGATGAACAAGTCATATTATATGCACGAGTTCATGTTTCCTCCAAGGTATACAAATGAGAAAGTGATGCAACTAATTTTAAAAGTATTAATTAATATTAGCGGAGCATGGAATAAATGTAAGCCAACCAACAGGTAAATGCAGGTCAGAGATTTACTGCCCACTGCTGGAGAATGCCACCTCAGTGTTCTAAACCTGGCATGTCAATCAAGCAATAAATTATTATTTCTTTACTTCAGAATTATTTGATTGATGAAAGTGATCTATAACAATATTCATATTAATCATATTTCTGCTGCAATCACATGGAATGTCTCTGCCTTTAAACTAAATTAAAAGGGACATATATCTTTTCATATTAAAAAAGACTCAAGCTACAGAGGACACACAAGTAGATTACCATACTGTAGAGAGCATCATTGTATACAGAATAACAAATTATTGAAGGAACTTCAAGGTTGTAACATAATTAAAGAGATCTGATTACATTATAAAACTCTGACAGCACAGGTTATGTGGTTTATGAATGTATTGAAATCTCAAAATTGAATTAGAGTCTTTAACACTCTCTCTTTATTCCTCGTTCTGTACTGCATTATTTAAAGCATATGCAATTTGCCTTTTTGTAATCAGTTAAATGAAATCATTAAAATGCTACTGTAGTAAAACCTTACCTGACAATGAGAGTTACACAAAATGCCTCAGTCTTTAGCAGTTTCTACAAGGGAAATTTCACTTTAATACAGACAGGATGGATATCAGTTACACTGGAAAGATTTAGGGGGCCATGGATTCAAATCATTCCAACAGGTAAGTGGACAATTTAGGTTATCCTTAGAATATTTCAGCAGCTTTAGAAACTCAAGACCAAAGTATTCCTGAGATAGCAGGCAGGCATAAAATCTCAGAAATTGTTTTTTTTTTTATCCAGCAAGAAGTTAACTTGCATCATTTCATTCCTGTTTTATGAGATTTTTGGCAAAGTGGGATAAGTCCATTGCTTAACAACTTAATTAGGTACTAACATCTAGGTACTCATGACAAGATTAGTTCAACTGAGGATGCTTCATGAATTCAAGGCATAAGGATGAATTGCGGAGAATTGTAGGGCTGGTGCTGGCACTGAAATTCAGATAAATGGCTCGGTCTTCATATCCTATGGAACTGAGCCATAGTCTCCCCTTGTGGCTCGCATATTCATCAATATTTCCCATCAGGAGGCAGATTAGACACTGATAATGATTTCAAAATATCTCTATTTGAATTATTATTAGAACTCTGCATTAACTTTTCATTAATTTTAGGATTTTTTTAAAGTCCCTGCTGGTGCCCAATAGATCGATTGTGTTTCCAAAGAGGATTGGACCAACAGGAGAAGTTACTCTTAAGTTTAACTGGAAATTGGATATGAACAAGAATGCCCAGTCATGTATCAGTTACAATGAGTGTTCAGCTTTGCCATTCCAATTAAATAGTAGCGCAAATGATGCACTACAACTTGGTGTTATCACTCTCTGATGAAAACAGCATTCTCTCCCTACATCCAAAGTGCTGGATGGTTTCTTTCAAATTAGATTAGATTAGATTAGAATACTTACAGTGTAGAAACAGGCCCTTCGGCCCAAGAAGTCCACACTGAGCAACCCACCCAGACCCATTCCCCTACATTTACCCCTTCACTGTGCCACCGTGCCACCCACAATGCCATACTTACAGAAGATGTTACAGCAGCAGTAGACTCTTTTGCAGACTGGTACAAGAAAATAGATTTGGCAACTTACAAGTTTTTTTATGAACAAACCAACAAATCTGATAAATATATTCAAAATCTCCACACACTTTCCATCTCTATCATTTCTTTAAGCAAAAATGTAAAAGAGGTTGAAAAGTCAAAGTTTGAAGTTGGCTGTGAAGTTTCTTTAAACCATTCCTTGGACACTACTAGAGCAATATCGTGTAAGTCAGCAAGCTGAGTATTTCAGATTATTACTGGTGGCAGGAGAGCTGTGATCAGTTCTCTTGGAGATCATTCTGTTTGCACTCATTATCCCAGACAATTTACAGGATTCTAAAACCAGGGTTTTAAAAAGTAACAGCCAGTAAGAATGAAATTAGACATGCAAACTATGCTTTAATGCCATATTTTATTTACATCTTATTGATTAACAAATAAAAGTATATATTGCTCAAACTTAATAAGGTTAAGTCTTGTGGTATGAGTAGTCTGAAACAGAATAGGCTACATTCTCATAGTCAGAAGACAGCTTTTATTATTAGCATTTCATGGTGTCCAGTTACTAATGAAATGAGTGTTAGAGCTTTTGCGCCTTACCTTTCTCAATGATCTAGGTGAGCATGTCTTGGACATGTCCACAGCCATCTGAATCATAAAATAAAACTTTATATGCATAGAACTTAGATGAAACAAAACAGATCAAAAATAGATTTAAATGAACAGATATACTGGGTGAACTGGGAGGCCGATTAAAGAATCTACCTTTATCTGGCAAATGTATTTTAAATAGATAACTGTTATGTTGGACACATGGGTAGCAGTAGTTCCAAGCATGTACACATTATGACGACTCTCACGTTCTGGGATATAGCGGTGGAAGGTGGAGTGGTTATTTATTAGTTCATAAAACAGTAAAAGCTTCATTAGGAGGATGACAAATTCACTAAATGAACATACAGACTAATTAGATACAATGGTAGGCTTAGCAAACAAGAACATTTTAGTGTTTCACACACTATTTGGTTAACCTCTTTAACATAGTGAAGGATTTATATTTAGTAGATATGGATAGACAAATTGAGCAAATAAATTAGGGAGATTGGGAGACAAAGTGTTAACTTAGCATAGAAATTTTATGTTAGATATTGACCTAAAACAAGATACTGGCATGTGTATAAAAAGTGTAGATTCACGGCTAAAAATCAAAAAGAAGAAGCAAGAGTCCTTAGGTATGATCAATAATGCGACAAGCAGAAAATAAGTGAGTATTAGAAAGATGCATGTCAAGCACTTGTCACCATGGTCCTCCCTTTTGTTTTCCTAAATTGGCCAAAGCTTTTTTATTTTTATTTTTTGCCTCTTTCTGGGCTGTGAAAGTTAGTGGAATGAGATAGATGTTGGAAAGAAGATCGGGCTGAATTTGAGCATTAATGGTGTTTGTCAGACCTTTCCATTACACTCTTAGATAGTTTTCTCGGACCGAGTGGTCTTTGTCTAGCCTTCACTTCATAAAATGAAATCTCCTGCAAGACTTTTAAGTTGCAAAGATCAGCTAGCTGGCAATAAATATGTAGTGAATGTAATTTATTTGCAACTTTAAACTTTATATTAATTATGAGTCTAATCAAAAAAATGCACCAGGCATAATTTGGAAAATAAAACTTCTGTTTGGGCCAATGATCTTGACATCTAAAGGTAATTGAACATAATTGGACTCAGATTTATACTATTTTTATCTTAATGACCTCATTTTCAGAAAATCCAGTCAGTTTAGAACACTTCAGAAGCTAAATATTTTTACTGGATTCTTGGCAGTACCAATAAGAGCATTAGCATTGCAAGCTATTCTTAATACTTAATTGTCCTTGGTCAGTGCAATAAATGCAATCATACATCTCAAGCAATAGTGAAAGAAATTTTGTAAAGGTCAAATATTAGGGAAAATCTGAGCTGGGAAAATCTCATGTTCCTTAAGTAATTGGGTACAAATCCCAGAATCATAGGATCACAGTACAGAAGACACCCTTGGGCCCATCAAGTCTGTACAACCAAAAATATACTATCATTTACACTAGTCCCACCCGTCCCCCAAGTGGCTGTGTGTTGAATGCCTCAACACTTCAAATGCTCATCCAAGTTTGGTTATAAGGCTTCCTGCCTCAACCCCCCTCCCCTCCCCCAAGGAAGTTCATTCCTTTGTTACTTATCCTTTTATTCACACTCACAGATCTTTTAGCATTCAGATGCACAACCTGTGAAACAGCCTCGTTTACACAACAGAGTTTATACTAGAAGGCAATTTCAAAAACAGAAAGTAGAAATAGCTACTAGCAGTGACAGTGATAAAATGCTGCCATTGCCAGCCAGCCTCCCACTCCATCCCATTCACTTCCACTGCAGTTTTATTGCGCTCCTCTTGTTCAGACGTTTCTCCTCGCCTACCTACAGTCAATTCACAATAAAGAAAAAAAAACTTAATTGAGCAACCGCCATTGCAATTGAACAAATGAATGAGAGCGTATTGAAACACTCTGGCTGGTTTTCAGAAAAAGTGCAGTTAGAAGGTTAAAATAAACTGGCTTAGTAGCTCAAATCGCAAAAGATAAATACCATCTCAATGATTATTACTGTTTATTCTTTTAATTAGACCACATGCACCGGTCAATTATATAAAAAAAGTATGTATAACATGGAGGAAATGCTGTATAATTGCTCAAATAAAGTTATATAAGGGATATGATTTTTGGTTGATAAATGTTTTGGCAGCAAATGGGTTTCACAACCGAGACTCTGGGATCTAGTCCGAATACAGACACAAAACACTTCCCGAAGATCCGCTAACAGCAATCAACATTTTCAGTTCCACTTGTTCAAGGACAGAGGATATTTGTAACACGATCCAAAAACGACCTGAATAGAGCATGACCTAGAGTTAAATCGTTCGAAAGGATAGTGATCAGGAAATGGAAATCAAGCCACGTAGTTTAATTGGGTGTCCAATCATGGTAACTTCACCTTTACCAGTTTTGAGGACTTGACCTTCCCATTGACCAGTTATTTGAGAGGGTTACAAATGATCAACGATAGCTATTTAGGAACGCCACCACTGGTGAATCACTTGTATTTAACCGGTAATTATGGAAAGCTGCCCCGCGCTTAAGTTAACCGGGGGAATACTTAATCAGGTTCAGTTAAGGCAATAGTTCTGGTTCAGGAGTGACATTCAAACCAAAACCTCACCGACACAAACGTAGCACGAGCACTTTAAAAACGACTGCTGCGGTTCACTTACTTTCCTAAATTTTGATTATGCTCAGGGACTGTTTGTGAGCACGTGATATTTGGCCGGCCTACAAAGTCGCTGTGACAAGGTTTGAGTCGAACAGAGAGAATGAATGGATAAGCTGATTTCCACAGAGGAGGGCGCACTACCAACCATGAAGTTGGAGCACAATCTGCCGACGAGAGCGAACCACGTCGATTACAGGCACACTGGTGTCTGTATCTCAAAATACAACGCATGTTAAACTTAACATCCATTATTTTATGAACATTGGTTTACTTGAAGGCGAGGGCGTACTGTTTACTTTTAGCGTCACTGCAAACTAAATTGTCTCGCATTACTTGATTTTTGTCGATGTTTCTCACGATTTTAAAGGGGTTACTGTGCATTTTGGTGGTAACTACACAAAATTCCTCGTAGCTGGAAAAATAAAACTTGAACTCAGTACGAGTGTTAAATGTTGTACCGACCACAAATTATCAGTAATCCTGACAGTACGTGACAAGTGAAGATTAATTCACACACTAATTAACAATTCATCATTGGACCTATTGTCTGATGTCAGTTAGCTTAATCAGATTGATTCTGGATTAGTGGTGCTGGAAGAGCACAGCAGTTCAGGCAGCATGCTCCTCGGATACTGCCTGAACTGCTGTGCTCTTCCAGAACCACTAATCCCGAATCTGGTTTCCAGCATCTGCAGTCATTGTTTTTACTTAATCAGATTGATGAAAAAGGGATAAAGGCTGAGAAATACTTGATTGGAAATTCTTCAGAACTTGTTTGTAGATTATTTGTCTCACTCGTTACATAAACAATTACGTACACCGTCAAGCATTTTAAAACAGACCCGCGCGACAATTTAACAAAAGCTGAACAATTAAACCCAGAAAGAATACTGAGTTTACTGCACGCATTCATTGTTCAATTTTCAACACAATGTTACGATTAACCCTTCCACCGATGCTCCCTGCACAATGTAAGCGCCTCCGGAGCTCACTAATTAACAACCAGTCATTCAGCAAATGATATCGCCATTCGGACTTTCGACTGCGTTATACCGACATGTGCAACCAGAAGCGAATAACACACCAGCGTTTAGAGGGGGTCAGGGAGGAAATACTGCCGTAATAAGTATTCAGATACTGTGAATCCCATTGAGCCGAACGACCGAAGCCAGTCCTAACTGACTTTAAATACAATATTTATTTTCGCAGCCAACCCTACCGCCAAAGTCTTACCTTGACCGTAGACTGTCATCAGACAAGCTAGAAGTAAACATAGCGTGCTCATTTTTAACCGATACGGGGAGAAACCCTTCTTATTCATTCCAGAGGTTGCCAGCTCACATCGGAAAGGGTATCTCTCTCTCTTCTCTCCCAACCAACTACTTTCCGAGTCAATTCAGAGGGGGTCTCCGCGACAGGGAGAGGATTCGCCGCTCTGTGTCTGACCTGCCGGAGCACAAGTGGGGTGGGGGGAGCTGGCCCGAACCTTGAGGTTTATAGTTGTGTGAGCGAGTGCCGCGATTCCCCGGCTGCCGTCAGCACCACGGACAGCTCCTACCGCGGGAGCCGACCACGTGCAACGTGACGTTCTGCTGCCGCTGAAAGTAACCCGCTCGATTGCAGGCTCTTCAAGTTAGACAGCACAGGGATCCATCCTGCCAACAAGTGCATACTCGCCTCTCCGTCTTCTCATCTACAGTATATTTTTCCAACACGTCTCTCCCTTTATTGGCTGCATTTAACTTCATTTTCCAGAGTATTGCAACCCCGGGGTTCCGATTTGGAAGTACACACACAGTCAGCAACTCAAATCATTTTTGCAGCACCGAAAACAGCCTATTCGGCCCACCTGATCTCAGTCAATATTTATACTCCTCCCCCACCCACCCTTACTTGATCTAACTTTCCACTCACAATCACAAAATACCGCGGATGCTGGAAATATTTTATTTAAGACGTAGGGAATACTGAGAAAATTCAGTAGGGCTGGCAGATGCTGCGCAGAGAGAGGGGGTTTGAAGTTAGATAGATGATTGATCAGAAACGTGAACTCATTTTCTGATCTAATCATACAAGTATGCCTCACCTCCTTAATCAGTATGTACAGTTTGCTGTGGGAGATTTGATTATGGGCACTATTCTTTATGGAAACACGTTCACGTTGGAGATAAGCCTGGGAACTGCTGCTCTGGACTATTCATTATTTATCACGACTGTTTGCACTCGAGATCCGTAATAAGTATTCAGATCCGTAGTCCCGGGTTTCTGTGTCATGAGCCATTACTGTATCCCGTGAACCGTATGATCAAAGTTTGAAGTCAGTTACCGAAAAGAATATGTAGCTATTTTTAATCGACCTGTTTGGACAGGCTATGACCTCCAGAGCAAGACCCTCTGGCCTTGAGGGCGGGACACTACCGTTGCATTACAAGAACTCTCCATAAGGAAGCTGTAAGTATAGGAGTGTGCAAGGTGCAGAGATGTCATTAGCTCAAGCAAAGATTTGCCCTTTATTAAAAGTCTCACCTCACCACACACCTCAACCCCCAAAACAAAACAGGCTGAGTAACAGAATTTAAATCTGGCTTCGAAAACTGATTTTTTGGCGCCCTGAAACTGAGTATCTCAACAAACTTTGATCTGAGATATGAACGAGTGGAGATGTTCCGGTTCCTAAACTGCATTTCATCATGTTATCCTTACAATGCAACTGGGAACCGCTACCCTTTAGAAAAATGTTTACTTTTATCAGGAATTTGTTACTGTTGAAAGCGAAGAACTAATGACGAACGGCCATTTCCCCACAGAGAGCCTATTTTAGATGCAGTACCTCGTGCAAATAAACGGCTACAGTAAAATGATGCAGTAAAGAAGGTTTTAAAATATAAATGAAAATGACACGACACTTTTGAATGCAAAATGACAATGCTTTATAAATTACTGTTTAAACGACTCCTGAAAACGAGTACATTAAAATGAAAATGATATTCCAGTGGTCAGATAGTTGTTGCAACAGGGCAGATTGGAATTATACCTCCCAAACTGGATTCCCAGATGCAGCTGACTCAGCATCATAGAATTGTTGAGATGCAGAAGGCTGCCGTTCGGCCCATTGTTTCTGCACTGGCACTTTGAGCATTTTACTTTAGTGCCAATCTCCAGCCTTTTCCCCACAACCCTGGACATTGTTTCTACTGAAGTAATCATCCAATACCCTCCTGAATGCCTCAACTGAACCTTCCAGCAATGCGCTTCCAGGCTGTGCCTTCCAAACCACAACACGTGAAAGTGTTTTTAGTTGCTTGGCATTTGCAAGACATTTTAAAATCTTGCCCTCTAGTTCTCAATCCTTTTATGAGTAGAAACCATTTCTCTCTACCAACTCTCTCCAGACCCCTCAATTTTGAAAACTTCTTTTAGGTCTTCCCTCAGCCTATGCCTCTCCCAAGGAAAACAAACAACCCCAACTTCTCCAATCTTCTCATTCCAGAATTGCCTTATTCTTGGAACCTCAAATCCTTGCAAACCCATTCACTCTTGTCATTAACAAATCTATGTGGACCCTCCCAATCAGTGCATATCTTTCTATGCGATGATGAACTTATCCCAAATAGCTGTTTTATTGACATTTGCTCACCACCAAAGTTAGACAGACTGGTTTGTAATTTTAGGGCTTATGTTTGGAACCTTCTTTCTAAACAAGGGTGTAATATTTGTAATTTTCCAATGCTCCAGCAACACTGAAATCCAAGGGAAAGTGAAAGATTATTCCAGTGCCTCTGCAGTTTCCACTCTGGTTTCATTCAATACCCTTGGAAACATCTCATTGGGTCACAGTGCCTTCTTAACTTTGACTTTAGAAATTTACAGTTCCCAAAATCATTAGTCCAACAACCAAACACACAATTTTCCTGTCTGGCACTGAATTTTATTTTCTGTTCTCTTCGTACTGTAGTATCTGGCATCATCCCTGTCCCCCTCTCCTTGTTGTACTGTAGTATCTGGCATCATCCCCTGTCCCCCTCTCCCTGTTGGACTGTCTTATCTGGAGTCCTCGTTTCAATTTCTTCATCTCATGCTGTTTTGCATTGTTTTTGCTCTCTCTCACACATGCTATTTTAACAGGGTCCTTTCTATCTTTCTCCCTTTTAGTGCTGTTTTATACAGTGTTCTCTTTCCTCTCACTGATTTGTCTGTTGTCATTTGTGGCTCTCAAGCGGTTTTATTTGGTGTCCAGTTTCTCATGTTGTTTTGTGTGATGATCACTCTCATACATTTTTATCTGGTGTCCACTCTCCCTCCCTATCATGCTGTTTTATATCATATTCTCCCCTTCTCACACTATTTTATCTGGTTTTTGTTCTCGCTTACATTATTTTAATCCAGTGTCCAGTCTCTTTTTCAAGCGTCCTCTCTTGCTCTCCTCATGCTCTTTTATCCAGTGTTCCACCATGGGAATTTCCTGGGGAATTGAAGTTTAATGGGCCATTTCCAGACAGTATGCCCTCATCCACTTGCACCGACAACTCTTTGCCCACCAGGCTCAATATGTTTCTTGCCTGCTGACCCTAACTACTCACACCACTAGCTTAATGACCCTTATGACCACTACAGATCCTGACATTCCACACCCTTGCATCATCAGCTACTACAGAACTCCCACTCCCCAAACCTATCCTGAGTATTGTATCATTGACCTGGCACCAACCTAACTGTCACACTACCATTCTGGAATCCTTAGCCAACCGTCTCCCTAGCTCACATTTACTATACATTGTAACTCTTTCACAGCACACTGACTGCAGCAATAAGAGGCACGGTTTGACTACTCCAAGAATCCTGCACTACTGCAATGATATCAGTTCTGCTTCACATTGAAGGAGCCAGCATTGGAATCCCAGCTAGAAATCCAGAGCTCAGTGCTAAACAATACTAAAGAATGGGAGCAGTGTTGCAATCTGGTTGTGAGTGGCAATCCTCAGGATGTTGCCATCGAGAATTGATGAATGTAAACAAAGTATATCTTCTTCTCGGTTTAAGTAGAATGATAGACAGATCTGATACAATTCCCCATTTATTCTGGCATAACAGATGAAAATCCTTTTCTCCCATTCATTTGGTTTTATTAATACAATATTGTCCAGCTTCTCATCACATCATCTCTTGAGCAGCCTGTTTTCTCTGCTAAATGTCATATTCCTTGATTTGTAAAAACACCTGAAAGCTGATTTTGAAATTGTTTCTCTTTCCTCTATCCTCATCAGGGTAGAGGAAACACATCGTCCCTGTACCTGGGTAGAAATGCCAGTTATCTATTTTTGACCCCAACTCCCTTTCATCTTACAAATAAATTGAACTTTTACAGCACAGACTGGAGGCCTGTGACCAGTGTGTGCAACAGGATCATTTTTGTAATTTATATAAATGATTTGGATGTGAACATAAGAGGCAAAGTTAGTAAATTTGCAGATGATACCAAAATTGGAGATATATTGGACAGTGAAGAAAGTTACCGCAGCATACAATGGGATCTTGATCGGATGGGCCAATGGGCTGAGGAATGGCAGATGGAATTCAATTTAGATAAATGTGAGTAGTTGCATTTCGGAAAGGCAAATCAGGGCAGGACTAATACACTTAATAGTAAGGTCCTGGGGAGTGTTGCTAAACGCAGAGACCTTGGAATGCAGGTTCATAGTTCCTTGAAAGTAGTCACAGGTAGATAGAATAGTGAAAAAGGTGTTTGGTATGCTTTCTTTTATTGGTCAGAGCATGGAGTGTAGGAATTGGAAGGTCATGTTGTGGCTGTACAGGACATTGGTTAGGCCACTTTTGGAATATTGCGTGCAATTCTTGTCTCCCTCCTGTAGGAAACTTGAAAAGGTTCAGAAAAGATTTACAAGGAAGTTGGCAGTTTTGGAGGATTTGAGCTGTAGGGAGAGGCTGAACAGGCTGGGGCTGTTTTCCCTGGAGCATCAGAGGCTTAGGGGCAACGTTATAGAGGTTTATGAAATCATGAGGGGCATGGATAGGGTAAATAGACAAGGTCTTTTCCCTGGGTTGGGAGAGTCCAGTACTACAGGGCATGGGTTTAGGGTGAGAGGGGAAAGATTTAAAAGGGACCTAAAAGGCAACGGTTTCACACAAAGGGTGGTGTGTGTGTGGAATGAGCCAGAGAAAATTGTGGAGGCTGGTACAATTAAACATTTAATAGGCATCTGGATGTGTACATGAATAGGAAGAGTTTAGAGAGATTTTGGCCAAGTGCTAGCAAATGGGACTAGATTAATTTAGGATGTCTGGTTGGTGTGGACAAGTTGGACCGAAGGGTCCATTTCCATGCTCTATTACTCTATGAACTGTTTCCAACTGGTACCGTCACCTCTGGGACTTTCTTGAAGTCAGACCCCACTTATTGTGTTATAATTCTAGACAAGGCCAGCATGAGAATATAGGACAATCCAGATATTTATTATGATCTGGCTTGTAAACTATAATCATTTAAAAAGTAAACTGCTTTAACAAACCATCAGTAATAAGTGGTAGGATTCCTGTGTTGAATTTAAATGTAAACAAAAAATCTATTTGCCAAACATTAAAAAACATAAACATTACTAACTCATTGGTATACTCAACAGGCAAGATAATTCTAAAGCATACATACAATATAAACAATTTAGACTCCAACATTTAGGAATAATGAGATAATTATGAATTAACCAACAAACTGAATGAACAGCTCACAGGCTGCATTTTAAATTATCAATTCAATCAGAACAGTCCCCACCTAAATATTATTGAATGTGTGAATCATGAAATCTCAAATAAATTCTGTCTCTTTTACAAAGTGTTAGAAACGAAAATCGCTTCTCAATAATTGCTCTAGACAAATTCAGGAAAACAAAGTTTTATTAACAAGTCAAGTCTGCAGAGTCGGGCACCCTTAAAGAAAAGGCGCGCTGAGGCTTACAAAGTCTCCATTATTTATAGGACAAGTCCCTCCTCTCCTTGGCTCCAACAAGCCATGAGGTTCACATTCTTAAAAACATCATTATTTTTATCACAAAGTCTGCAACAAAAGGCTCCAGAGTCTCCAAAGTTTGTTGTTTTTCTCACCCTGTAGTCTTATCAGTCAAAAGCTTTAATCTTGAAACAGATGTCTCAAGTCGCACTCCCATCCTGGAGTCTTATCAGCGAAGGACTCATCCTTCTCTGCTGTGTGAATGGCTTCATTAATCAAGAGCCTGCTCGCTTTCACTATAGCTCACAAATTGTCAGCATTCTGCACAATTTAAACTACTCTACTTTTGAGTATATAAAATGGTTGTTAGAAAAGAAACAAAGGTTTTGTCTTTTATTATAGATCAGTCTGTGGTCCAGGCACATCTTAAAGTTTAAACCGAAATTACCTCTTACACAAAGGAATTCCAAATCTTCACTTTCAAAGATCAAGCCTAGAAAGTTGTCAAAGCTTCTCCTTCCAAGACCCCCAAGACTCCTGAACCTGCTCCACATGCCTAATTAGCCACACAGTTTCAACTTTTATCAATTAGTTTCATCAAGCTGCTGCTACATTTCCTTAATCACTAACTTTCATAACTGTATGATAGTGTTGCTTTGCACTTCCTTCACCTCATTTGCAGTTGCGCTAAACTATCAGTGGTTTCCAAGGACTTCTACCCGAATTGCCTGGAGTGTAACAGCAGCCTTTGTTGCCTGGAGCCAGTTATTCTGTGTCGGTATTATCTGAGTGCCAAATTATGACTAACATCTCAAACATATCTCCACTTAAATTGAAATCAGAGAAACTTCTTAAACTCCATCTATCTCCATGACAATGTAACCTGCTCTGGGCTGTCTTTGACTTAACCTTTTGCATTTCCTGAACATTTTTAAGCTACTTTTCCTACAATTGCCTCTGAACTACCAATACTACAGATATCATGTCTCCAACTAAGTAAGTCACCTGCTATTTTTATAGCTCCATTTCCTGTATTCTCACTTTGTGAAACAAGCATAGGTAATTCTCTAAACTGCCATTTATTTTAAGTGTTTGAACAATCATTAAAGCCAAGCATTTTAATTATCTTACCTTCTTAGCTCACTGTTAACCTCTTAAAACAACATGACCCCCTTTGATTGCACCAGACTTCAAGGTGCTTGAACTGCATTTAAGTCATTTTTCAGTGTTAAACTTTAATGCCTAGCACTGAAAATTAGATTCTAAAACATGAGCTATGAAGTAGATATTTATAACAATTGCAAACCCAATGTCTCCAAGCATAAATACCCACCACTTTTTCATTACAGCAATCTAATTTCCTTTGGCCTTTAATAATCAAACCACCCAGGCTTTCTATTAGGCAGACTGCAGAACAGATCATGTGATCCTCCCCCCAACCCCATAGTTCATCTTACATCTAAAGCTAACAAAAATGTAATAATTTTCTACTGTCAATTTTAATAATAGTCTTTCTAGTCAACACTGAACATGTTTTCTACTGAAAGTCAAGTTATACTGCCACTTTCACTTGGATGTGAAGTGATTCTATGCTAATGAAGCCAAAAATTGCAGTAAACACTCTAATGCCAGTCATGTTCATGAAGTGCTGCAGTAGGACTACTTATCAGTTTGCTGTAGGACACAAATAGAGCAAGCTATCCTCTGAATCAGGATCTGTTTTATATCTATTGGGGAATATTCACTGTTGGTATTGTATATCAAAAGAGAGGCAACCTCTGATTTCAGCATTGAAACCTTTCACCTTACAGGTTCTAAATTCACCCATAAACATAAACCCTCCTGAAAACAGGGTTTCCAGGAAGAGAAAACTGAAGTTTCTTCTGATATTTACAGGCTGTCAATGAAGTAAATAAACCAAAGATACCAACCTAAAAGAAAATTAGTGAGTTATGAGAAGAGTTGTAACTCAGGTTGAGATTCTGGATGTAAGTTTGCTTGCTGAGCTGGAAGGTTCTTTTTCAGATGTTTCATCACCATACTAGGTAACATCATCTGTGAGTCTCCAGTGAAGCACTGGTGTTAGTGACCCGCTTTTTATTTATATGTTTAGGTTTCCTTGGGTTGGTGATGTTATTTCCTGTGGTGATGTCAGTTCCTGTGATTATGTCATTTGCTGTGGTGAGGTTTGTCCAATGTAGTGTTTGTTACAGTTCTTGCAAGGTATTTTGTAAATGATAAAATGGACAAACAGGCAGAAAACTCGCCAACAGGACACATGAACATCGACTAGCCACAAAACGACATGACCCACTCTCACTAGTATCCTTACATACAGATGAGGAAGGACACCACTTCGACTGGGACAACACATCCATCCTAGGACAATCCAGAGACATGCATGAGAATTCCTGGAAGTATGGCATTCCAACTGGAACTCTACCAACAAACACATTGACTTGGACCCCATTTACCACCCTCTGAGAAAAAGAACAGGAAATGACATCACCACAGGAAATGACATCACCGACCCAGGGAAACCTGCACACATATATAGAAAGCGGGTCACTAATACCAGTGTGTCACCAGAGGCTCACTGATGATGTTACCTGGTATGGTGACGAAACATTTGCAAACAAACCTTCCAGCTCAGCAAGCAAACTTACATCCATAACATTAAAATGTTGTACCATACGGAGATAATCCTTGGAGTCATATTATCTTCTGTACAGTATTTGATCCTCTGACCCTATACTGAACTCAGTTCCATAATCCCTGTTAAAACCAGGTATTCAGAGAGGGTGTACAGCTCTTTTAGTAGTCACCTTGCTTCAAATAATACTTTCAGCACCCTTGGCAATAAGTATTTAATCTGCTTGGAACTTAAAACTGAGCTTCTAAAGTTAAGCAGTAACAAAATTGCATGTTTTTTTTAATGCACAATCTTTCAACATGTTGTTATGTGCTTGTCTGGATGTTCAGAAATCCTGGATAGTGATCTTGACTGGAAACAATGAGCTGTACAGGGTTTAGGTTTTCAAAGAAAGTTCTGACACACTTATTTTCCAGGCCAAAGAAGTAAACAAAACTATTATTGGATACCTTTTTAAGTTAGTAGATGTCTGTTCGTATCCATCCTCAGGCTTTGAAATACTTTGTTATTTATGTAACTGACATGGAATGAGAAAGGAAGTGCAAGTATAAATGATTAGCATCGTGAAATACATCATAAGTCTGATATTATAAATGTATTTAGAATAATGCAAACACGTTTTAATATACAACAGTGTATAATGTAACAGTTTATTCATTTCATATGAAGAAGTTTTCATCTTTCATTAAATTGTTACAATACCATCTCCATCACTTACCCCAGCAAAACCTTAAATGTCCTCAAAATAACGTGTGTGATAAGTCCTTGGTCATATTTTAAGGATGACAAAACAAGGACTAACCTTATCAGGCATCAATAATATATGGCATTGATAATATATGGCATTTTAATTCTGAATATAAAGTATTGATCCACTTACTGTATTTTAGCACATAATCTAGACTTATCTTTCAGTGAGTACTTGGCAGGTTATGCATTGCTGGAGTCTTTTAAATGAAATGTTAAAGCAAAACTCTTGTTTGCTTACTCAAGTGAATATAAGAAAAATACCCAGGGCACTTCTGAAAGAAGACCAGTGGATTTCTCTTCACCAACAACAGGATTTAAAGTATAAAGACGGATTAGTAAAACAAAACAAAGAACTGCAGGTATTGCAGATTTGAAACATAAACAGATATTTCTGGAGAAACGTAATGTGCCTCAAAGTTTGTGAGAAGATTTGTAGCTCGGGTGCTCGTTGCTGTGGTTCTGTTCGCCGAGCTGAAAGTTTTTGTTGCAAACGTTTCGTCCCCTGTCTAGGTGACATCCTCAGTGCTTGGGAGCCTCCTGTGAAGCGCTTCTGTGGTGTTTCCTCCGGCATTTATAGTGGCCAGTCCTTGCCGCTTCCGGTTGTCAGTTTCAGCTGTCCGCTGTAGTGGCCGGTATATTGGGTCCAGGTCTATGTGTTTGTTGATGGAGTTTGTGGATGAGTGCCAAGCTTCTAGGAATTCCCTGGCTGTTCTTTGTTTCGCTTGCCCTATAATGGTAGTGTTGTCCCAGTCAAATTCATGTTGCTTGTCGTCTGCGTGTGTGGCTACAAGCAGACGACAAGCAACATGAATTTGACTGGGACAACACTACCATTATAGGGCAAGCGAAACAAAGAACAGCCAGGGAATTCCTAGAAGCTTGGCACTCATCCACAAACTCCATCAACAAACACATAGACCTGGACCCAATATACCGGCCACTACAGCGGACAGCTGAAACTGACAACCGGAAGCGGCAAGGACTGGCCACTATAAATGCCGGAGGAAACACCACAGAAGCGCTTCACAGGAGGCTCCCAAGCACTGAGGATGTCACCTATTCAGGGGACGAAATGTTTGCAACAAAAACTTCCAGCTCTGCGAACAGAACCACAGTAATGTGCCTGGCAGCATATCTGCTGAGTTTCTCCAGCAATTTCTGTTCCTAGATAAAGATGGATTATTTTGTTATTTATTCCATTGCTGTTTGTAAGACATTGCTGTGCACATCAAATGGATGCTGCATTTCACTCCTGTAATAGTTTCTGCTTCGGAACTCAAGTCACTACATGAAAATTTTTCATGTCGGTTTTATTAGACAAGAAGTATTGGTTGAGTCCGTTTTCATTGAATCAAAATCTGTCCACCCATTTAATTTTCCAGTTTCATCAATATTTTAAAAATTTCAAATGTTCACTAGCATTAAAATTGGTCAGTGAAAGCCACAGTTTAATGTATCCTTAGGAGGGACTTAAACTTCCAGTCGTAAGTAGGTTTGGAAACAGATTAAACGGTCTGAAATTGACAGTGCAGCAGAAAGGCAGCGCCACCCTGCCAACTTCAACATTTCACTGCAGTACGTTAAGTTGAATGCAAAAATGAACCCATGTCAGAGGCAGGTTGCCAATTTAAATATGTTAAGAGCTCATTAGCAGTTCTTTTAATAAAGAATTTCAATTTCTAGTGTGGACGTGGATGTTTCATTGGCTTCCTGAAACTCAGGAGTCAAAGCAAGTGAATGGCAGCAATTGAGGAGGATGAAGAAGTGACAGCCTAAACATCTCATAAGCACTGACATCTCACACCTGCGCCCTTGTATAATTATGTAAAAGGATTTTGCACATAGTACTTGTTCGGAGAGCTTCTTTTCTCTACCTTGTAAGTGATGTCTGCTGCTTTGGAGGTGATATTAATTACTTGGGAGGTTTTTATATCTGGATTGCACTTGTAATAACACATGGGTCAGACCCCAAAATACTGGGGACAGTTTAAACTTGCAATTCTGAATTGTGTTTTTTCAAAGAGGACTGATACAACCTAAAATGGCTCTAGACGTAAATTAATTGGCTGTCTGGAGAGGGAGATTCACACAATATCATACCGACAGATGTAAAGGGAACTTTAGCAATAGTCTTTCAAAGGCAGGGGAGAAAGGCAAAGCAAAATAGACTGGGCACTGACCTCTTTTGACTACAAAAGTAGCGGGGGGCTGACAACCCACTGCTCAACAGTAAGCCGTTGCTTGTGCATTATGTCCAAAACTGCAGACACACCTTTTGTTTTCCCTTTCGGAGGTTATAAAAGCAGTTTCAACTCTACTAGAACATGCAAATGGGACTGAACGTTTTCATGTGTACCAGCACTGAACCACCATGGGGCAGCACAGTGGCTCACTAGTTAGCACTGCCGCCTCAAAGTACCAGGGACCTGGATTTGATTCCACCCCCAGGTGACTGCGTGGGTTTCCTCTGGGATCTCCGGCTTCCCCTCAGTCTGAAGATGCGCAGGTTAGGTAGGCTGGCCATGCTAAAATTGCGCATGCTGTGCAGGGATGCGCAGGTTAGGTGGGTTGCCATTGGGAATACAGGGTTACAGAGATTGAGATGGGATGCTGTGTGGAGGTCAGTGTGGACTGGACGGGCCAAATGGCCTGCTTCCACACTGTAGGGATTCTATGTTCCATGTTAGCCTGGATTCAAGCTTTGAAGCTTACAATCAATGAATTATCCACTCATCACCTCTGTGTTGCAGGTAAAGATGGTCTCTCAAGTTGCAGTAAACCAGTTAAAAGAATAAACAAGACAAAAAACCACTCTGCCACCCTGAATGCTGGAATTCAGATATAGTAGAAAGACATCAGCACTACAGAACTACAATGAAGCTGCAAAGCTAAGGATTGTGAAATCAGCTGTTCAACTACAAACATCAATGCTGGCAGTAGCTTCCATTATAGTGACCATAACTTTCAAATAATTCTTCTCTTGTTTAATTTAAAAAATTAACTCTTTTTATTAATTCAAGAAAGCCTGGCTAAATTGGCTGTTTCTTAAACCATAGGTTCATTTTGGTCGAGGAGAAAGATATCCACGGGGAAGGGATTCTCTTTGATTCACCTTGCTGCACACAACTGAGGGGGCAGGTGAATAACCACAGGGAGCCAGATCACCCCTCCTCTCCTCGGAGCTTAATCATTCTGAATATCCCTTCTGCTCCAATAGTAAATAGGGGAACCTGCCTGGGATATGATTGTATCTGATCAATACCACTTTTGCTGTTTTAGTTTTTACTCAGATCAGGACCGAGATCACTAGCAGCAACAGTAAAACCACACACTGTCGGAGTTGTTGTAGCAGCAGAGAGAGAACCACCAGCAAGGCTTGGTGCTCCATATGAAAAAGTAGATATTCACAGAAGTGTAGTTTGTTGGAGGCAAGATCAGCAATGTTCAGTGCACAGGCCAAGGATCAGTTTCTTGAATATGACTGAATACCAATGTCACAGGAGTTTCAGGATCTCACATCAGCTGGTGCCAAATGTATGCAATGCGTTGAAAGAAGACTCTCTATCGGTTACACTTTATGCGTGCCTATCAAAATGACCACTTCTTTGTGTCTGGTTCTGCTGGAGACATGTGCAGGATTTTGCAGCGGACTCCCCACAAATGCATCACACAGGTCATAGATGCCGTGTTTGCCAGAGTAGCCCAATGTGTACACTTTGTCATGGATGCCAATCAGAATCTGTGGCAATTTTCTTCATAACATTAGCAGGGTGTCACCTCTGGGGCCTAACAGAATTACACTTACTTCCAGGTTCCTTTATGGGCTACCAAACCTCCTCACTACTATTCCCAACCCCAGACTCCATTAGCTCTTTGTACTTTGCTAGGTTAAAATTCCACCCCACTCCCACCCCTCGTGTCTTTGCTAAAGAATAGTAACACTTTTCAAGGAATGCTGCTCATGGTTAAGTATAATGGTATGAGAACAGGACTGTTACATAATATGGTGCACAAGATGTTATTCTGCTAAGGCCACAAAATCTGAAGGTTGTTAGATAAACACATGTACAGGCCAGTAGACATCAATTACTGTTTGATCAGGGAAAACTGCAAATTGTCATGTGCTTTTCAGTTTCAGGCTGCAGCTCAGAAATGATCAGCAATTTTAATATTGTTCTGTAGCTGTAGTAAAGGGTGATTTGTAACTAGAATGATATATACGCACACTTGACTTCCATTTCTAATACAAAATTTAGAAATGGATGTATAGAATGAAAATTGTGAGCTCTTTTGATATGGCACACGGCATTTGATTAGTGGTAATACAAGAAAGCTTCCTATAAAGAGTGGAGTCAGATCCAGCTAAGGTGATTAATGGCAAGTGAGTCCACATTTTAACTTAGCATTCGCTACTTACTTGCTTGGTATGGAGCCACAGAGGACACAAATAGAGTTTACATGATATTAATTTATATTAATCTAAAAATTCACCAATGTGGCAATTTAAATTTTATAAGCTTTTAGCTCCATAACTTTTAAGCACTGTAAACTAGCAATAAAAAAAAACATGTGTCAATAGGGATGAATTGTCAGGGCTAAGGATCTTCTTTTATGGGCATCCATTCTGTATAAAATTCAATGAACTAATCTTCTTGAGTTGTCTGCTTATTCAGACAATTGCTACAAACTGTAGCTGTCTGTTTAGTTGGTTTTATTAAATGTCAGCTGTAAAACACTCCTGTTTAACTCATAAGAATGTAAGTTCAAATCCCAATTCTAACTGCCATTTAAGTGCATTAGTCACAAAATTGGTTCTGTGCACTTTGGGAGAATCTAAATATGTGATTTCCTGCTATGTGGATGCAAGTTCTTTTCTTAAGCTGTCATATTAACCATTGTACTATTTTATCATAAGATTTTCTGGGGAAAAATGGTCTCAGATTCAGTCAAAAATGTAAATGCAGGTGATTTATTTTGTAGAGTCTGCATCATAGTCATCTACTCATCGCCGTGTCAAGAAGAGTCTTTTCATCCTAGTGGCATAAAGAGGTCTAACCATATTCATTAATCTTGTGAAAACAATGTGAATGCTTAATGAATTAAATTCATCACATTCCTAAATTACTTTCTATAGTCCTTTCATTGGAAGATAGCCACATGCCAAGATAAATGGAACTCATTTGACAGAGGCATCTGCTCTTCTCTTGTCTTATGGTCGGTGTTTACCTGTTAAATCAAATCTATAAATATTTGTGTGTAATGGGGAATTCTTAACAGAGTGATGTTAGGTTTGGAACATTTTTATTACAAGGGCCTGAATTTTCCTGAATGTCAGGGTTCCCAACAAAAGTGAAACATAATAGGACTTTAAATTACCTGCTTCATCCCATTGTGACCCTATACTAATTTCCTGGGATGGAGTTAATTAAGTCTTCATGACAAATGCCCAGACAATGTGCATTTGTAATTAGTTAGATGCTATGCACAATGGTAGGATTGTGCGGAGACAGCTGCTTATAGACATTGTATAGAAATTAACTAAAGTGCAGACTGCAGCAACACCTCTTTAAATAAGCCTTATTAAGATGAAGTGGGGCAAAGCTGGAGACCACTAGCACCTGGTCGAGCTCTGTAATCATGCCTACTACCTCATCCCTGTAGTACTATAGCATAGATGGCAGGCCACACAGGCACTGTTCCTTTAACACAGTAACATGTCACCATATTTGATGTTCTGGAATAAAGGTGCCTGCCTGTACTTCACTCTCTCTCTGTGGCTCTCTCTGTCTTGCTCTCCTTCTCTTTCCCCTTCTCTCTTTGTGCCATGGAGGTACTGAGGCATTGTTAATAAACTTCATGATATGTGTCACAGCAGAATCCAACTCTCTGCAATATATATTATGCGAACTATCATAGAAAACTACAAAGTGCATCAACCACGAATGCCAGTCAACTTCAAATGCCTTCTTGATATAGACATTGATCCTAACAGTTGGGATCGGGCTGGGAAAGGAGGAAAATCTGTCACTTGAACAAGCCTTGCATATTTGGAAAATTTCAGTCGCCCTTTTTGGGAATGGGGTTTGAATAGAAAGCTTCCTGGCACAATATTTCTTTATTATCTTCATCAGGATCATTGTATTTAGAGCAGATAATAGAGCAATAAGTGATAAGACGTCTGCCTGCCAAATAACCAGGCCTAGCAAAACATCTACCAGTGTTCTGTCCACATACTGTAAATATTGGCAGACCCTAAAAGCTAATGAATCACAATTATTGTTTTCAGCTGATGCCAAACTATCTACAACCATGGTAGTTATTTTATCTCCTGTCCCTCCTAAACCCTGGGCACTGTTTTATGGCAAACTGAACTTTTTATGACCTCAGCATTTGTTTGACCCCAAATTGAGCTATCACAGAATCTTTATACCACAGAAGAAGGTAATTCAGATATTCCTATCTGTCTCAGCTCTCCCAAATGATTCTGTCAGTCAGTGCTGTTTTCCTTCCCTCTCTCCATAACCCTGTGTGCTGTTCCTTTCTAAATAGCCATTTAGGAATGCTTTAACTAAACCTGCCTTTTCCAGAATCTCAGTCAGTGCATTGTTTTTATCCCAGCTGATGTTATTACTGGCAAGTCAGATTCCAAAGTAAAATGTGGCTTGTTAGTTCTTTGTCAGTATTTTTTAACTCTGAATTTTACATTCAGAACACTTTCAGAAGAGGCGGCCAGTATACTTTTAAGACAACGAATAAAACGTCTATTAAACAGAAAAAACATGGACTGTGAGACATGTGACAAGATAAAAGATTTTGTTACAGACATCAGAAAAAGCTTCAAATTCACACTATTCCTTTTATCCCAGCAATATCCTTACAAAGATTAAAACTCCATTGAAAGGTTTCCATTTCCACACTAACGCTCTTTGCTCAGACAGTCTAGTACAGATGTTATTGATGCAATTTGTAATGCATTTCCTTTCGGTTTCTGTGAAGCCACTAGAATTGTTTGCTACCCTTCAGCTGGGAGACACCAGAACCAAACTGCAAAGGTTATTCGTTATCATTTTGTGGGATATAGGTGAATTGATGTTATTTCTGCAAATTATAAGTTCTGATACAGAGTAAATGAATTCACATTAGTCTGTGATTGTTTTCTTAGGAGCTGAGTTAGCAAAAACGGGAAGTACATAGAGGAAGGACTTAGCATGAGATGTGAATACAGAACAATGGTAGAAATACAGGCACTAGATAAAATGCTGTGAAAAGAGGCCTTTATAAACATCCGTTTCCCACTTGTACAGAGACACAGGAACAAACCCCAATTAAAAGGGCTTAGTGATAAGATGCTGTGAGGAGCAGCGCAGATGGAGGGAGCAGATAATGATAAGCAAAGGATGGGATGACGTCAAACAACTTTATGGGAAGCAGAGATAGACATTTGTCACTGACAAGGCCGGATAAATAGAAGTTGTGGGATCAGTCTTAAGGAAATGAGTGACGTAAGCAGATGGAGGGAGCAAACAATGGAATAAGAAAAAAAATGGGGATTCAAACTGTATAAATTTCAAGAGTTTGTTGGATTTGATGTGCATTTGTCATTGTCTTACCTGGCTTTAGACATTGCACCCACTTGCAAGTGTACAAATAAAGCAGCACTACTAGTTCAGATTTTTGGTCTCAGACTGAAATTATTGAAGTGAGTGAGCTTTTGTTTCTCACAATTTTAACTTTGGAGCTCCATGAATTCCCTGAATCTGTGTCCAACAAGCACTTCACACTCTAGCGCACCGTCCACACAGACTGTAACGTTCAGGATTATTCTGGTGACTAAGACCTACTCCGACCTCATCTCTAAGTGACTTTAGCAACATTCTTAAAACATATTTTTGAGAAGGTTTTATTCACCATTTATAATGTAACCCTCTTTGTTCAAGTCCTGCTTCCTCTCTATTCAGGTAAGTTTACTAACATAAAAGAGGAGTTTTCAGATGTGACAACTGCTGTACTAAATAAAGATGACTGAATATGTTTCGCCAGCACACAGTAAACAATCTGTAAGATTCCAGCTGAATCTACTATAAACATAATTTACCATAAGCAGAAAATGCTGGAAATATTTAGAAGGTTGGACAGCATCTGGAGAGATTGAAATAGCATTAGATTATCAAGTTGATGCCCTTTCATCAGAACACGGATTTGATATCTGTTTCTTCCTACTTACTGAAACCACAATGAGCCTGATTCACAACTACATTAGTGCCTGAGAATCCCATGAAGGGGAGCATACAGTGTCCTCTGGTGGGTTTGAGGCCTTCCCTAACAGTGGAATTCAGGGTATTGAACAGCATCATTTCCCCCAAAATATTGCCTTCAATTGTTTAGCTGGGTTCCTTTAAAGTTTTATTTTGTTACAGTATCTTATTACAAGATCTTAACATGACACATGGGCATAATATTCCCACAGACTTCAGGGCCCCAGTGCCAATGCAGATCAGAAGCTTGCACTTTGGAGAAAATGATCACAGGGCAGTGACTTTCCCCAAATTGGCTGATTAGGGGCTGGACAGTGGGCTCACCAACTAATTAAAGATGGCAGGTGGAAGGGCACTCGAAGCTGGAGAGCCAACAGGAAAGTTTGCAGCATGGATAAAGCAGCAGGCTGTCACCATTGTGGAAGGGGAGCCCCTCCACAGGAATTTCTGAAACTTCAACTGAAGCTTGTCTGGCAGGAAGAGCCTGAAAGTCTGCCTGGACCATTAGCATTCTAATTTGCTGCTGGGAGATCACCACAAGATGTTTCATTGTGCAATACTGAGGTATTTGGCCCATCCATCAAACCTACTCGACAACTGAATAATATCACCACTAATTTGACTGTGTCCTTAAACCTGTTTCCCTGCCTGCCACTAACAACGCTTGATACCCTTTTAAATCAAAAATCTCTCTAAATCAGCTTTAAATGTATTCAATAGCCCAGCCTCCATTTCTCTGAAGAGAAGATAATTCCAAAAACTAACTCTGAGCAAAGAAATTCTTCCATATGTCTGTCTCAAATGGGAGACTCCTTATTTTGAAATTGTATCCATAATTCTAGATACCCCCCCCCCCCCAGAAATCCTCATCGTCTTTACCCTGTCAAGTCTCCACTGAATCTTATGGTTAAATGCCATCAATTTTCATTCTTCTAAATTTCAATGAGTTTAGGCTAAGCGTGCTCAACATTTCCTTATCAAATAACCCTTTCATCCCAAGAACTGCACTAATGCATCTTTTTGGAACTTGAGTTCCAATTCCAAGTACATCTCTCTTTTAATAAGTCTTCCAAAACTATACACTGTACTCCAGTCGTAGTCTCACCTCTGCCCTGCACAGTTATAACAAGACTCTCCATGCCCTTTACTATGATGGTCAACGCTCATTTGCATTCTTAATTACTTGCTGTTCCTGTGTGCTAACATTTTTAATTCATGTACAAGGACACGCATTGCAGCATTCTCCAGTTTCTCTGTGTTAAATAATATTCTACTTCTGGATTAGTGGTGCTGGAAGAGCACAGCAGTTCAGGCAGCATCCAAGGAGTTTCAAAATCGACGTTTCGGGCAAAAGCCCTTCATCAGGAATGATATTCTACTTGTCTATTCTTCCCAAAGTAGACAACACCACATATTGACATATTACATTCCATCTGTCAAACTTTTGCTCACTCACTTAACCTTTCTGTATCCCTTAGCAGACTCTTTTTATCTTAATCTGCAATCTGTTATCCTCATCTGTCATTTGCAAATTTGGCTATATTACAACGATCCATTAATCTAAATTATTAATATAGATTTTAAATAGTGGAGCCACAACACTGTCCTCTGTGGCAGTCCACTTGTTACTGTTTGCCAATCTGAAAATGAACCATTAATGCCAAGTCTGTTTCCTGTCAGTTGCCTCGACCTCTATCCATGTTAATGGTTAGTATGAGCTCTTTGTGCAGCAACACTTACTGGGGCACTGTGAAATTTTGAGGTTCATTTTAATTGTAAAATCCACATCAAATATAATTATAGGCTGAGTTTGAGATAGCAAGTCTGAAAGTTTACTAATGCTGATTAGTTGCGAAACCCATTCCAGGTATAAATATGTTTTCAGAAGTTTTACAGAATTTATTACATTTATTATCATAAGTATAAAAAAAAACTTAATAAATGCAGTGGCTTTCAATCAATCTGCTTTGGGATGCCTGTTTACACAATTGGTTGACTGGGCACAGGTCTCCTGTTCTGTTGACCAAAACTCCCCCCTGCCTTCAGTTTTCCTTTCTGAAGCACTGAACTCCTAAGAACGATGACTTATGAGCTGTTGGAAGCCATTACGCCTTTTGCATGATCAGAGACATCCTGAACCCTGAAATCTAACTGGCTTATTAATGTATAGACAGTGCATGAACAATTCACAGTCAGGGTGACTCAGTGGTTTGCACTGATGCCTCACAGTGCCATTGACCTGAGTTCGATTCCAGCCTCGGGCGACTGTCTCTGTGGAGTTTGCATATTCTCCCTGTGTCTGCGTGGGTTTCCTCTAGGTGCTCTGATTTCCTCCCACAATCTAAAGATGTGCAGATAAGGTGGATTGGCCATGCAAAATTGTCCGTAGTGTTCAGGAATGAGTAGGTTGGGAGCATTACTCAAGGGTTAAATGTAGGGGAATGGATCCGGTTGGTTTACTCTTCCGAGGATCAATGTGGACTTGTTGGGCCGAAGGGCCTGTTTCCACACTGTAGTGATTCAATGACAATCCTGGATTAGCTAAACAATACACGCCTAATTCTTGATTGTCTTTTTCAAAGTAATGGTTATTTTAATGCTATCATTCCCTACTGTCTCCTATTTCATTTTTAGATGTGCAAATGACTTTGTAAATTGATCCTGTTGTAACTCTTTGTCCCTCATAGACCTTTACCAAGATAAGTTGGCGTCCATGAGATCATTTATGCGTCTAGATAGGGGTATGTAGTGTCGCCTCTCAGTGATCACATATTATCCCAGATGTTCTAGTTGATATATTTAAAGAGATCAAACTCACCACAGAAATGAATTTCAAAGTAATATGCAATACCGAGATATATACACACATACACTCACATGTGTGTATATAATGTATATATAAGCAAACATTAAAGTTCAAAACTAAACCATTTTAAAACACAACTGTGCCCTTGATTAAATGTATTTTAACTCTAAGCTTTCTCACTTGTATTAGCCTGGTTTACATGCGTCTGAGCCATTTAAAAGAAATAAAGCCATAAACTCATGACCTCATTTTTGACCTGGGTCATCTGCAGAAAATGTTTCATAATTAAACAAAATATAATTTAATTCCTCATTTGTTTAATCAAGCCAACTTAATACCCATTGAAAAAAATGTCACAGCCCTTTATTAAATACCTTTTGGAAGTCAAAACACATTACATTTTCTGATCCCCTTTATCTTCCCTACTTATTACAGCCTCAAGGAACTCTCATAGATTTGTCAATCACTATTTATTTTTCATAATACTCCATTGACTCTGCCTAATTTTATCATGATTTTTAAGCATCCTGCTTTCAACTCCATGATAATGGAATCCAGTATTTTTCTGACAACAAATGTAAGGCTAACTGGCCCATAGTTCCTTGCTTGGAAATGTGTTGCTGGAAAAGCGCAGCAGGTCAGGCAGCATCTAGGGAACAGGAGAATCGACGTTTCGGGCATTAGCCCTTCTTCAGGATTCCTGAAGAAGGGCTAATGCCCGAAACGTCGATTCTCCTGTTCCCTAGATGCTGCCTGACCTGCTGCGCATTTCCAGCAACACATTTCCATCTCTGATCTCCAGCATCTGCAGACCTCACTTTCTCCTCATAGTTCCTTGCTTGTCTGTCCCTCCTTGATGAATAGGAATGCTACCCTTACAGTTTACTAATCTGCTGGGTCATTTCCAGAATGTATGGAACATTGGTCGATTACAAGCAATGCATCTGCTATCTCTGCAGACATTCTTTTTGAAACCATATGTTTCTGGCCTGCAGGTCCAAGGACTTGTCGCTCTTTAGTCCCATTTATTTGTTTTCTGAGCTGTTCCCCAGCTCCTCCAGAGATCCAGAGACAGCTATAAAATTCCAGTCAGCCTCTGAGAACAAGCCATTAACTGACTGAGCTGGTTAACCAGTGGTTGTGGATTGGCAATCCTGTTGCTCCATCCTGCCTCTGTGAAAATGGCCTGGAGGTGGGATGATGTGAGAAATTGGCAAGCCAGAATGTTTTTTTTCTTGCCCCTATGCCTCTGTGTTCACCCTGAATTGAGTCTTCTCATTAATTCTGAGTATAGAGTGCTCAGGGCTTGACATTAAGTGAGATAAGTTTGGAAATCTCAATTAAATTCAATTAAATGTGTTTGAATGAAGCATTGAACTGGTAATGATGTATAAATGGATAGATGTAAATGATAGGTGGAAGCCTGTGTCTCTCAGTCTCCTATGGAAGGAACAACGTCTAAAACAATTATTAGCAAAATTAAGGGAGACTCCACGTTAGCCCTGATGAATGTGACACCTGAACTGTCTGCAGAATATAATCACAACAACACCAAAATTTTGAAAACATGTTGTTAAAAATTAAAGCTTGATTCTTTGATATTTTTCCATATGATCATTGACAGACTAATGTATTAATATGCTAAATTTTGAGGCAAAGATTTCAGTTTACAAAGATTTCTAAATTCAATACATTAACACATCATGATTTCAACTATTCAGTTCTGCTTTGTCACAGAAAGAAAGAACCTCAAGAAGAAGGGGAATGGATACACTGAATTGACAAGGTCTTTTCCCCAAGGTAGGGGAGTCCAAAACTAGATGGGCATAAGGTTAAGGTGAGAGGGGCAAAGATTTAAAAGAGGCTTGAGTGGTAACCTTTTCACAGAGAGGAAGGTGCGTGTATGGAGGTGGTGAAGTTGGGTACAATTACAACATTTCAAAGACATCTGGATGGGTGTATGAATAGGATGGGTTTATAGAAATAAGGAGAAAGTGAGGTCTGCAGATGCTGGAGATCAGAGATGGAAATGTGTTGCTGGAAAAGCGCAGCAGGTCAGGCAGCATCTAGGGAACAGGAGAATCGACGTTTCGGGCATTAGCCCTTCTTCAGGAATGAGGAAAGTTGGTCCAGCAGGCTAAGATAAAAGATAGGGAGGAGGGACTTG
>NC_057737.1:19138988-19165340 GCF_004010195.1 Chiloscyllium plagiosum | reverse complement strand
TGGGGTGGGGGCGGAGAGGTTGGGAAGAAGATTGCAGGTTAGGAAGGCGGTGCTGAATTTGAATTCAGCACCGCCTTCCTAACCTGCAATCTTCTTCCCGACCTCTCCTCCCCCACCCCAGTCTGACCTATCACCCTCACCTTGACCTCTTTCCACCTATCACATTTCCGACGCCCCTCCCCCAAGTCCCTCCTCCCTATCTTTTATCTTAGCCTGCTGGACCAACTTTCCTCATTCCTGAAGAAGGGCTAATGCCCGAAACGTCGATTCTCCTGTTCCCTAGATGCTGCCTGACCTGCTGCGCTTTTCCAGCAACACATTTCCATTATAGAAATAAGGGCCAAATACTGGCAAATGGGACTAGATCAGTTTAAGATATCTGATCAGCATGGACATGTTAGATCCAAGGGCCTGCTTTCATGTTGTGTAGCTCTATGAGTCTATGACTTATGCTTGGAGATTTTCACAATAATAATAAAATATAGGAATATTTATGCTCATATTTATCAATTGTGTTCACTGGGAAAGCATTGATGTTACAGCTAGAAATTCAGTAACATCTAAATAGGCTAAATCACAGCGCAAGGTAACAGTCAGTTAATATGTAATACAGAAATATGG
Source organism: Chiloscyllium plagiosum (assembly GCF_004010195.1). Taxonomy (NCBI): domain Eukaryota; kingdom Metazoa; phylum Chordata; class Chondrichthyes; order Orectolobiformes; family Hemiscylliidae; genus Chiloscyllium; species Chiloscyllium plagiosum. Next base: position 19,164,719 of record NC_057737.1, on the reverse strand, counting down.
TAGGCATAAGTGTGTTAAGAGCAAAGAATAAAGAGCAGAAGGAGCAAAGAACAGTACAGCATATGAACAGGACCTTTAGCCCAATAACACTGTGCCAAAACAGGACACCTTTCTAAACTAAAAACCTTTTGCCTCTACATTGTCCATATCCTGCTATTCCCTGCCTATTCATATGTCTGTAAAGATGGCTCTTACATGCTAGTATTGTAACATCCTCCATCAAAATCATCCAGGCACTTATCAACCTCTGAATAAAATCAATGTCTCTCACATCTGCTTTAAACTTACCCTTTTTACTTTAAACCTATGTCATAGAACATAGAACATTACAGCGCAGTACAGGCCCTTCGGCCCTCGATGTTGTGCCACCCTGTCATACTAATCTGAAGCCCATCCCACCTATACTATTCCATGTACGTCCATATGCCTGTCCAATGATGACTTAAATGCACTTAAACTTGGCGAATCTACTACCGTTGCAGGCAAAGCATTCCATACCCTTACTACTCTCCCCTAGTAATTGACATTTCTACCCTGGGAAAAAGACTGTGAGTATCTATTCTACCCATGCCTCTCATAATTTGTAAACTTATTCAGGTCACCTCTCATCCTTTAATGTTCAAGTGAAAACAAACCAAATGTGTCCAATTTTGCTTTATAGCTAATACCCTCCAAGCCAGGCAACACCCTGGAAAAATATTTCTTAACCCTCTGCAAAGCCTCAACATCCTCCTGGTGGTGTGGTGATCAGAACTGTGCACAATATTCCAAATGTGGCCCAATTAAAGTTCAATAAAGCTGCAACATGATTTATCAGTTTCTATACTGTAAGCCCAACCGATGAAGGCAAGATAGGCATTTGTATTTTTGACCACTATATCCACTTGCATTGCCACTTTCAGGGAAGTATGGACCTGTACACCAGAACACTCTGTATGTTGATGCAACTAAGGGTTCTACTATTTACTGTATACTTTTTTTCTGCATGAGATCTCCCAAAATGCATCACCTTGCATTTGTCCGAATTAAATTCCACCTGGAATTTCCCTGCCCAAGTCTTCAGCTTGCCTGTATCCTCTGGCAATCCTCCTCACTTTCCACAGCTTCCCCAGTCTTTGTGTCATCTGCAAAATTACCATTAAGTCACCTATGTTCTCCTCCAAATAATTTGAATTATTGACAAACAACAGGAGTCCCACCACTGATCCCTATAGAACACCACTGGTCACAGATCTCCAATCTAAAACACACCTTTCCACTGCTACCCAGTTTTCTATGACTAAGTTAGCTCTGTATCCATCTTACCAGCTCATCGCGGATCCAATGTGACTTCACCTGCCAAGAGGGACCTTGTGAAAGACCTTGTATAAGTCCATATAGGCAACATCTACCAATCTGCCCTCATTTGCCATCTTTGTCACCTCCCCAAAAAACCCAGTCACGTTTGTGAGACACAACCTTCTCTGCACAAAGCCATGTTGGCTATTGCAAATAAATCCATATTTTTCCAAATGTGAATAAATCCTATCCCTAAGAAGCTTCTCCAATAAATTCCGTACAACTGATGTAAGGCTCACTAGCCTGTAACTTCCTAATTATCCCTGTTGCCCTTCTTAAACAAAAGGGCAACATTGGCTATTCTCCAGTCCTATGATACCTCTCCTGTAAGTAAAGAGGAGACAAAGATTTTGTGCAAGGCCCCAACAATTTCTTCACCTGTCTCCGTCAACATTTCTGGGATAGATTCTAACAGAACCTGGAGACTTGTTTACTTAATGCTTTTTAAAGCACCCAACACTTCCTCATTTTTTGTATTGATACGCCCTAGCATATCAACATACCCTAGCATATCAACATGCCCTAGCATATCAACATGCCCTAGAATATCAACATACCCTAGCATATCAACATGCCCTAGCATATCAACATACCCTAGCATATCAACATGCCCTAGCATATCAACATGCCCTAGCATATCAACATACCCCTCCACAGACTCACCATCCAACGTGTCCTGTTCCTTTGTGAATACCAACGCAAAATATTTGTGAAGAACCTCACCCACTTTGTCTGGCTCAATGACTGGATCTACTCTTTTCCAAGCTACCTTCTTACTTGTTGTATAAGTATAAAACGTCGGGGGAATTTCCTTAATTCTGTTTGCCAAAGACATTTCATGGCCCCTTTTAGCCATCCTAGTTACTTGTTTGAGTTCTTTCCTGCTGTCTTTGTTTTTTTTTAACCATGTTAGTATAGAATAGATTTTTATATAGAAATAAGAATCATAGCAATAGCCTTTTACCTGTATTGATTGTATACCTTATACCAATTAAGTATGTGCTGACTTCATCTTGATTTCATTAAATGTTATGTGTTAATTGTGAATTTTGATATTTCTTAATACTGTAACAGTATAATCCTTGTGAAATATGTCTGCAAATTCACTCATAACTGCACATCAAAACGTCAGATATGAACAAATGCAAACATACTTGAACATATGACAAAAACAATGTGAACATAGATGCTGTGAGGTTAATTAATGTTATCTTTCAATTAAAAATAATAATTGCCTTATTCATTGGGTTGTCTTTAATGAGTCCTGAGATTACTGAGGGAGTCAGTCATTTTAATTTACTTATAGGGAGATATGCACTGGTGTCTACATAATTATGTTGTAGCTAATAAAACACTAGTATAGAATACATAGTTAAGTGTGTTACATCACGCTAAATAAAAGCATTGTTTTTTTTAGATGAACTGTGTAATACCTCAAAAGATGAATATCTCCACGTAAAATTGTCTTGTAATACCAACTGTATTCTAACAGCTGAGTGAGTAATGACTCGTAGTCTCATTGCAAGAATCTGATTTTGGTCATGCTTAATATTTAACTGATATTTACTGTTTAAAATTCTAAATTTTACAGTCTGATGCCGCATTTTATATAGTCTCCACTAGAAAATCAACTGAAGTCACTTATAGAATCATAGAGTCATAGAGATGTACAACATTGAAACAGACCCTTCAGTCCAACCCGTCCATGCTGAACAGATATCCCAACCCAATCTAGTCCCACTTGCCAGCACCTGGCCCATATCCCTCCAAACCCTTCCTATTCATATACCCATCCAGATGCCTTTTAAATGTTGCAATTGTACCAGCCTCCACTACTTCCTCTGGCAGCTCATTCCATACACGTACCACCCTCTCTGTGAAAAAGTTGCCCCGTGGGTCTCTTTTATATCTTTCTCCTCTCTCCCTAAAGCTATGCCCTCTAGTTCTGGAATTTGGGAAAAGACTTTAAGTTGTTTTATTTTGTCTATGGCTGGTGTGAGCTCATTCTATAGTTTCAGATAAAAACAGACATCTTAAAGTGACTGAGCATTGAATGTAACTTCAAACAGAGTGCTGGCAGTTAAGGGGTGGTGTTGGGACAGTAACAATGTTACTGGACTAATGATCCGCAATCCCCAACTAATGCATAGGAGAGATGTATTTGAATCTTTCCATGGCAGATGGTGAAATTTGAATTCCATAAAATTCCAGAATTTTAAAAGAAGCTTGTCTAATGATATCCATGCAATCACTATCAATTGTAAAAATTTGTCTGGTTCAGTATTGTCCTTTAGGGAAGGAAACTGCTGTCTTTATCCTGGTTTGATGGACACATGAATTCCAGACCCACAGCAATGTTGTAGCCCTTTGTTTCCACTTTCACTGGTCCATTGGGTTTACTCTGGACACCAAAAACCTAAGACAGTTTTAACAATGGAATATACCCAACATTCTCTATTAAAGCAAAGTGCACTACATAAAATACTGCAAAAAATATTACCCATACAATGCTCGCAGTCACAAGTAAACCACTTTACGTGGACTTTTCAGAGATCAGGCCAGTACAGGAGATTAGCTCACTCTGTCTCAACTGCTAATTGTTAATCAATTGACTTCACTGAGCTATCTGCATTATACTGTGAAGTAAGCTGTTTTATACACTTTCCATATAAAGAAGCTACAATTCCAAAGTCTTGACACTATCCAGTCTCCAGAAAACAAACAGTGTCATGTATTCATATTCCACATCAGTTAGATCAATAAGACATTCTTGTGTTTCCTTGGAAAGATGCTTATTCCTTGCTTTTAATTAACTTTGACATAAAATTTATCTTCACTCGAAATTCAACACTTCTATGTCATCTAATTAACTGTATGATATTTTCATAGCACAATTCCATAACAATCACAAATTCATTTGATAAATTATTAAAGTTATGAAAGTTGGGGGTGGCATGATGGCTCAGTGGTTAGCACTTCTGCCTCACAGCGCCAGAGTCCCAGGTTCGATTCCAGCCTTGGGTGACTGTCTGTGTGGAGCTTGCACATTCTCCTCGTGTCTGCGTGGGTTTCCTCCGGGTGCTCTGGTTTCCTCCCACAGTTCAGAGATGTGCAGGTCAGGTAAATTGGCTATGTTAAATTGCCCGTAGTGTTAGGTACATTAGTCAAAGGGAAACAGGTCCGGGTGGGTTACTCTTCGGAGGGTCGGTGTGGACTGTTTGAGCCGAAGGGCCTGTTTCCACACTGTAGGGAATCTAACCTAATCGAAAAGCAATCATGACCATCACATATTGCAGACTAATTGCCTCCACGTCACAGCAGCAAAGCAACTGCATTGGGAACAAAGTTCCATTTCACAAATACATTCCATATTGAGCCCCAAAACACAATGATTGCCAGCTGCTATATTTCACATGCTGAGTTGTTAGTATGCAAGGACAAGATGTAGCATCTTTGGTGATGGGGATTATCATTCTGAATGTAGGTTTGCTCGCTGTGCTGGAAGGTTCATTTCCAGACATTTCATCACCCTACTAGGTGGGCCTCTGAGCGAAGCACTATTGATGATTCCTGATTTTTGTTTATATGTTTGGGTTTCTTTGGGTTGGTGATAACATTTCCTGTGGTGATGTCATTTCCTGTTCTTTTGAGGTAGAGTTAGACCCAATCTACCGCCCCTGAGAAAAAGAACAGAAAATGACATCACCACAGGAAATGACATCTCCCACCCAAAGAAATCCAAACATATAAATAGAAAGCAAAAATCATCAACCTTTACAAAACTCTCAGACTTACACAGAAATAAGATAACTCACGGCCCATGCTTCCAACAGAGCCATAATGGAAAATAACATACAGTTTCTTAAGGTGATGTCTCAACCCTTGGATCACTTCAACAAAGCCTGACAGTTTAGCCCAGAAAAGGTATCCTGACTCATTGTGTCACACTATTCCCTTCACAACTAGATGTGACAAAGGACGGGATGTCCAGTATGTAGACAAAATGGGGAAATTACAACAATCCTTTGAGGATGAAGATGCAAGTGGGAATCAAGGCATTGACCATCCAAGAGGGAACAGAAGTTGACCATTCTCCCCATCTAGTTCAGTCTGACATGCAGTAAGATTATGGCTGACCTGATAATGTTCAATTCTGCTTTTCTGCCTTCTCCCCATAACCCTTGATTCCTTTACTGATCAAATATTTGTCTAACTCAGCCTTGAATATACTCTTTGTCCCAGCCTCAACACTCCTCTGCCATAAAGAATTCCACAGGTTTGCTGAGAGAAAAAGAAATCTTCCTCATTTCTATTCTATCATATTAGGGTGGAGTGGAGTCTCTCAGGAAAGTCAGCAGGTTAACAGGCATCTACCCTGTCAGTACATCAGATAAGGCAAGAAGTTACCAAACTAACAAAAGGACAGAACTAAAAGTTCAATATCTGAATGCACATCACATTCAAAACAGAACAGATGAACTAAGAGCAAGAAGAGAAGTAAGTAAGTGTGAATCAATAGCTATTAGGAAGATATTGATTGAGTACTGAATATTAAAGGGTTCATGAGTTTTAGGAAGGATAAGAGCTAGGAAAAGGTGACGGAGTGGCTTTGTTAATTAAGGATGATTAATTGATGATTAATGATTATTAGCACAATACAGTCGGCTGACCTAAATTCAGGAAACCAGGATGGGAAACGAACATGACAAGAAATCACTGGTGGGAGAAGTGTGCAGATCCCCTAACAGTAACCACACTGTAGGGAAAAGCGTAAAGAAAGCAAAAATAGGGTCATGTCAGAAAGGTGTGATGATAATCATGAGACATTTTAATTATATGGGCAAAGCTGGCCCACATTAAAAGTTCACAGAATCTTTTCAGGATAGATTCATAGAACACCACATTCTGGAGTCAGCAGGCTCTCCAGGATCTGATATTGTGCAATGTAATAGGATTAATTAATTATATTGTAGCAATCATAATATGATTGAATTTTTCATTCAGATTAGGGCGCAAAGAGTAGATCCAGGATTATTGCGTTAACCTCAAACAAGGACAATTATAAGGCATGACAGCAAAGTTAAATAAAGAGAACTTGCACATTAGGTTATGGGAAATGTCAATAGAATGCAGTGGCAGACATTTAAGCAGATATTTTAGATCAAACAGAATAGACACATTCTAACAAGAAAGAAAATTTCCAAGTGGAACATGTACCATCAGCAATTAACTTAAGGAGTTAAATATAGTCCCACACATAGAGAAAAATGCATATGTTTGTGCACAGACAGAGGGCAGGTCAGAAGTTTGGACAGATTATAAAAAAAGCAAAGAGTAATGAAAATACTGAGGAGAGAAAATATTAGAATGCAAGAGAAAGCTAACTAGAAACAAAAAAAACAAATGTTAGCAGTTTATGTTAATTGAGCATTGTTCCTATAGAAGCATTGTTCCTATAGAAGCATTGTTCCTATAGAAAGTGAGTCTCGAAAATTAATAATGGTAAGAAAGGACATGACATATGAATTGAGCATGTGGAGGATAAAAGTAATATTCGAGAGGAACTCAGGAAATTTAGCGGGTAGGTGGTGCTGAGCAAACCATCAGAGCTGTGAACTGACAAGCTCCTAGGTTCTGATAGATTTCATTATAGGGTCGAGAAAGAAGTGGCTAGTGAGATGCTTGATGCATTGGTTTTAATTTTCCAAACTATCCTAGATTTGGGAAACATTCCATGAGATTGGAAAAAAGCAAATATTAGTCCTTTATTCAAAAAGGAAGAGAGACATAGAGCGGGAAATTACAAGCCAGGTAGCTTAATATCTGTCAGAGGGAAAATGTTAGAAGCAATTATAAAATAAATTATTGCAGAACACTTAGAAAAGTTCAAAGTAATTGGGCAAAGTCAAACATGGTTTTGTGAAAGGGGAGTCATGTTCAACCAATTTGGTTATTCTTTGGAGAAGTAAAGTTACGGTGGCTAAAGGGGAACCAGTAGTTGTACTGTTCATAGATTTCCAAAAAGCATTTGATAAGGTGCCACATCAAAGGGTATTGCAAAAAATAAACATTCATGTATAATGAGTAATATATTGGCAGTGATGGAAGATTGGCCAATTAACAGGAAATAGAATAGGGATTATATGAGTCTCTTTCCCGTAAGCAAGATATACTGAGTAGCGTGCCACAGGGATCAGTGCTGGGCCCTCAACATTTTGTCATTTATATCAATGACTTGGATGAAAGGACTGAAGGTATGGTCACTAAATTTTCTGATGATGCACTAAGTTGTGAAGAGGACATTAGAATGCTACAAAAGGATGTAAATAGTCTAAGTGAATGAGCAAAGATCTAGAGAAAAGCAGTCAAATATAGAAAAATGAGAAACTGTCCACTTTGGCAAAAAGAATGAAAAAAAAAGCATTTATCTAAATATCAAGAGATTGAAGAGCTTAGAGATGCAGGGGGATCTGAGTGCCCTAATATATGTTTGCAAAAGACTAGTATATAGGTACAGGGAGTAATTAGAAAAGTTGACAAAATGTTCCCTGTTGAAATCCTGTAGAGGCCTGAACAATGACAAGAAATGTGGCAGAATTGCATGAGAGGTCGATGTTGGGAACAACTAGTTGCATTTTCCAACTGTTCAGTGCATTGAGGACAGATTCTGACTAGACAGCAGAGAAATGCCTGTTAATCGGGATTATTGCTTGGCAGAATCGGGATAGCATCAAATGGCAGCAATGCTATAGGGACAGGGTAGATAGTTAATGACGTTGATATAATGAGAAATCTCACTAGGCCTCATGAAGAGAGCCCTCTGTGATACATGATGAAATTGACATTTAGTCAAAATATGACAAAATTCAGTTCATTATTTATTACAAGGAAATTGAATAGAAATGTAGGGAGGTAACTCTTACAGGGTAAGACCATGTCTGGAGTAATGTACAGACAGCATTTGTTTCCTTCTTCAGGAATGTATTTGTTCATTCATTCTTGAAGTAAATATGTTGGAAGTAGCTCAATGAGGGTTGTAAAGGCTAGGATTGTATCTGCTGGAGTTAGGATGAGGCAACCTGATTGAAACATACAAAATTGTGAGGTATTTGAAAAGCATGGATATGGGGAAGATGCATTCTGTTCTGGGAGAATGAAGAACTAGTGAATTTTTTTTACAGGAAGAGGTCACCTATTGAAGACAGAATTGAGCCAAGATCTTTTCTTTCAGATTGTCACGTGTCTTTGAGCACCCTTCCTCAAACAGAGGTAGAAGCAGAGCATTGAGTACTTGGGATAGATTCATGATAAGCAAGGAATGAAAGATTATTGAGGGTGAATTTATAATCAAATCAGCATGATTTTTTTGAATAGTAAAGCAGAGGGATCAAGTGACCTGTTCCTAACTCGTATGTTCATGTGTAACTTTGCAGATAAAATTGCAGATCACTGCTAGTTAAAGACAATGCACCCTGTTAATAATAATCTCTTTTTTTTGTGGAACAGTGTTAAGGATCCATTCAAATTTCATTTTGAGAATGTGTGAAGCATTCCTGAAGATGATACTCAGGTCATCTGATTGTGTACTCTCAATAAGAACATTACACCTAACAGACCATAAAACCTTGGAAACCGTTATGAACAATTATTGATGCACAATTCCTAAAAGGCTTGAATCTAATTCAATATATTTTCTAACGGTAATATATAATGAGATTTTATCTAACTTCTATTTAATGGATAATACTGATGTATTCCTAATACAGAAAATTGTATTACAGACAAACTTTTTTTCTAAACCTGTCCTTGTCCTTTCTGAATATGGCTTAACAAATCAATCCATAAAACTGTTGATAAATCCAAATTTTCTGCTTAATTTTTCAGTATCTATTTATTTTTTCTTTATTCACAGCATCTTCGTTTTTATTTCCTTTCAGTCCTCAGCAGTGAAGTGCGCCAAAGATATTACTTCTTCAACCTTCATTTCTCAGTGAAAGACCACTGTGATTTAAATCTAGGTTCCAACAATTGCAGTGTTTCGTATTTGATCTGTGCTAATGACTGAACATTATCTTCCAGTTGAATAGATTGCAGTGTTTGGGCTGATGGGGAAACAGAACAGCCTGTGACTGCATTTAATAAATTGTTAATCCCAATAAATTTCATTTCCCTTGACTTTGCATTGATAATCATTAACAAATAGTATCAGCTTTTCCTTTTAAAGAGAGACCAATCATTCTGTGGGCCATGCCGACTTGTAAATTTAACTGGAAGACATCTACTCAATACATTGTTTCCTCACAAAACAGAACACATTGCCTTCCCATCAGTTTAAACATTTAACACAACCAAGCAGAATTTTTTCTGCAACAGTGCCATCCTTTTTTAAGACAAGAAAACCAATACAGATTTTTTTAAAAGTGAATCGGAGACAATTTACTCACTTTGAGCGAAGTAAGAAATTATTCTGATTCTTCTCCTTCCTTAATTAAAAGCAAAATAATTGCTGATTGCTGGAAATCTGAAATACAAACAGGAAGTTCTGGAGAAATTCAGTAGGTATTACAGCAAATTTGGAGAGAAGAGTAGATTTACCTTTCAAGTTCAATGTGAATGTTCTTCGGCGATTAACTTAAAAGGATGTTGCCATGTGTTTTGTTAGATGGAATAACTTCTGGCAGAAAAAGGAACAAAGTGGTGTTAACTGTAGCTCACAGACAGCATTTAGTTTTCAATTGTGCTGAGTTCAATCAAGAAACAAGTCACTGTCTAAAATTTCACACGCTTCTCTACTTTAATTAATCGTGTATAGTCCTAGATCAAATGAAGCACACAACTTCACAATTTATTTTAATTTAAGTTGATGCATATTTTAAGTTAAAAGCATCAGCACCCAGGCATGACTGCATTGCTATCTCTGCCTCATTTTTGTTATATCATGTCCTTGTCCAACCTACTATCTGAGAGTCACTGTAAAACTGTAAACAATTCTAATAAACTTTAATGCACACAATTTCAGCTTGCAATCATATTTGTTGAGCTGCCTCTGGATTAAAAAGCGGTTGCAAATTTAGATAATAAAGTCAAACTTTATTTTACTGTTGCATTAAGAGAATGCTTCTGGTGTTTTATAAGGATTTATCTTTCAAAGCATTTACATTATTGTAGCATCCCATGTATTAGTCATACCAGGAGAAATGCTAATGATGCTGTAATTCATATTTAAAAGCCACATTTCTGCATTCTGAATACTTATATATGCCAGAATCAAAATATATCAAAGAACAATTATACTAAGCATGTTAATGCCTAATACTGTGTAGTCATGTGTAGTATTTACACTACCAATTACACTTTGTTAATGTGAATTGCATATAAAAAAAATTAAAATTCAAAAAATTGTTTGAGACATACAGCAACACTTGCATGAAATGTCAGCAATTACAGCAGGAATTAAATTATTCATACCTAATAGGCAAAAAAGTATCCTGTCAGCACAATATTTTATTTTTTTTCAAAATATGTAATCACCTAAAGGATCAAAGTTCAACAGTTGCAAGTGTAGCTGTAATTCATTCAACATCTGGCCTCTGGTAGGTAAGGGAAGCATTAGGTTTCCAGGCACTCATTAAATTTTAGATTTGTGACACAGGGCCAATGCATTTATAGAACAAAAAATTGATTGGAAAATAAATCACACTACACATGGACAACTTAAACAACTCACTTAGCAAAAAGCTTGGCATTGCAGTGTGTCAAAACCATCCCTGCACTTCGGTATAATTCTTAAGCCAACTTCTGGAGCCAAAATTCAATAGTTTTAATTTTTTTAGCCACTGCAGAAGTTGGAAATATTGAATTTTTTTAATAAGACCAATTTTTGTCAGAATAAATCAATATTGGGACAAGTAGTCCTTCGGGCCTTCCTCGCAAGTTTCAAACCCCGACTCACAACATACAACTAATCTAAGATACACGATCCCCATTAGGAATTTTTCAATTACTTCATCTCAGACTCAATACATAAAGAGAGTTAAATCAAGAAGTAGAATATATTAAAAAGCAACTTGACAAGTAATGAAACAATAGTCGACCTAATTAAAATGAGTAACTAATCTCAGAAAGGAATAAACCCTACATAAATTATCTTTAAGGATCAAGGTGCGTAGTTCAGTTTGGTTTGGAATAAAGCATCCAACAATTTGGACTTAAAATTGTTACACAGTAAAACAGATTAATACATTTCCGACATATTTGGTAAGACTATTCCTATGGGCCCCAGTGCTTTGATTGTCTTAATTCATTACCTGCTTTGGAATTACAATAATCGCATTTGAAAATGCTTAGGATACAGCACGGACATTTGACTTACATTTACATTTTGCTGGATTCCAGTTTTATTTCTAAAATTATCATTCTTATGTTGTGTTGAATCATAATTTCAATATTTATAATTTGCCATAAGAACATTAAATCAAAGTATGCCTTTCCTTACCTTATCCATTCTTTTATTGGCCCACACACATACTTACAGGCCAGAGGAGTTAGAAGACATGAAGCCAGGACAAAAAAATGTTGAGATCATAAATTATATCTCTTGTTCATCTCAGGTTTGAAGAGTCAATTTGAAGTATTTTCAGTCATTAATTTATGTATCTACATGAGAAAGGAAAGTAAGGGTTGCATTTATAAGAATATCCATTAGATAAGGAAACTGCTGAACTATCGAAGGGCTGTCGCTTAAATAGATTAATGAAAAACAATAATCTAAAACTTAGTCATGCAAGTAAGTGCTTTGCTTCATTCTTTAACTGAATTTTACTTGATGTGAGGCACAACAGCAGTTATCATAAAGTAGAAAGAAAATAAAAGTAGGGTACTAATGCTCAAGTTATCATTACATTTTGGCATACTTTATGACAAAGGATGCATAGAACAGTTAGGACCTCATTTACCTAATATTAAAGTATGAGCAGACTTCTGAATTCTTAACAATGATTAACATTAAGACCTTAGAATCAGACAGCACTTGCTGTAAGCGGTTCAGAGCAAATCAGTTAGCCCCACTCCCACACTTCTTTCTGAAAACCCTAAAACCTTCCACAGGTTGACTCTGCTTGATGGGATTGTGTAGTCTCTATTCCTGATGAAGGGCTTTTGCCCTAAACGTCGATTTTCCTGCTCCTCGGATGCTGCCAGAACTGCTGTGCTTTTCCAGCACTACTGTAATCTAGAATCTTGTGTAGAATCCCTACATGTGGACCAGAAGGCCTGGGTTCAAGTCCCACCTGCTCCAGAAGTGTGTCTGAATAGGTCGATTATACAAATATAGGTGATATAAATTGCCTGTGGTTAACTACATCCTTAGGAAGATAAAAAAAGCAATCCACCTTTGGGCGCAGTATGTGATTAAAATAGTTTTTTTGTATAGTTTATGCATCAAACAAAAAGCAATTTCAGTCTTTTAAACATGAAATTATAAAAATGACCAAATAAGAACTGGAGTGTACAGTCTGTAGAATGAAGCTGAATTGTGAAAAGATATATTAATGGATCAAGAAACTTGTTTTTAACCTAAGGACAGGAAACTGACAGGCTGTGACTGTTTCCCCATATTGCACCTCACCTGATTGACTTCAATGGAAAGTAAAAGTTGGCAAAGTGGATCAATCCAGTGCAATCAATTGCTTGTCTGGTGGGTTGTGTTAATATTAGCTTTAAGGATTTCGGGTTTAATTCATTGGAGATAGGTCTTTGAGATTGGAGAGAAGGAGAATGCAACTTAACATAGAATAGCCATGCAAGTGACAGGATCTGGAGAAAATTGTGGTGTAGTGTGGAGCAGACAGGTATAGGGAAGCCTACCGGAAGCAGTCCTAGAGCTAATAAAAACCATGGATCAGGGTTTTAGCTGCTAGTGCAGGTGATGTTGAAGCAGCTGATCTAAGTAATGTAAGAATAAGAGGTTTTGGTGTTCAGGCCAAGATTGCACCTTTAATAGTGAAAGCTGCAGGTGAAGGAACACTGACCACTACTGCTCATGAACTCACACTGACAAAACTGTTCATTGCTGGCCATGTGCAGGTAGGCATCAGAATTCCAACCCAATGCCATCCAGCTCAACATTGTGCTCCCTGCTTCATTCCACCTCCACTAGCATCCATTTCAAAGAGGTAAAATCCTGGCCAAAGGTCAACACAGATGCAAAGATTGATTTTTCTTAGGGAATGTGAAGCAAGGTATTTACTGCCATTTCCTAATTATTCTTCGTGATGGTAAACCACCTTCTTGAACAGCTGCATCTCTTTTGGTGTACACACACCCACAATGTTGTTAGAGAGGAATACCAGGATTTTGTTCAAGCAGCGATGAAGGAATGGTGCTGTTGTTCCAAGTAAAGATAGTGTGCAGCTTGCTGGAGAACATATAGGTGGTGGAAGTTCTATGTATCTGCTATCATTGTCTTTCCAGACGTAAAGGTTTCAGGTTCAGAGAGTGTTGTCAAAGATGGATTTGTGCGTTAATCAGTGCATACTGCACCGAGTATGCATTGCTAGTATTGTGTGTCAGGGTGGAAGGAATAAATGTTTAAGATTATGCATGGGGTGCCAAGCAAGCAAATTATTTTCTACAGAATACGATCAAACTTCTTGCATGTTCTTGGAGTTGCCTTTGTAAAAGTAAGTGTAAAGAATTCCATCACACTCTATACTTGCTCCATATGGATGGTGACAGGTTTTGGAATTCAGCAGGTGGGTTTCTTGCCATAGAGTTCTCTGAGAACATCATTTATGTGGCTTGTCCAGTTTAGTGCATGGCAATTATGATCCCAGTCTGTTGATATTGGGGTGCTCACCAATAGCAATGTAATTGAATATTAGAAAGAGATGGTTATATTCTCTCTTGTTGTAAATGTGTCAGAATTCTACATTTCGCAGGGCTTTGATAAAATAAATGGGAGGCTGGGAAACACTTCCTTGCTAGCTTTTGAGTTGATAATGAGAGGGTGTCAATTTATGATCATCATCAGAAAAATGGAGAGGGACCCTTTTTTAATCAAAGGTTTGTAAGGGCATGGAATTCCACACCAACATTCATAACTGAACTCATAATAGCTTTTGAAAATTAAGAGGACAATTATTTGACAAAGACACATTTAACATATGCAGGACTAAAGCAGTGAATGAATTAGTTGAAGAACTTGAAGAACTCTTCGAGAAAACTGTCTCAGGAATAATGGGCTTGATGTCCTCTTTCTGCATTGTACAATCCTGTGATAATCTTTGGAACTTTGCTTGTAAATATATTGTTGTTCCTTCATCATTGTTCTCCCAGCAACATTGTGAGTGTACCTTCACCACACAGACTGCAGTGTTTTAAGAAGACAGTTAAACACAGCCTTCTGAAGGGCATTCAGGGGTGTAGAATACATGCTGGTCTTGCCACTGATGCTCACATCCCATGAATGAATAAAAAGAAGCCTTCAAACTGAAATCTGAATGAAGGATTTATGCTGTTTAAAATAAATGGCTTAAAGCTCCAATAAACAGAGGACAAAGGATATCCACATAAACACATAAGCTCATTTGTTACTGAAATTATATCATGCAATCTCAACTCACAAATGTCTAATGGTGTGATTAACGCCTTAATTTAATGTCTAGGTTCTGTTGATGACCATGTTCTGTCATAGTTAATGAGCTCATTAGAACCTCTTCATTAAACTTCTTTCCTGATAGCTCACCTCCAGCCATTTATTATTCTAGTTTTAAAAGTCACTGCCCTTTGAGACCCTGTCGCGAATATAAGCCAGTCACTTTTGTAACATGTTATACAGAGGCAATCTTGCTAACTTGTCCTTGGTGTATGGTTTAATCAAGTTTAATCTTGATCAATATAAATAACCCTTTACATAAGGAAGTTGTATATTTGAGAGAAAAGAAAGACTACAGCATTAATCAGTGACTTTAATGGATTAGGTTGCTGATTCTGTAGCCCTAATGTATCACGGAACAGCTTCAAACAGCCAGATATTGCATTTCCCTTGTCTTCTCAACTTCTGAATAAGCCATTTAATATATCAAATAACAGCTGCCATCTTATCTTTGTATAAATAAACATTGAAACCTACTGGTTCTCTGCTTGCCTTGAACCATTTGAAATCAGAATGAAAACCAACCTACAATCTGGACACTGATGGCAAGAGGTTGGATCAGTGCTATTTGTTTTTGAGCAGTATGACTGCCCTCAGAGCTTCAAAATGATATCCACAAAGCATGCACATATATCTAGAACAAATCACAATAGACACCTTTGAAAAAAAAATTCACTTGTGCAATGTGCATATCACTGGCTGAGACAACATGTATTGCCCATTACTAGTTGAGAATGTGTTGGTAGTGGTGAGCTGCCTTCTTGAACCACTGCTGCCCTATATTTGTACATGTATTAACACATGTGCAGTAGCAAACATTGGAAGTATGCATAGCAAGTTGAATATGATGTCAGTCAGGGAGCAATGCTGATTTGAGACCAATGGTGCCATTTTGCAGCTTAATGCCTCCGCTAATACCCACGTCTAACTTTGTAAAGCTCGAACACATGTTCAGCAGCAGGAAGGACACTCCCACTCATTTAGAAGGATCAGCATTACATACAGCTTTTTCCACTATTCCACAAATCTTTAATGTTTGCCATAACTGTTTCAATACCAACTTATATTTGCATAGCATCTTTAGTGTAATAGCATTTTGCAAATGAGTTATACATTAACCCAAGCCAGATAAAAGTGTTGGTTTTAGGGGTTTCATGGTCACAGTTATCTAATATAAGCAGTTGACAAAATATACCATTTCTGATTGTTTATTAAGTTTGCTAAGAAGCAGCAGTTTAGATATAAAACATTAGTTAATTAGATAAAGAGAGTAACTGTGACAATTGGGGAAGATTCAATAACACCAGATGACAAACAGACGTCTGCCACAGAATGTGTTAGTTAAAGTATTGGGGATAGCATCCTACTCTGGAGCCAAGCTGTTAGGGAACTCTTCCCTGAGTCTCCTTCCTCTTCATCCAGTGCTTCTTCCATCTGCCCAATGAGGACTGCTTGATGAAGACTGCTGTCTGAGGACCACCCAATGATCATGTCTGCCTACAAGGTCCGATTGATAAGGACTGACCAAAAAAGATCTCCCCTCTGCCCCTGAGCATTTGTTGTTATATCATAATTCCAGGGACACATTATTTTCTCTGTCAATCAATTGTCTAAACCCTTTTGGCTCATAGCAATGGGACTATTACTGATGATGTTGGATTATCCTCTTGCCCAGCTCCATTTGAAGATTAATTTACATTCCTTCTAAGAACAAAACCGTCTTATTCTCAAAACTAATACTCTGATAATAGTTTACATTTGGCACCAGAAAAACTGTTGGCACTACATCAATGTGCATTGTGACCTCTTAGTTTCTAATAATAATGCTATTTTTCCATGTTATAATTTTGGAAAGTTAATTACTGCTGTAATAACTGTTAAATGAAGTCTTATGCTACACAGTACGTACTAGGGAAATTTTAAGAGGCCCCAATATTCAACTGAAATAATTAGGTCAGATTACTAAACATTTGATCAAAGAAGTAAGTTTTAATGAGTGACTTAAAAGACAAAAGTAAGGTACAGTAGCAAAGAGATATTGGGAAGGAATTACAGAGCTTAGGCCTGAGGCAACTGAAGGCTTTGCCACTGATGATGGCCAATTAAAGTGAGTGATAATCAAGAGGGCCAGAATAAAGCAAGCTTGAAAGCTCCAACAAAAGTAGAATACCGCAGATGCTGAAAATCTGTCATAAAAACAGAACCTCCTGGAGAAACTCAGCAGGTTTAGCTGCACTTATGAATAGAGAAACCAAATTAATGTTTTTAGTCCAATATTATTCTTTTTCAACTTGGAAGATTAAAAGGATGAGAATTTTAAAATCAAGATATTGTTTGACCAGGAGTCAGTGTAGATCAGTGAACGCAGTGATGGAAGAGGAGTGAGACTTGGGGCAACAGAGGTTTGAATGATCTCAACAATACAAACATTAAGGGCGGCATGGTGGATCAGTGGCTCAGTGGTTAGCACTGCTGCCTCACAGCGCCAGAGATCCAGGTTTGATTCCAGCCTCAGGTGAAGGTCTGTGTGGTGTTTGCACATTCTCTCTGTGTCTGCATGGGTTTCCTCCAGGTGCTCTGGTTTCGTCCCACAATCCAAACATGTGCAGGTTAGGTGAATTGGCCATTCTGAGTTGCCCTTAGCATGTTCAGGGGTGTGTAAGTTAGGTGCATTAGTCAGGGGAAATATAGGGTGGTAGGGGAATGAACCTGGGTGGGTTACTCTTCGGAGGGTCGATGTGGTCTTGTTGTGCCAAAGGGCCTGATTCCACACTGTGGGGATACTGTACTAATCCATTAATTAAATGTCGGTGATCAACCTGCAGTGCATTGGAATAGTCAGGTTCAGATGTAGCAAAGTTGCAAACATCCACAGAGCTCCATGACATGTGCTGAAGGAATCTTTGCTGACATTGAGATTTCTGCTTTCAATGTTGTAAAATATCTTTGTGCAGTTTTTTAAGATGATGTTATTTAAATATTCAATGTAGTTTTATTGAAATACAACAGTAAGCTGCCTTGTTCATTTGTTCACATAAGCTTAGTGACACTGGCTCTTCACATTTATTATTTCCTGAGTTACTCACTTACATCAACGAGGTGTCTGGCTCATTTGTCATGTTGGAATTCTGTGGTTGTTACTAAGATTGCTTATAGATGTTTAAATCCCAGCAGAATTTTGCAGGTTGAAAACCTCTACTGTTTGATTTCTGAGTAATCAGTTGTAATTTGTGTAGATTGCCTGGTGACAGAAACAATTTTCTATTCGGGACTTCAGAAGTAATATGTTCATAAGGGAGATTAGGGATCTGTGGAACATGGGAAAATCCGGAAATTTATCATGATGTTATTTGGATTTTAAATTTAAATGGCTAAGTCATCATCTCCAGTCAGATCGGTAATGCATTATAGTCAGTCTGGGGACAATTTCGACTATTAGGTCAATAATCGTGCTATGCAGAAATTTTTTATTGATACTTATGTACTCTTGTTTCCACAGAATCTCTATAAAGAAAACCATTACCAAATGCATATCAAGTTCAAAATACTCATGAAAAATTCTGAGCAATGTAATTCGAATCATAGTTGCCTATTTTGGGGGTCTAAACATCAATCTAAGGCCTTTGAAGCACATTATAATTGAGCATAGCTGAATTGCATGGGACACTTGTGTATTTCAGCTTTACAGCAGGTGTGTGATGTATTTTGAAGGGACACGCTGACAATGCCATAACCCATATCGTGGTATGTGATCTCATGATAGAAAGGTCTCAGTTTCCATCTTACAAAGTTTTAGTGTGACAACCTGAGGGAAACATGGTAGAGTACATCCCAGTTACTAAGCCTGAGCTCAGATAGGCCTGTGCCTGTGAATGTAGGGCTGAATTTAACCAGAAATCAGCTCGGTGTCAATTTTAGTTAATCTTAGAGTCACAGAGTCATACAGCACAGAAATGACTCTTCAGTCCAACTTGTCCATGTTGACCAGATATCTGAACCTAATCAAGTCCCATTTTCCAGGATTTGGCCCACATCCCTCTAAACATTTCCTATTCATATCCCCATCCAGACATCTTTAAAATGCTGAAATTGTACAGCCTCTACCACTTCCTCAGGCAGCTCATTCTGTACATGTACCACCCTCTGTGTGAAAAAGTTGCCCATTAGGTCCCTTTTCACCCTAAACCTATGCCTCTAGTTCTGGACTCCCCCACCCCAGGGAAAAGACCTTGTCTATTTACTCTATCCATGCCCCTCATGATTTGTAAACCTCTATAAGGTCACCCCTCAGCCTCCGACACTGCAAGGAAAATAGACCAGTCCATGCCAACCCAGATTAATCCCAAATTAAACTAGTCCCATCTGCCTGTGCTTGGCCCATATTATTTCAAACATTTCTTATTCATGTACTTACCTACATGTCTTTTAAACATTATATCTATATCAGCGTCCATCACTTCTTCTGAAAGTTAATTCCAAACACAAAGCACTCTCTGAGTAAAAAAGGTTGCCTCTTATGTCTTTTTAAAATCTTTCTCCTCTCATCTTAAAAAATATGAAATCTCCCACCCTATGGAAAAGACACCTGCCATTCACCTTATCCAAACCCCTCATTATTTTATAAACCTTTATACAGTCATCTCTCAACTCCTACCCTCCAATGAAAAAAATCCCAACCTATCCAACTTCTCCTTATAACTCAAACCCTCCATTCCTGGCAACATCCTGATAAATCTCTTCTGAACCCTGTCTAGCTTAATAATATTCTTCCATAACAGGGTGATGAGAACTAGACGCAGTTCCACAGAAGAAGCCTCACCATTGTCCTGTACAACCTCAACATAATATCCCAACTCCTATTCTCAAAGGTCTGAGCAATTAAGGCAAGTGTGCTAAATGCCTTCCTAACAATCCTTAATTTCATGTAATGCAAGTTTCGAACAATTATGTACCTGAACTCCAAGGTCTCCCTGTTCTACAACACTACCCAAGGCTCTACTTTTAATTGTATAAATCTTGCCTTTGTTTGTTTTACCAAAATTGCATTTGTCCAAATTAAACTCTATCTGCCACTCTTCAGTGGAGTCTTGTAGAGAGTTTCTCTCCTTGCGCCCTGGTTTTTCTCAAGCTATTCTCCCACCACATTAGCTATTCACCACACCTCCCTGGCAACTGACTTGTGCTTTCTTTTCTTGCACCAGAGCTGGAAATACACACCACTGCTGGGGTTCTGAGTGCCACAGTATTCTTAAAGCCCAGCACTGCCAGCCAGAACCTGCTCTATATTTTACACAGAGTGGGAGGGGACAACAAACAAATGCTTCTGAGAGCACATAGGTGGCACAGCTGACACTTCACTGTCAATACAAGTACACACTTGTCAATGAGTTGCTATTTAAGAACCAAGTTGCTCAGGTAGCTGTCCTTGGCTTCATCCAATCCAATCTTAGATCCTATCTATTCTAACCCCAATAGCCAGCATAAATAACATTCTCTCATGTTCAATGTAGGAAAGACTTGTCAGTTTGTTTCAGCAATACCAAAAGTGAAGAAAAAGCGAAGTAGGAAAAGCTGCATTTGCTTCTGGGAAGTGATGGGACTGTTTGCCTTTCAAGTAACAGCATGTATACAAAGGGTGATGCCTGCACCTAACTCACATCTATTGGATCTGGCTTGCATTTAAAATATGTCTGGCCTGTTGCACTTGATGCTACAATGTTTGATCATGGTGAAAGCATTGTTACTCATGCTCAATGTCTTCATTCCTCCTCAGAAGATTACCATCACTCTCCCAACTCTTCTGTATCCATAACAAGAGTCTTTTTCTGCTCAAGTTCTGCAGAACACAGCAAGCCAGGACTATGGGGCACACTATGTCTGAACTATATTGCAAGGACCATTTAAATTGATCCAAGCATCAGACTTTCATCTTCAGACATGACGCACTCATCCCAGTCACCCCATGGAATTGACTATCCAAGCAGCTGACTGACCATGTCCATGCTTGAGTGTGATATCAAATGATGCCCACAACTTACCGTGCTGGCACCCTCTGACTAAAGTCTGTCTCCCTTGGCCTGACTAAGGCCTACTCCCCATAAACTTTAAGATGTGGCCATTTGGTTGAAGCACGCAGAGTGTTTACTGCATATACTGCTGGCATATGACATGATTGGTGGGAGATTGATGTAGCAATGTGCCATATAGCAACACGTCCATCCCTTGACTAATCACTGCTGAAAACCATGACATAGCCATCTGGCTTTATGTCTGTGCTAACCAGCAAAAGGAAGATGTAATGATTGTAACAGGTCAGCCATTGGACATTATAGAATATGAGTTCCCTGATTGGGGCTGTCAATCTGATCCAATTAGGGACCCCTGACTATAGATATAACAGAAGTATCAGACATCCTGTTCACTCTGAATGCTGGCTCTGAGGGAGCTGGATCAGTGTCAAGGACCTTCCATGTGTAAATAGAGGGTGACTTGCTGACAGGATACCAGCCTCTGTGGAGTTATTTCACAAGTCAGAATACTGTGAGCCTTTGAGCTTTAGCTGAGGGGACAATGTGCCTCTCCCCTTGTCTTTTTGCACTAAGTGAGTGAACGCTGAGAGAACCCTCAAAGAGCCTTGGGGAGCACTCTGGTTCTGCCCATGAGTAGAGTGTCTGTCCCTGTGTGCAAAGTGTTCTGGCAACAGCATTGCAGTGAAGGTGCTGGTGCATTCCAAAATGAATCATTGGAGTGGAGAACTGCATTGTAAATGAGTCAGGGATGTGCCACAAGGGTGTAGTGAGGCTCTACAGCTGAATATTGCAGGATATCATTGCCCATGTTGTGAAACGTCAGGACAGCTATCCAAGATGGAGATCTGGAGAAGCAAGTGCCAACTGGGAGTTGCTAGGTACCTGCTCCAATGTTCACATCTGGAATTGGAGCTGCCGATTTTTGCTCAGCAGGTTGGAGAATGAGAAACTGCATATCAGTGAAGTGAAATGAGGTAATAATGGTATGCCAATAGCTCCAAATTGGTGCAAATAGACGTCTCACTACTCACTAGCCAGATTCTCATCTTACCAATTAAATCTTGGATGCATAATCAGACTCTATATTTCTATTGACATCAAGAATCTAAATTCAGCCATTCTCTCTGGATTTACCCATATGACTCATAAATGCTCAAGTTTTTCAGGGTTTGGGAAAATTCTACCCATTGCATACATATGTAAAGACCAAGTGCTTCAATAAAAGTAAATTGAATTCTTCAGTACTATGTGACCCACATCTTAGTCATTTATTACAGCAGTTAACATAAGTATCACATGACGATAGTTGAAGATCATCAGCAATCGCACCCTATTATATCAGTTATTTTATTGGCTTGGCCACCTGTTTGTCATCAGGTAGTTAATCTCCGCTACACCAGTTGTAAAACTCTGAATGAAAAATTGAGGTATAAATGGGCAGAGATTGCAAGTCTGAATATTGTGGAAGCTAAAAGTCAGAAAAACTGTTCATACAATCCATTAGAGTGAGTTTAAAACGTAACATCTGTTTGGCCACCACCAAGTTTCCTACAATGAAATCTTCACTTTGTCTGTACAAACAGTCACAGTTTTGACTTCTACATTATTTCAACAGAGTTAAAAATCACACAACACCAGGTTATAGTCCAAAGGTTTAATTGGAAGCACACTAGCTTTCGGAGCGACGCTCCTTCATTTGCAGAGTCAGTTTTGTGGATTGTTGTCGGTCCTGTTAATCTTTGATCTACAGAAGAGAGGGGATATCACCAACTTTTCTCATCTTGATTGCTATTCAGTTCCTATTGCTGATAGTGCACCAATGTTGGTATTAGTTGAGAAATATATTGAACTAATAGGTGGCACCCCACAACTGTTCTACAAGATTTAATATGTTACATACTATTTAGGAGATATATGAGGGTCATTTTTGTCCATAGGATCATTTCTCATTAGATTTTCAGGATTAGATTAGATTAGATTAGATTACTTACAGTGTGGAAACAAGCCCTTCGGCCCAACAAGTCCACACCGACCCGCCGAAGCGCAACCCACCCATACCCCTAAATGTATCTCTTTTTACCTAACACTATGGGCAATTTAGCATAGCCAATTCACCTGACCAGCACATGGTTAATTTCTTTTATTCTAAGAAGAATAACTTAATCCATGGATGCAGCTGCATCTGAAATTAACATAAAACAACTGCGGGTTTATAAACAGTGCCTAATCCTGTGTTATTAATTATTGGTTCCCAATATTTACATTGCTGATGAAGGGCTTATGCCTGAAATGTTGACTCTCCTGCTTCTCGGATGCTGCCTGACCTGTTGTGCTTTTCCAGTACCACACTTTTCGACGTTGATCTCCAGCATCTGCAGTCCTCACTTTCTCCATATTTACAAGATGGCAGGTTGGGGTACAGAGAACCAAGGTAGGGTGGAGAAAACCCAGGAAGATATCCTTGAGGCATGCTAATGGTTTTTCTGCAGCCTGAGCAATTCTCATCTCTTTTAGTGGAGCTTCCATCTTTCTAGAGCTACAGGCCCTCTCATTGGTCCCATCTTCTCCAAAGGGTTGTGGAAGTGCCTTCATTACAATGCTGGAGAGACCTACTGATGGTCGGCAACTAGATCCACATTTTATCCTGGTTGAAGGGTAGTTCTTCAGGCACTAAGATCCTATCCAGCCATCCTGGCTTTGCAGACAAAAAAAAAGCCAGCAGTTCCAGCTCCATTTTACTGCCTGGTTTTTCACGCACTGAGAATCCTGGAGGATAGTTCTTAATATTTCCCAACACTACTGATTTAAATAAATAAACAAAGTGGCCCATCTCTAAGGGTGGGATATTTGCACAAAACAGACACTGCTATAGTACATGTATGGGATTTATTCGCCATTCTAAATTTGTTAAATAGTGCTGACTTTCTGTAATCAGAATCAGGTATTGCCAGCGAGGGCTAATATCAAGGTCCTAATGTTAGCGTGTAGATTATATTGGATAAGGGTGACAGTGAATAATTTTGATTTTACAACACTTGTGCAGCTGTTATGGTTATTTGGTTTTCTTGGCAACAATCTGTAAGTTATCAGTTTGATTGAATGTGATTTCCCAGCTCTAACCTAGAATACACAATTCAAATAAATCAAACACAAATGATTTCATTAGGTAGGTACTACATATGTAAAGTATGAGAAACATTTGTAATATTGTTATTTTGCTGTTTACTGAAAATGAAAGGATTTATAAACTCCATTGTTGGCAGCCATAATCATTTTAAAGTTTAACCCCAAGGTATAACATCTTAACATGCACAATAATTGATCTTTTTCCTTGCATTTCAGGATTGTAGTCATAAAGACATTACTGAACAGAAAGTGATTGTTTGACCCATCCAGTCCATGTCATCTCTTTGTGGAACAATTCCAACCCTCTTTATTCTGATTATTGCAACTTGTTTCCCTCAAGCACCTTTCCAGTTTCTTTTTGCAATCATTGATCGTGTCTGTTTCCCTCACCATTGTAGACAGCAGGTTCCAGGTCATTACCACTTGTTAAGTAAAAAAAACACCTCATCAAATCCTGATTTATCTTTTGCCAGAAACCTGGGACCTTTAGTTCTCTTATGATCAACTAATAGGAACTGCTATTCTTTGTTAACCTTATCTGTCATAATCTTGTACACCTCTCTCAGTCACCTTTGCCTGACTTCGTAGCTAAACACCGATTCCCACAGCTACCTGGATTACACCTCTTCCCACCCTACGTCCTACAAAAATGCTATCCCGTATTCCCAATTCCTCCGTCTCCGCCATATCTGCTCCCAGGAGGACCTGTTCCACCACAGAACACACCAGATGGCCTTCTTCTTTAAAGTTCGCAATTTCCCTTCCCACGTGGTTAAAGATGCCCTCCAATGCACCTCATCTACATCCCGCACCTCCGCCCTCAAACCCCACCCCTCCAACTGTAACTAGGGCAGAACCTGCCCCCTCCCTGGTCCTCATCTTCCACCCTACCAACCTCCACATAAACCGCATCATCCGCAGACATTTCTGCCACTGCCAAATGGACCCCACCACCAGGGATATATTTCCCTCCGTACCCCTTTCCACTTTCTGCAAAAACCGTTCCCTCCGTGACTACCTGGTCAGGTCCATGCACCCCAACAATCCACCCTCCCCTCCTGGCACCTTCCCCTGCAACAGCAGGAATTGCAAAACCTGCACCCACACCTCCTCCCTCACCTCCATCCAAGGTCCCAAAGGAGCCTTCCACATCCATCAACGTTTCACCTGCACATTCACCAATGTCATTTATTGTATCTGTTGCTCCCGTTGTGGTCTCCTCTACATTGGGGAGACTGGACGCCTCCTAGCAGAGCGCTTTAGGGAACATCTCTGGGACACCCACACCAATCAACCCCACTGCCCTGTGGCCCAACATTTCAACTCCCCCTCCCACTCTTGACGAGGACATACAGGTCCTGGGCCTCCTCCATCGCCGCTCCCTCACCACCCGACGCCTGGAGAAAGAAAGCCTCATCTTCCGCCTTGAAACACTTCAACTCCAGGGCATCAATCTGGACTTCACCAGTTTCCTCATTTCCCCTCCCCTCACCTTTCCCCAGTTCCAACCTTCCAGGTCAGCATCATCCTCATGACCTGTCCTACCTGCCTATCTTCCTTCCCACCTATCCACTCCACCCTCCT
>NC_057737.1:19117177-19138920 GCF_004010195.1 Chiloscyllium plagiosum | reverse complement strand
TTCCTGATAAAGGGCCTTTGTCCGAAACATCGATTTTCCTGCTCCTCGGATGCTGCCTTACCTGCTGTGCTTTTCCAGCACCACTCTAGTCTAGCCTCGTAGCGAAACTCCCTCATCTCCATAGCTATTCAGGTCAATCTTCTCTGTACCCTGTCAAGGACCCTAATATTCTTTCTAGAATGGCATCCAAAATCAAATGTAATGAGTGGAATCTTTCCAAAACAATGTGAGAAATTTGTGAGGGTCGTGTGAGAAGTCAAGTGAGTCTCTTCTGTGGATCAAGGATTAACAGAACCTACATCAATCCACAAACTCACTTTCTTAGCAGGCTGGGATATTGGGACCAAAAAGCTGAATTTTCCGAAGAAGTTCCGGAGATGTGGAGATGAGATTCTCACCAGTGAGTGGCAAGGAGCCGATTAATAATGATTATTGGGCATTATCAACCTCATTAACACTCAATGTCACCTGATTAATGTGCACTCTCCCAGTGTACCACTCAACAGATAGAAACTAGATATCGAGAGAATTCCTGATCAGAAAGTTAACAAGATTACTCAGGTCACTGCTTGCTCCTCCTACCCCAGCTACCAACGATTAAGGGCATACTCCACAGACAGCTGGCATATGCACCTCAGATGTTGGCAAACAACACGTGCCAGCCTCTCCACATTATCATGGCACATCTCCAAACAGGAGAAAGTGAGGACTGCAGATGCTGGGGATCAGACCTTAAAAATGTGTTGCTGGAAAAGTGCAGCAGGTCAGGCAGCATCAAAGGAGAAGGAGAATCGATGTTACGGGCATAAACCCTTCTTGAGGCATCCCTTCCTGAAAAAGGGCTTATGCCCAAAACGTCGATTCTCCTTCTCCTTTGATGCTGCCTGACCTGCTGCGCTTTTCCAGCAACACATTTTTAAGCACATCTCCAAACAGTACACTTCGATATTTTAATGCAGCGCCTTGGACCTTATTAGCCCCTGTTGTCAGAATATTGCCACATGGATACTTTGTTTGAAGGGACAGGCACCTAGCTCATTTGGTAAGTGATGACTGATCACAATGCATTCAAACTTCAGAGAAACGTAAGGATAATAAGGCAGTGTTAGTCAGTGATTTTAACTACCCAAAAATTAACTGGGATAGTTTTAATGTGCAAGGAAGGGAGTGATTAATTTTCTTAACTTACACCCAGGAGATATATTTTTAGCCAGTGCATAGAAAGCCCAAAAAAAGGGTAGGGGCAGTTATCGATCTAACATTCGGAAATGAGCCTGGACAGTCGCATGTGGAGAGGAACTGCTTCAGTACCTGAGGTGAGAAAGTGAAGAAAAGCTTTGCAAGACCTGTAATGAAGGAGGCAGGCTATTGAAGAGCTATATGTCCATCAGAGTTACCAGGAAGAGTTCCATCCCAGCAAGAGCACGCTCGTACATATTTCTGGGTTGTGAAAATTTTTTTTCTCACTTTCCATCAACACGATTGTGATTGTAATTGTACTGAGGTGGGGTTTAAGGAGCATTAATTGCTTGCATATGAATGCAACCTGACCAATACCATTGAAACTTTCAGTTATTATAATGCCAAACTTTAACTAACCCTTGGGAGTCTGAGTATTGGCCTCCTGCCCAATTAAATTGCTCCTTTTGCCTTTTCACCCAATCCAGGTTGGCCCAGCAATGTTTTCTACCCTTAAGCCATTTTTTTTATTGTCCAAGTTGACACTGAGCCTCCTAATCCATGAGTCTCAATTTCGTTGCCCAACTTTTCATGTAGTACCTTGTCAAATATTTCCTTAAAATCCCTACGGACACTATCCACCATCCTCCCTCATCAATCTTCCCTGTAACAAAAAGAAGAATAATCAAGGTTATTTCTCAGAACAGCTGGCACTCACTCCCAGTACATAACCAGAGCACTACCACATTCAGTTTCATCCTTTCTCCTGCAGCAAATTGTCTGTGTCTTAGCTTCTATTAAGAAGCTCCTAGTTACCATCGGAAACATTTACTTTTGAATATGTACATTGTTACCTTCAGTCTTTCACAGATAGTCTCACTAAATGAAAATTATTAATTGCAATGCTATCCTGTGTGGTATAAAACTCCAACTACTTTGTCTCTCTAATGACGATTAAAAGCCATAGCAACAGAAAAATAATTTAATATGTTCACTAAAAGAAAACACAGCCAAGGTTAACATTTTCTTCTTAATAATATTTTCATAGTATAAATTAGATATATCAACATCTAGTGGGAAATAATGACTAAAATATTGACATTCTATAACACAGGGATTAACGGAACAGCATATTACTTCTTAAATGATAATTGCATCAAAAAAATAATATTGTGGTATCTCCATGTGCGACAGTTTGGAATCAATGCCTGCAGGGGCCTAGGATGGTATATTCTGTCACTTCAGTTTTTATTAATGCATGTGTTCAGCTTATGTATGGCAACCCAGAGCAAACCTCACCTTTAATGAATGGGAGTATGCACGGATCAAAAGGATCGCACAATGGAATAACAAATTAGCTGTGCACTTCTACATAATGCTGGCTCATGTGTAAATACATTTTTTTTTAAAAAATACGAAACCCACAGCCATGTTTCAGCTGAGATTATTTTTCTTTATTACTGTCTGCTCCAACAGGTCTTGTCCTTGAGATTCAATCACAGTCATTAAATGTCAATCATGCAGGATGCCCAGGGAATTTTTAAAAAATTAGCTTGTCAGTCAGTTTCTTGACAGTCAGGTGTCGTCAGACAATGGTACACCAATGAATTGAAACTCAGCATGGGCTAATGCTGCAGTGCATTACTTTTGAATCTCAGTCATAGGAAGTGATTTTTGACAAACCACCTTGCCTTTAGATTTTGTACCCAAGTGAAGCACTGCTCTGCAGCTCTGGCCACACAACAGCTTTTTAAACATGTGTGGCATGGAAATAGGGCCTAAATGCTTTTGTATAACAAAAATTACAACAGAGGTTGCAAACACCTTTCAATAGGTGAGTAATTAGTATTGGAAACATTTGATCTGTATTCAGTTAAACGCTAGCTTTATTCATAGCATCCAACAAATGTAGATGTTAGATGTATTATGTAACATTGATATAATGGAGTGTTTAATATGTGCAGGAGAAAAAGGTATACA
Source organism: Chiloscyllium plagiosum (assembly GCF_004010195.1). Lineage (NCBI taxonomy): Eukaryota > Metazoa > Chordata > Chondrichthyes > Orectolobiformes > Hemiscylliidae > Chiloscyllium > Chiloscyllium plagiosum. The sequence continues at coordinate 19,135,761 of NC_057737.1, read as the reverse complement.
TGCAGTATTTTTTTGCATTGTTCTGATAAAGTCATCTACCCTGTCAGAATAAAGATTGATGCAATGGGAAATCAGCTGGTCTGTGAGAAAGGATTCATCAATCAACATTTTCTTCTCAACATTCTACAGCCTAAATTAAATCTGCGAGCTAAAAAGCCTTTTTAAAATGTCATTGTTTCTCCCAACAGGCACAACAAAAAGAAATAAAGAACAATTGTCATCGCCCTCTGTCGTTGCATCAAAACCCTGAACTTCTTAACAGCACTGTGTACCCAAACCACATATTCTGCAGAGGTTCAAAAAGATGGTTCATCATCACCAAACCAAGGGCCATTAAGGATGGATAATGCATGCTGACCTAGCTAGCGATGAGCCAAGTCCCATGAATTGATGAATGGGACATTTTGCATATCTAATTAGAATGGACTTCTTTGTCTCAAAAGGCATAATTCTGTTGCACAATTGGTATTTTAAAAACTATTCTCCCCTCAATGAACAATAAGAGACTGTATTAAAAAATGTGTTATTTACTCAGTACCCTTTTTTGCCAAATGTAGGGGTTCTTTTGGGATAAAGGCTAAGGTCCATTCATCTCTCTGGGTTATATCCAAACTAAACTTTCACCATGGAGAAGATGGCTCCTGAACCTATGCATTAAGTTGTTAACAACTTTAAACAATACAGAATATGAATGTTTCTATGAGCTTTGCCTTTTTATGCGCTATCAACTAATATTTTTTACAAAGTCCCTTCTGGTCGAGGCAGGTAGTTCAAATCAACAATTCCATCAGCCTAAAATTGCCTGTTGGTGACATTAGTAGCAAAATCATCACTTCTTGCTCTGTCTGCTATTTTAGAATAGAGCATTAATGTATTTAACACTCTGCTAACATAGGGGATTAAGAACACGGTCTCAATGCATTAGATAATATCTGCTATTTCAGTCAGAAAACTGTTTTTATCAAAACCATGTTACTATTTACTGTAACAGTTAAAGTTGTAGGGTGGTTTTCATGAGTGTGTCCATGTGCTGTGTTGTTTGATTATTTATAGATTTTGGTTTGCAAGATCCATGAGAAAACCAACCCAGAAGATGCTTATGTTTCTGAAAGCAAGGTGCACATTGCAAAAAAAAGGCAATTCTGGTATTCCTCTATGATGGTGTGAGAAGAGATAAAATGGATAAATCGTAAGAAGCAATTAGCACATGATAAATGAAGAGGTAAATGGAAGTCAGTTAGCTTGGGAAGAGCAAGATTCCTGCAGCGTGGTGAATCCTGTCCAGAAGAGTAATGTTACCAGCAGTGAGCCATTGTCTGTGGTCCTGAAATTTACTGAACTTGCATCATTTTGCTTTAATCCACATTTATTTTCTAAGGTGCAGTTTTAGATATCATTAGTTCTAATTGTAATGAAGTTGATGTCAGTTCTGTAAAATACTGACATTAGTCTACTACACAAAAAACAAACCAGAAATGAAGTTCACTTACCACATGGTGTCTGACAATTGCAATCTTGCCTATTGCATTCTAAAGACAACACAAGGATGCTTTAGAAAACAATGACAAAAGAAATGGCAGGTATTTGTTAACAAAATAACATAATAAAAAGATTAATACATGATGAAGCAATCACGTAACAGAAATATCAGTCAAATTAGTTTCATTTTCACTGTGAAACAAGCATTGAGATTCCAGTCTCAATTTCAAGACTATGTGGTTAGAAAGTTCAGAGTCATGAAAGTGAAATGAACCAAAAAGAAATATTTCCTTTTCTTTCATGACTGAGGTTTGTCAGTTGAATGAATGTGAGGTTATCTCACAATGGTGATGGGAATATAAAATATAATAGTTTAAATTCTCGACAATAACTAATTCATTATAAAATGAAACAAAGAACTGTGGATGCTGAAGATCTGAAACAAAAACAGAAATTGTTGAAGAAACTCAGCATCTGGCAGAACTTCTGAAGGATGGACACTGGACTCGAAACATTGACTTGGTTACCTCTCCACAGAAGCTCCTAGACCAATTCAATTTCTCCAGAAATTTCTAAAAGAGATGGTATTTGCGTGTGAATTGGTATCAATCTTGAGGTATAATACACATATACCATTCCTGGGATGGTGATAAAGCTTCGGCTTTTCTGACAGTGTCCTTTTGTGAATGAAGTTTATGCATGTACTGTCTGACTGAGGTCTGCCAGCTGTGACACTGCTGTTACCTCTTGAACTTTGTTGACCTGCTCATAAGCCACAGACAGAACTTTGCAAATTTCTCAGACATTGTTCATTTCTTGCCCTTTCTTCACATCCTGCTGTGGAGCATTGTGCTGTACTTTGGGTTTCTTTGAGCATTCGGACTTCCCACACATTTTAGCCGATAAACTTGTTGTGAAACTAATATTGTACATGTTTCAGAATGTTGAACACTGTCTTGTTGGGTGAGATAAGCCATACCTCAAACAAGATGCATCACTGAATCTGTTGATGGCTGCAATAGTTGTTGCAAAGTCAAGTATTTGCAGATGCTGCTGTCCTGCTACAGTTGCTTCAAACTTGATCTATTCTTTAGCAGAGCATTGAAGATTGTTCTTTGGGCTAGTCTAGGGTGCTTTTCTGAAGAAATTAATGAGTCTAGTAGCAATGACCAGTTCCATTAGCCTTTCAGCTTTGGTGAAATTGTATTTTGTATTGTTGAGTCGACACCTGAATATGAATGGGTTAATCGTTTCACCTGCCTGTTGTCATTATTCCATGAACTTCAGCCTGTGCATCCTAAATTTGCCTCAAAATTCAACTGATGTTCTAAAATTTGAAAGATGTTGTCATTCTCAGAAATACTGGAGGAATTTATTTTTCTTCACCCTCAGTGCCCAAAGCGAATACGAGTTTTACAGCTTTTTGCTGTTGTCAGTCTTCTGCTGATCTGGAAAATTGAGATTGATTCTTTCTTTTAATAACTGAAGTTCTGATACAATGTCATTGGATTACCAGTTAATGTTGAGATGTTTTGTCTTTTATTTTTCTCGTGTAGCTTTGTGCTGTCTAAAATATCAGCATAAAAATCCATATTGCAATGTGGTGCTTCTTCTATTTTTTAACATTGTCATTGGCTTTACAAGTGCTACTGTTTCTTTCCTTGTTGCGATAGCTTTATAAATAACAGTTGCCTTGTTTTTTTCTTTCCTTTCAGTACCTTTAGAAGTGACAAGCTTGTTGTAGTAGCAAGCTTGTGCCTGTGGGTGGTGCACATGCACACCTTTCATTTATCTTCACAACTATTCTGAGAGGCAAGAGAATGGAATCAACTGACAGATAGACACAAGTGAGCCACTTTATTGTAGAAACCACCTTCTGCAGCATTCTTTCTCCCCCTTTTGCTTGCAGGAGCTTTTTTTTTCTAACTAGGAGCTATGATATCCATCAGCTCACAGTATCTTTGCTGCAACATTAAAATGATAGTTGCCCGTGCAACATTAAAATGCAGAAGCGTATCACAGATGGATTGACAATGTGCCACAAAGGCTCTTAGAGGCTGACACACATCTGATGCCAATGTCCATGAATGTGTATGGCCAGTGACCATGCATCATGTCCTGAGATGCTGTTGTCCAGTGTCCAACATGGAAAATTCCTTTTGGAGCACGTGGCAAGCTGGTCACCAGGGATCCATTGTGATTTCAAAGTTGAGATTTCTCAATGTCTCACTTGTTTGGATGTTCGATAAGATAGGAAGTTGAATATTAATGAGACGCATTGTGGCATTAGTAGCACTTTTTGCAAACTATAATTCTCTTCAATTGGCAACTCACTGCTGCCGAGTGAGAAACTTGCCTCACCGCTTAGCAGAAGTATAAAAGATGGAGTGAGTTGCTCTCAATGTCTAGATAGGCCTTGTCAGACATCTCGTCCAATTCTGCCTCAAAGCTCACGTAGCCCATGTTGCTGAGACTCCAATGAGATTCCATCTATTGTGAACTTCCAACATATTCTGTGAATCACTGCAGTCCATGTGCAGTAGGTAGACCCACCATGCCATTAGACAGGGAGTTCCAATGGCTCTGAAGAATGACAATAGATCCAAACCAGAATGGCTTGAAGGGGGAGCTTATTATTAATAATATTGGCATAGGAATTCATAATAGAAAAGGTAGATATTATTTCACACTGAGGTTGCAAGTGACTTGACACAAAAGGGTAGTGCATCATTGATTGGAATATATCATCATGAAGTAATTGAGTGATTCATCATTGATGATAAGAGAAATATTTGCTCATTTTGCTTCATTTCACCAAGTAGCAAACCTGGCTTATCATACAATCAGGGGAGGATAGAGGTGTAATGGTAATGTCACCGGACGAGTTATCCAAAAACCCAGGTGGAACCTTAAAGAGGTCTGAACAACATGTGCTATGGTGAGATTTGTTGCAGAATTGGATACAAACTTGATTGAGTTTTTTGAAGAAGTAACAAAGAGGATTGATGAGGGCAGAGTGGTAGATGTGATCTATATGGACATCAGTAAGGCGTTCGACAAGGTTCCTCATGGTAGACTGGTCAGCAAGGTTAGATCTCATGCAATACAGGGAGAACTAGCCATTTGGATACAGAACTGGCTCAAAGGCAGAAGACAGAGGGTGGTGATGGAGCATTGTTTTTCAGACTGGAGGCCTGTGACCAGTGGAGTGCCACAAGGAACGGTGCTGGGTCCTCTACTTTTGATCATTTATATAAATGATTTGGATGCAAGCATAAGGGGTATAAGTTTGCAATTTATGTCAAAATAGGAGGTGTGGTGGACAGCGAAGAAGGTTACCTCAGATTACAACATGATCTTGATCAGATGGGCCAATGGGCTGAGAAGTGCAGATGGAGTTTAATTCAGATAAATGCGAGGTGCTGCATTTTGGGAAAGCAAATCTTAGCAGGACTTATACACTTAATGATAAGGTCCGAAGGAATTTTTCTGAACAAAGAGATCTTGGAGTAAAGGTTCATAGCTCCTTGAAAGTGAAGTTGCAAGTAGATAGGATAGTGAAGAAGGCATTTTGGTATGCTTTCCTTTATTGGTCAGAGTATTAAGTACAGGAGTTGGGAGGTCATGTTGCGGCTGTACAGGACATTGGTTAGGCCACTGTTGGAATATTGCATGCAATTCTGGTCTCCTTCCTATCAAAAGATGGTGTGAAACTTGAAAGGGTTCAGAAAAGATTTACAAGGATGTTGCCAGGGTTGGAGGATTTGAGTTATAGAGAGAGGCTGAATAGGCTGGGGCTGTTTTCCCTGGAGCATCGGAGGCTGAGGGGTGACCTTATAGGGGTTTACAAATTTATGAGGGGCATGGATAGGATAAATAGATAAAGTCTTTTCCCTGGGGTGGGGGAGTCCAGAACTAGAGGGCATAGGTTTAGGGTGAGAGGGGAAAGATATAAAAGAGACCTAAAGGGCAACTTTTTCACGCAGAGTGTAGTACATGTATGGAATGAGCTGCCAGAGGAAGTGGTGGAGGCTGGTACAATTGCAAAATTTAAAAGGCATTTGGATGGGAATATGAATAGGAAGGGTTTGGAGGGATATGGGCTGGGTGCTGGCAGGTGGGACTAGATTGGGTTGGGATATCTGGTCAGCATGGATGAGTTGGACCGAAGGGTCTGATTCCATGCTGTACATCTCTATGACTCTTTGACTCTATGTCAGCTGGTGAAATTTGAATTTAAAAAAATCAGGAATTTAACAAAAAAGCTAGTCTAATTGGGACCACATAACCACTATTGATTGTCATAAAACCTCATCTGGTTCATTTGTGTCTTTTAGGGAAGGAAATCTGCTGTCCTTGTCTGGTCTGGCCTTCATGTGATTCCAGACTTATAGTGATGCAGCTTACTCTTGACTGTCCTTGGAAATGACCTCGAGAGCCAATCCATTTAAGGGCAGCTAGATATAGACAATAAATACCTGCCTTGTCAGCCACACCCATATCCCACACAAGAAATTTAAAATTCCATTGCCAATGATAACTGAAAAGTCCATTGTCTATGAAAAATCTCAACGGGAGTAGCTCATTTGCTGACCATAACATGAAAAGGAAAATAGAAACAACTACAAATTCTATTCAAAGGCATTAGTATTAATTGAAATTGGTTTTAGGGTGAGTTAGAGAGGCCTGTGTTTGGCATTCATAACGGTAATATATAAAATATTGTACATACTCCAGAACTTGCTGTGGAAGCACAATTTAACTGGTGATATTGTGGATCTCGCATATGTCTGGTGTATTTTTACACCGCTTGTTGCTGGTGAAAAATACTGTGAAGTGCCTATTTCAGAAAATCAATAACAGCATTTGTCCCGTGTCACATGACATTGCTTTAATCTTTAAACAGCAATGGAAATGATTCACTGTAAAGGTTAAAAAGAGTATTTGCAGCTTGTACAAGTAATAAAGGATCACTCTCAATGAATCTAAGACAATAATCTAATCCTTGGATTTTGATGACTAACATGAACCACTCTAGCTTTATTTACTGCTTATGAAGTCATCTGATCTACTTGAGTACAATATTGATTGCAACTTACTGTCAGGACTCATTGTTCTCTATATTACCAAAAAACTTACTTGATTTGAATTCCAGCAATAAGATACACACAAATACTTGCTGCATCATCAGAATTCTCTCTTGTTTAATTTTGCAAAGAAAATATTGTATGAGGTTGGTTTGGTTAATTGATTTCAGTCAAATTTTAGGATTAATGTTTTTTAAACCTTACCCATTGGCTATGCATATAGGCTTGTGATAAAGCCTGTATAACCCATGTGCAAGTATGAAAGGCAATTGTTAATACAGACCCCTCTGACAAAATACTTTTCTGGGTCGATGGCCTCTACTTTGGGATTTAGTCATTGCTATTAGGTTATAATTGTTAGTGTTATTGTCTGTGAAATTGCTGCTTATTTTGTTTGTTTTAATCTTTGTATTTTCATTCTCCATGTGGGTATAAAGTTAAATATCAGTGTTTTGTTTTATAAAGTTAGAAAGTTTGGTTTCAATTTAACTATTTTCAGTCAGTATAGCAATGGAGATGTGACATTTGACCTCAAAATACCCTGTGTAGGGAAGAGAAAGTGGGGAACTATTGACTGGATTCTGCTGTGCATATGTAGATCTTGGGAAAGACACAGATGCCTTTGGTGTGCTCCCAGTCAAATTAGCCTTCCACACTTATTCCCCAAGTTCATACAGAAAATCATAGATCAAGCTGCAAAGTGCAATTCAATGCAGGATAAGTTACTGACTTAGTAGGTTTAGCAGAGGTAAAGAGCAAAACTTAAAAAAACGAGAACATTTAACAAATTAAATAATTACAAGTTCCAAATCCTTCATTTTGAGAAACACAATGTTAATTTTCTTAAAAGGCCATATATTTTATTTTTCTACTTTATAAGGACTGAAATGTCAAACCTTTAACTTGATTTCTTTTTTCTACATTGTACCTAAGATTTTGAACCTGGATACCTTTGTACCTAAGATGACACTGGGAATGGTGACATTGTACACTTTTCACTGAACTCTTGAGTCTATATACTTCAGTAGATGTGACAATAATACATAATTCTAATTCTAAATGTATTTTGGATGATTCCTAGGCACATCAAATTCAAACTCTTTTTTTTTGCATTCAGCAGCAACAAGTTAACTGGATTAATTTAGTTTCAACATTTCATGCAGCTCTGATTATTAAAATATTACAAATAATTTACAAAACAGTTAGCTGTTAGTCGATCTAACAATTTTTAACCAAATATGAATGATGTTGCTTAAACAATTTTGTTTGCTGCATTCTGTTAATATGAAACTTTCAAATAAATAGTAAATTAAGAGAACAATCGATTAATTTTGTATCCTTTTGATCAAAGATTTATCCTTGTTTATGTTGCACAATATAATAGAATCCTGATGAAAATGCAAATATAAAATGTCCCTGATGACTAGAAAAATTTCTCCTTGTTTCAACAGTTACTGAATTCTAAACAGAAAGGAAGACCTGATCAAAGCAATAAATTAAAAAGGAACAAGGGTTTGTATCTCAAACACTACTGGTGATGAATGCTTCCTGAAAAATGCTGCAGACCTCAATAGGAGAGTAAAACTGAGTAGGAGCAAGTAAACTCAGACACAGTACAGATATTATTCATATGGGCATTGCCTGAAATAACAGATCAGGTTGCACTATAAAAAGGAAAAATAGTTTAAACAGAAAAGATAATACTGATTAGCCTTTGTTAAAGGGGTCACACCTGAAGACCCTCTCAGAATCTATCATTTCCTCTGGATGAGTAAACACAATGTTGTTGTAGACTGAGGATATCCTGGGACACTGTCACAGGACAGTGCCAGTTGATGGAGTGGACCTATGACAGGAAGGGATGGTGTAGTGATTGTAATGAGATCAGTCAGGTAGACCTCATAGAATATGAGGGCTGTTAATTGGGTCCAATCAGGGGAGCTCTGGCTAACAGATATAAACAGAAGTGTCAGAGGTTCTGTTCACTGAGAGCTGGCTCTGAGGGAGCTGGATCAGTGTCAGTGAGTTTCCACATGTAAATAAAGGGTAACTTGGTGATGGGATATTGGCTTCTGTGGAACCATTTCAGAGGGGTGCCCATTCTATCCTGGTAGCTGTCATGTTGAACCTTTACGCAACTGACTCCTTCCAAGGAGTCCCAAGCATCCTGTCCGGGATCTCTCCATCCCCAACCCACAGATTTATCAAGGCTTTGACTGATGCGACTTGTGCCAATTCACACCATTGCATCTCGGTTCTGCCTGAGGTGATCAGTGTTGCAGCCCGGCAGTCAGCTTTTGCAACAACATTACTGGCTCCTCCCAGCTGCAGAGTGTAACAGACTGTACACACCACTATAAATGCCAGAGGAAAGATCACAGAAGCACTTCACAGGAGGCTCCCAAGCACTGAGGATGTCACCTAGACAGGGGATGAAATGTCTGCAACACAAATTCCCAGCTCGGCGAACAGAACCACAACATACTGTACACACGTTGTGTTCAGAAAGCCATTATCAAAATACAGCTGACTTCATCAGTAGACTATCATCAGTATCAAGCCATGATACCTATATCTTTGAAAACTCTTATGTTCTTGCTGCATTGAAGAGTCCAGATGCCTTATAAGGATGGTTACTAGGACACAATGTCTACCCTCTGTGACCATGGCTAATTGGTTCCATTACACAACCCCTGGCTGAGAATGAGCACAGATACAACGCAACCCATTCTTTAGCCAGTGCCATCATGGAGCAGCTGATGTGCCTGCTGAAGATGAAGTTCTGATGCTTTGATCAGTCTGGGGGGTCTTTGCTGTGCAGGCTGGTCAGAGTGTGCCACATAATCCTAGCATGTAGTGCTGTGCTGAACTGGAGCAGGGAAAGATGGATGTGATTAAGACTGACAAGCTACGACAGTGGGAGCGGGCTGCTGAGGAACCTTAAACTTCATAAGTTGTCCAGAAAAGCTGGTGCTTAGAAAAGCAGAGACTTTGGAGTGGATCTGTAAAAGGCATATAAAATGGACTCTAGGTGGGTGGAAAAGAGATGATTGGCAATGGTTAATTAGAAGTTATAGTGAGTAGAAATGATCAGTAAGCACAAAGGTTCAAAAAGGCAGTTCACCAGCCTTTCAAGAACAATCAGTAAATGCTGCCCCACCCAGTGATGTCCACATTCCCATGAGTAGAAAGTGAGCTCTGGACCAGAACATACCTTATAAAAATGCAACATCATGTAATACATGGTCCACGTGGTCTCCAGAACTAATTTCGATAACTTAAAGGAACTGAGCAGAATTTCCTCTCAATTATTCCACCCGAGCAGCCTTGAAATTATTTTCCCTTTTTCTCATGTTTCTGAGGAGATAGCATGACTGATGGTAGGTAAGGATGAGTGCCTAAACACAATGTTCCAGGCATGATGGTTGTGTTTAGGCATGATGAATTAGTTGGCCTTTTCTTGTCCACTGATGATGTGTGCTAACTGCAGATCACAAACCTTAATAAACACATTGATGAGAAGGAGCATAACTGTTTAACATTTAACTATGCATAGCCAATAATTTTTCACCATAATCCACCTAGATTTCATGCATACAATTCTGTATGCCTCTAACAAGTAACATCAAAGTCCATGCTATTCTGAAGGGAATAAATTTGGCTTTCCAAACAGTCAAGGACATTTAAGCTGGACCTCATCGTCCTCCTTTTAATCTTACTGAACTTTGAAATAAAGATAGTACCCATATTTACTCAGTCATAATTCCTTGTGTTCAACAATGGCTGTGAACTAGGAGGCTGCTTCTCTAGGTGGCAGATACTGAGCTCATGCCCATGATGCTCTCAGATGGGACTATCTCCCCAAGCCAAACATCCTTATGTAAGCATAATTTCTGATTCCCCCAGTAAAGAGTAGTGAATAAGAGGTGCTTGTGAAATATGAAGCTGGCAGAATATTACTACGAACAAAACAATAAATCATCAAAATCTCATTCAACATGATCTCTTTCATGTGCCAATTGTTTTACAATGCCAATGATTTATCTTCCAAAAAGTGCAATTAGGCTTTTTGCCTGGAGTTACTTGAAAAATCTTCTAGTCTTGTAAAGTTTGTTTAACTTAATCTGTTTTCTAACACCAGTATTAACAATTTAAAGCAGCAAAGTCAACTTTCCTTAACCTGAAGGTAAACACATGATCTAACAAGGTATCAATGGTGGTCATGTTCTTTCAGTACTGATTCCGACTCTATGCAAATAGCAATAGTATCTTTAAATTTTGTTCTACAGATTCCCACTGGAGCACCTTACAAGGATAGCAAGCTTATGTTTCATTCAGTATAAATGAACCAAATGTAGGGCGATCTCTGGTAAGAAACGACTTCAAACATACAAATAGACTATACTCATGTTTCTTTGGAAAGCTAAGATTTTGCATATTAGTTGTAAACATGTTCCTCTCTGATAAGAGGAAACAGTGATATTGTGATATTAGAATATGGCTGATACTCCAGAACCCCAGGCTAATATTCTGGGGATATGGGTTCAAATCTCACTAAAATAGATGAAAAAACTTTCAATTTTTTAAAATATCTGGAGTTAGTAAGGTGACCTAATGGTGACCATGTAACCAGTGTCAATTATTGTAAAAACCCATCTGGTTAACTTCAGAGAAAGAAATCTGGCAACCTCTCCTGGTCTAGTCTACATGTGACTTCAGTCGCACAGCAGTACTGTTGACTCTGAACTGCCCTCTGGATAACTATAGATAGGTAACAAATGATGGCTAGCCAGTAATGCCCACATTCCATGAATAAATAGAAAAATTAATCTCCAGCACCCATTTCCCTTGGGGGAATCAGAAATCTAACACAATGTATTACCAATGACTGACTTTCGAAGTTTATTACCAGCTTCAAGATTATTTTGAGTCAACAAAGCAACAATAAGAATGCAACAATTTTATCATTTTGTTTTGACAAATTCTCTCATTGCAATATTTGAAAATTGACAATATTTGTTTGAATTTCTTTTCTGGCCACAGCATGTGTTAGCTCTGAAGTCTTGAGTGATATTTGTTCATTCCTTTCAGGGGAACAGGCACATCAAAAAAAGTCAGTAACTGTGAAAATTAAAAAAAAAACTCTACTGCTGTTTGAGCGTGAAAATATAATGTCCTAAAAGAAAAATAAAATTGTTAGTGGTTCCAACTAGCTTTGAACAGAAAATTTCAACATTTAAAGCTTGCCTGATATTACCTTGTTATTATTGAGGTATATTCAATATCCTCCTTATTTAATCTTAGGTAATCCTTTTCTCATTACATTACAGCCTCCATGATAAAACAGGAGTTTGCTTTAGGATATACCAATTCTGATTTTTTTTAAAATTCTGAAGGAGTACATTAAACACAGAAAATTGCCGATCCACATGAGTGAATACAGCACTGCAAAGTACTTCATAATGTATATTTAATAGTGAGATGCATTTCATACTTGTACAATGAAGTAAAATTTAATTAATCCATACTAAATGCCTATCAGATTCAATTAGGTAATGGTCTAAATAATTAGTTGTAATTGAACATCCTTTCTCATGAATTGCTCGCAAAAGAAGAGCAGTTGTTATTGTTCTTCATTTGATTGAATCAGTGAAGGGCATTATGATGACATCTGCTTTGTAACTGTTTCCCAAATCACAGCAGTGGATGGGATCTTTACACATTCTTTTCTAGCAACTGACAGAGAGACAATGCAGTTGGAATGCATTGGAATGAAATGAAAGTGAAGAAACAAAGAAAAAAGGCAGCAGACTCATTGAGTTCTCAGACCTGACTTTCCATCTTCTGTGCCTTTAAGGTCTTTGTATTCTTTTGCTACACCTTGTTTATAATTTTGTTTGTAGCTCTGAAAAGAAATGCAGTATTCATTTTGAATGAATTCTGAGTTTGTGCTCCGGTAGGTTCCTGGAGGTGCTCCTGAGGGACTCAATAAAAGAATGGAAATAGAATCAAGGCTTGTGTGGATGTGTGCACATGTGCCTCATCAGCAGCATTTTATACCAAATTACAACTCCATTTTTGATCACTGTTCATGCACATTTGAATGTTAAGAGTTTAATTATTTTGCCAGCATAGTTTTTAAAAAATGAGATGGACATATTAATAAGCAAAGAGGCATTGTAAACATAAACTAACAAAAAGTCAACCTTGCCACAGGCAATAAAAATATTGATATGAATTATTTGTAACTGTGATTGTCAGGAGATCATCTAAAGATAATAAGATTGTGTTAAGATTTGTATTGCTGTTGTTAGTTATTACTGATTTTGCCAATGAACATACGTGTATATGAAAATAGGTTTTCACCACATGAATTGGTCCTATTTAAAAAATAGCTGTGCTCAAAACTAACTCTGGGTAGGTTGCCACTCATAGTTGGATATCTGCCAATGCTTTTATCCCAGTGGGTACGAAGGTCACCCATTTTAGTTTTGTGAGAATTTGCCCCAAGCCAAAATGAGGTTTTGCAGTATGGAGGATTTTGTGCAGATACTTTCTGAATTTTGTGCTTATTAACTCTTGAGTGTTCTGTATATACCTGCGTTTTATTCCTCAAGGTTGCAGTTTCAGATCCTTCATCATACACGGAGGCCAGACACGTGCCCAAAGAGATGAAAAACTGGCAGCAGGTGATTGCCTTTGTGATTGCTGGGCACAACTAGCAGTGGGTTCAGGGTTTCCAAGGCAAAGATTTGTAAGCAGGATAATAAATGCTTTCTCTTAATTACTAATGATGGATGGTGGTTAGAAACATGAAAAGAAATGTGGATATAGTTCAACCTGAAAGGAAACAAATCAGTGTTGTTTAATGTGGCTACTTACACTTGGAATCGTTCAGCTATGGACAAAAAGTATCAGAAATAACTGAGGACAATTGGAACAATAAATGTTCAAAGCCAATATTATTAAAAACATGTTGCCAGCCTTGGAGGCTTTGAGCTATTGGGAGTGGCTGAATAGACTGGGGCTGTTTTCCCTGGAATATTGCAGGCAGAGGGGTGCTCTTATGGAGGTTTATAAAATCATGAGGAGCATGGATAGGATAAATAGACAAGGTCTTTTCACTGAGAAAATGTCAGCATTGGTCACCGTTGATGGAGATGGAGAGGTCAAGGAAGGGGAGGGAGGTGTCCGAGATGGTCCAGGAGAACTTAAGGTTGGGATGGAATGTCTTGGTGAAGTTGATGAACTGTTCAACCTCCTCGTGGGAGCACGAGGTGACACCGATGCAGTCATCCATGTAGCAGAGGAAAAAGTGTGGAATTGTGGAAGATGGACTGTTTCATGTAGCCGACAATGAGATAGGCATAGCTGGGGCCTATGTAGGTGTCCATGGCTACCCGTTTCGTCTGGAGGAAGTGGGAAGTTTTGAAGGAGAAATTATTGAGGGTGAGGACCAGGCAATGGAGGAGGCCAAGGATAGTCATGTCGGAAAAGAAGTAGGAAGTGGAATTAAAATGGGCGGTGACTGGGAAGTCCAGTCCACCCCTGCAGGCCCAGCTGAGATGCTTGGCAAACCATTCCCTAAGTTTATGTTTGGTCTCCTCGATGTAGAGAAGACCACATCGGGAGCACCTGATCCAGTAACCTAGGTTGGAGGAGAAACAGATGAACTTCTGTCTCTCTTAGAAGGGAGTCCTTGGTTTGCGCTACTCTCCCCACCAACCTACCCGAGCCTCCAGGTACTTCCCCTGCAACTGGAAAAGATATTAAACCAGTCAGTACCTCACCCCCCTCACCTCCATCCACCTCAACCAAACAGTCCTTCCAAGTGAGTCAGAGGTTCTCCGTGTTCATCATCTTATGACAAATTTCAGTCATGTGCAGTCTGGCTGTAGTAAAGTTGCAGTGTTGCAGTATGAAGCCTAACTGGACCAGCAAGTCTAACCAAAGCAAGGCAGCCACACTGGCTATCAGAAAACCTGCTGGAGACACGAAAGGTAGAGGAAGAGATGGTCTGAACTGAAAAAGAGGGCTCAACTCAAAAGACCATTTCTTGTGTTCGCGCCCTTGCTCTATGCAAGGCTTTGGTGAAAAGCTATTGGATGTGTTCTTTTGCCTAGCTGTGATGACAGGTCAGTGAATGAATAGTGTGTGAGCTGCTGAGTGTCTGAGCTCATTTTCTGTTGTAATTATGAACTCTGACAGATGTGTGAGAGGCCGTGACACTGTGGTGCCATGAACATTTTTTTTTTACATTTTACATTACATTACAGTGTGGAAACAGGTCCTTTGGCCCAACAAGTCCACACCGACCCGCCGAAGCACAACCCACCCATACCCCTACATTTACCCCTTACCTAACACTACGGGCAATTTAGCATGGCCAATTCACCTAACCTGCACATCTTTGGACTGTGGGAGGAAACCGAAGCACCCGGAGGAAACCCACGCAGACACGGGGAGAACGTGCAAACTCCACACAGTCAGTCGCCTGAGGCGGGAATTGAACCTGGGTCTCAGGCGCTGTGAGGCAGCAGTGCTAACCACTGGGCCACCGTGCCGCCCACAACATTGCATTCATTAATTCATGCAGCGCAGAAAAAGCCCATGAGCCAATTGAGTCAATTGGTAGCTGCAATGGTGTAACAGACATTGATTGATATGAAGCATTTGATGGAAATGCCTGGCACCCACCTCCTGTGTGAAAGTCCTCTACAGCAGCAACAGTACAATGCTAGCTCACACTCATAGCAGCAGAAAGTATTGTGCAGACAGTTTTATCCCACACAGTCCATTATTCAACCTCTTGCAGCAGTGGAACTAGCTTGTCTTGAATTACCCACTGGCATCAACCTCTGCAGCCATCACTGTCCAGGCTGCCTACAACAACTGGAATGGCCTCTTGTGGTCACCTCGAGTAAAAATACCACACTTTCTCTCCTGAACAGCCTTCAGGAGAAACTCTAGGGAGGAACCACTCAAATGTAATGCTGCTTATGCCTAGTCTCTGACATCTCCAAAGGGGTCTGGGAGAGATGAGCAGAGACTGAATTAAGCACACAGATTGGAAAACGTGATGTGTTATCCAGGTGCCTTTTAAATACAGCACCCAGATGTTGGAATCCGGAGCGAACCGACAGGACTTTAAAACTTCCTGCCCAAGTGATTTGGCAATTTAGCTCAGCATGAACATGTAATGAACTGAAGGATGTAATCACATGGTCAACCTCCACTGCTCAAGTGGAAGTCCATCTGGTGTTACACTTGTCCCATACTTAGTCTCACATAATGAAACTTGCATCCTTGAGCCATTCTTATGCATTATACCCACTGGTGGACAGAGTAATTATATCACGACAAGTTTACCCAGCCAGTTTCCATTTTAAGTGAAGATATAGGAAGTTATAATGGAAAAGAACTTGACAAATGCTACTCTGAGACATACATTTTTAATGGGCTTTATGTATAAATTTTGTATCAAGCATATACCTAAAAGTGCTTTAATATAAACAATGGAGAAAGAAAGCTGACCATTTCTTGCTTGTTTTTCATGAATTGGCTACTCCTCAACTGCATGAAGTCGGCTTTTACAAATAGATGTCAGCTTATATAAATTAATAATACCTATCTGACCTTGGGATTTGCCTACTTAGACATGTTTTACATGAAGAAACTGAATGTTGTCTTTTAAAGAAATAGCTTTACACATCTCTATTTCAACAGTAAAACATCACAGAAACAATTGAGAGGAAATTTGAATCGAGGTATTCAAGACCATGAGGGGTGTAAACAGAATAGACAGAGAGAAACTGCTCCCATTGGTGGAAGGGTCAAGAACCTGAGAAGACAGATTGAAAGTAACTGACAGAAGAATCAAAGGCAGTGAGTGGTTATAACCTGGAATGCATTTCCTGAAATGATGATGGAGACAGGTTCAGTTTTCATTTTCAAAAGGGAGTTAGCTAAAGACCTGAACAGTGTGAAAAGGTGCAGGGCTATGGAGAAAGGGTGAAGAAGTGAGTTTATTGAAATTGCCATTGCAAAGTATCAGCATAGGTTTAATGGGCCAAATGTGCTGTTTCCATTCTATGATTCTAAATCATATTCCAGATCCCAGGCTATCTGTCAGCAATGCCACAGGCAATCTGCCAGGTACATAGTATTAGCATGTGTACTCTGTACTCCCATTGTCTAATTCCTGAGAAAATGTCAGAGAAGAACAGAGAGAGATGCGGATCATTGTGTTAAAATGATCAAATGATCGACCCCCCGCCACCCCCACCCCGCCCCTTGAATGAATGAGCATCATTGAAGAGAAATTAAACTAAACAAATTTGAATTTGGCAATAGTTGGATAAAAAAATCCAAAGTTTATTAATAATTCCACTCATTCCCCTTTCTGTTGTTGGATTTATAATAGTAATTTGCATATTGCAAATGAACTGTAGATTGCAATAACTTGTGGATCCAGGAGGAAGAAGCCAAAATTGTTAAAATTCCTCGCTGTATCTCTTTAGATTTTCTTGAGCAACATCAGCTTGTTGTTCAGCTAATTTGCTGCTACCATCCTCTTTTATTGACTGGGTTTGAGCACCTACTAGGTTTATAGTGATAGAGGAAAGTAGTGAGTCAGTCTTAATGAGAAAAGGCTCTTCTCTTAAACAAGTTGTATTTTAATGCATGATGGCAATCAGGTACAAGTCACATTATTAATGTGTACATTAAAACTAAGAATATTGGAAGACATGGATATGGGTCTTCAATCTTCAGGATTATAGTTTAGGGGAAGCTACATTATCATGAGGAGGAAGGTCAGCTCAGTTGGCTAGCAAGCACTTCAAAATAATACCAACAATGCATGTGTGATTCCTGTTCCTGCTGAGGTAGTCTTGAAACCTGGCTCCTCCCACTGCCCTGAGGTTTGAATGGCAATGACAAAGCGACACTGAAAAAAAACTACAAGGGAAAACACATTAGGGTGAAAAATCAGCCATCATCCAAGAAACTGTGTTGTGATTAGGCAGAAAATTCTTTGATAAAAATGTCTCATAATTATTATAGGTTTTCCCACTGAACTGATATTCTTGTGAAATGTTCTGATGAGTGGAAGATGTTCAGCTTTGACAAAATTTATCATTTTACAGTCATACTCAAGTTCTGTGTGACCAAATGATTATTTATATTACATATTATTATCATTTAGGATTAAGACTTTAAAACAGAGTTAGATGGATGTTAGTCACTTCTATGAAGGTAATTCTTATTTAAACAGTCAGGAACATAATTGGAAAAGTGATTTAAGTGCATTTTTCCAAGATAGCATGTGTTCTAGTCAAATGCCTGGCAGGATTCCTGTGGCATTACTGGATTGAGCAGTCATTTTGAGAGGCGAGAATGCAAGAGCAGACATATACCCTGAGGCTGTATAAGGCTCTGCATTTGGAACATTGTGAGCAGTTTTGAGCACAATGTCTAAGGAAGAATGTATTGGCATGGGAGGGTCCAGAGGAAGTTCACAAGAATAATTCCGAGGATGAAGAGTTTGTCATATGAGGAGTGCTTGAGAAGTCTGGGTCTGTACTTGATGGAGTTTAGAAGGATGAAGAGGGATCTCATTGAAACTTACAGAATAGAATGGATGTGGAGAAGATGTTTCCACATATAGGAGAGACTAGCACTCAAGGGCATAGCGTCAGAATGAAGGGATGGCCCTTTAGAACTGAGATGAACAGGAATGTCTTCAGTCAGAGGGTGGCGAATCTGTGGAAGGCTGTGTGTGGGACATATCAGTGTCTTTAAGATAGAGATGGATATGTTTTGATTAATAAGGGAAAAGTGGGTTGTGGGGAGAAAGCAGGAGAATTGAGTTGAGAAACATATCAGGAATATCGTGGGCGGCACGGTGGCACAGTGGTTAGCACTGCTGCCTCACAGCGCCTGAGACCCGGGTTCAATTCCCGACTCAGGCGACTGACTGTGTGGAGTTTGCACGTTCTCCCCGTGTCTGCGTGGGTT
>NC_057737.1:19111296-19117162 GCF_004010195.1 Chiloscyllium plagiosum | reverse complement strand
GTAAATGTAGGGGTATGGGTGGGTTTCGCTTCGGCGGGTCGGTGTGGACTTGTTGGGCCGAAGGGCCTGTTTCTACACTGTAATGTAATGTAAAATGTAATGTAATGTAATGTAATGTAATGAATGGCAGAGCAGAATTGCTGGGTCAAATGGCTTAATTCTACTCCTATAACTTATGATCTCATGGAATGTTTATACTGCTGAGTTTATGATAGATTACAGACTATTGGGTTAGCTTTTCAGTTCAGCTTGGAAGAATCAGGAGTTCAGCTCAGAAGGGGCAATTGTTTTTTCCTAGCAGGGAACCAAGTTTTCAGTCGATGGGAAACAGTCACTCCAATTGAAGTACCTTTTTTGAAGCTTGCAAGCTGAGAGAGTCAGTAGATGGTTTCCGTGTTGTTAGAACTTAAAAGGTTTAGGCTTTCGTACTCAGAAAGGAATCATAAAATTGTCTCAACAGCCCAAGGCAAAGAAACTGGGAAGAGACGGTTAATAAAGAAATTAAAGCATTGAGAGGAACGTTATTTCCCTGGTATTGAGTATCTGAAAAAAGGGTAGTGTTGGGTTGGAATATTGTTTTGCTGCTTGTACTAAGATCTATGCAATTGTCTTTGCTTAGCGTTATGTTGTGTGGTTAATGACATTCACAGCCTTGTGTGACTATGTTGCTATGACAAACCATCACCATAATCAACTGCAAAAATTAAACATATGATCAATCCAGTTTCATTCTGGGATACACATTGTGCAGCATGACCATCATCAGGGATCCCAACAACTCAAGTATTGGAAAATGGAAGATAAGCACATGAGAGAGAAGAACAATTGGGTTATTCTATTAGTTCTAAACACAGGAGGTATGTTTAGTAAGTTTACAGATTACACCAAAATTGGAAGTGTAGTGTATAGCCAAGAGGGTTACCTCAGAGTACAACGGGACCTTGATCAGATGGGCCAATGAGCCGAGGCATGGCAGATGGAGTTTAATTTAGATAAATGTGAAGTGCTGCATTATGGAAAGGCAAATCAGGGCAGGACTTACACAATTAATGGTAAGGTCCTGAGCAGTGTTGCTGAACAAGGAGACCTCAGTGTGCAGGTTCATAGTTACTTGAAAGGGGAGTCCCGGGTAGACTGGATAGTGAAGAAGGTGCTTGGTATGCTTGCCTTCATTGGTCAATGCATTGAGTATAGGAATAGTCATGCTGCGGCTGTACAGGACATTGATAAGGCCACTTTTGGACTTTTGCATTCAATTCTACTCTCCCTGCTGTAGGAAGGATGTTGTGAAACTTGAAAGGGTTCAGAAAAGAATGTTGCCAGCGTTGGAAGATTTGAGCTGTAAGGATAGACTGAATAGACTGGGGCTATTTTCCCTGAAACACAGAGACTGAGGGGTGACCTTATAGAGATTTATAAAATCATGAGGGGCATGATAAGGTAAATAGACAAGATCTTTTCTTGTGGTGGGGAGCCCAATACTAGAGAGCACAGGTTTAGGGTGAGATGGGAAAGATTTAAAAGGGACCTAAGGGGCAACGTTTTCACACAGAGGGTGGTGTGTGTATGGACTGAGCTGCCAGAGGAAATGATGGAGATTGGTACAATTACAACATTTAAAAAGCATCTGGATGGGTACATGAATAGGAAGGGTTTAAAGGGATATGGGCCAAATGATGGCAAATGGAACTAGATTAATTTAGGATATCTGGTCGGCATGGATGAGTTGGACCAAAGGTTTTGTTTCTGTACTGTACAACTCTTTAACTCTATTTATCACAAAAAGGATGGCAGGAAACTTGAGTTGGATAATATTAGTTGGGCTGAATGGTCTGTTTCTATGCTTTATATTCTACGTAATTATATTCCTTTAGTCAGTTGGTTGGTTGGCTGGTTTACAAAACAGAGTGATGCCAACAGCATGGATTCAATTCCCTGTCTGGCTGAAGGACTCTCCTTCTCAGCCTCTCCCCTTGGTGACTTTTAGGTTAAAGCGTCACCAATTGTCTCTCTCTGATGAGGGAGCAGCCTTGTGGACTGGTATGACTATAGTGACTCTACCTTTTATTTATATTCCATTTCTAACATTATATAATTATAATTTCTGAATGACGTATTTTCTTCATCAAATTCTGATCAGAATGATCTCTAAATCTCGAATATAGGCAGGCAGTCAGACTCTATTATCAACTCCACAAGAGAAGGAATAACAGGCAGGACCATGAACAAAATGGTCCCTCCTTACCTTTCCCAATTTCACCCAGGAATGAATGGAAAGTATCTGGTAGCTGCAGCCCTATGTTTCAAAATGTAGAGATTTTAAACTTTTTTCACAGAGTGTATAACCTTAAAGGAATTACAGTGTACAAGGAATACCAAGTCTTAGTTCTTTCAGAAACCTTGCTCGAGTCCATATGAATACCAATAGAGGAAATGAGAGCAAATTAGAAATGTGAGTCATGTCACTATAACAGCCCAGTTCTTGCCCTCATATGCTGAGGATATGTGACCCAGCAGTGAACAGTGGCATACTGATACGTTACCTGGTTTAAACATGTATAAAATTATAGAATCACTTTTCTGAAGTCCGTTAAGATGAAATGGTGAAAGCCTGTTAACAAAAATTCTGTATTTAAACTGTCAATCTGGTGAGCAATGATTTACAGTTTAAAATGAAAAATACTCATTAAACATTTTTTGTGTAACATCTATAATGTTAAAATGCAGAACACTCCACTTGGATGCATAACCTGTCAAGAATACAGTTTAACAACTCAGGTTTTCTCGTTTCATGTCTATAGAAAAATGACTCAACTCAATTAAGTATAAAATAGAATGGTAATTTGTATATATGTGCAGACCTAAGAATGTTTAAGCAGCAAGTGTTGCCAGACTGTCAGATTACTCTCTATATTTTCTAGAAGAAGGATCCTTTATCAGTAGCTTTATTTATTTCAATTTAAAAATGTACCATTGGTTATCAGTGAAGGAACTGTTTGGAGTCTGTATTCTAAAATATAAGGGCTAGTATCAGAGAGAAGTTTTTTAAAAAGAACTATTTCGACACATCATTCTCAAACACAGGCTAATCATAAGAGATTTTAATCCACATAAGAATAGAAAAAAAAATATTTTGATTGACAAGGTAACCTGGATTAAGAGTTCATAGAATGTGTTTGATTGTTTCTTAGAGTAGTATACTCTGGAAACAGCTCGAGAGCAGATTGGTTTTGTATAATACAACAGGACTAATTAATCATAGAATCCCTACAGTGTGGAAACAGGCCCATTGGCCCAACAAACCCACACCGACCCTCCGAAGAGTAACCCACCCAGACCTAGTCTCCTACCCTATTATGCTATATTTACCCCTGACTAATGTACCTAGCCTACACATCCTTGAACACTATGGGTGATTTAGCATGGGGAATTCACCTGGCCTGAACATCTTTGTATTGTAGGAGGAAACTGGAGCACCCAGAGGAAAGTCATGCAGACACAGGGAGAATGTGCAAACGCCACACAGACAGTTGTCCGAGGCTGGAATTGAACCCGGGTTCCTGCTGCTGTGAGGTAGCAGTGCTAATCACTGAACCACCATGACACTCATCAGAATAAAGGCATTGCTAGATAACAGCGATCACAATCTTAAATTTTACACCCAGTTTGATCTGGAGAAAAGTGGGTCTAAGACTACCATTTTAAACTAAGATAAAGGCAATTATTTGGGCTTTCAATTTAGCAAGTTGCAGTGATCTGCCAGTGAACGAGACTAGGGGACAGATCAATACAGGAGCAGGGGCAAACACTTAAGGACATGGTTCAGAATACACTGCATACATATATTCCTACTAGAAAGAAAAACTCTAAACAGAAGGCTCATTTTTTATGGTTAACTAAAGAATTTAAGGAAAGCATCAAGTTTAGGGGAAAAGCATATAATTATGCTAAGTTCAGTAGCAGGTCAGATCATTGGCACAATATAAAGAACAGAAGTGAATGACTAAAAGATTAATCAGGAGAATGAAATTAGAGTAGAAAGAAAGCTAGCTAGAAATGTTAGGCCGATAGCAAGAATTTCAGATATTTTAATAGCAGATATTTTAAAATGGAAACAGTAAATAAAGGAGTGATGGTCTGGAGAGTAAGAATGGATATTTAATAGTAATTAATAAAGAAGTAGTGGATAAAAATAACAGTTTTTTCCAGTTTTCTCTACAAAATAATATGAAAACATTCCAGTAATAGCTGTAAGTCAGGGGATATAAGGGAGACAGCTTAGTGAAATTGCAATCATTGGGGAAGCAATCCTGCATAAACTGATATGACAATGGTCTGACAAGTCCTAAGTCCTGATAGACTTTATCCAAGGGTCTTAAACGAGGTGGCTAATAAGATTGCAAATGTGTTTGCGTCAAATCTCCAAAATGTACTTGATTCTGGAAAAGTTACACTGGAAAAGGAAAATATAAATTCATTATTCAAGAAAGGACAAACGTAGAAAACAGGAAAGCTATAGGCTAGTCAGCCTAATAGCTGTTTTGGAGAAGGTGCTTGAATCTATCATTACAGAGATTAGAGATGGGCACTAAGAAAAACTCAAGATAATTGGGCAAAGTCAGCATGGTTTCGTGAAAGAGAAATGATCTTTAACAAATTTATTGGAGTTCTTTAAAGAAGTAACATGTGCTGTGAATAAAAAGAAGTCTGTGGACATCCAGATTTTAAGACTTTGATGTCCTTGACCTGAATTCATTTAAGTCAGAGATGCGGACAAATTTCTTTTCTCTCAGCGAGTTGTGACACTTTGAAATTCTCTTCCCCAGAGAGGGTAGAGGTGGATCATTGAATATTTTAAAGGCAGAAATAGATACGTTGTCAACTAACAAGGGTGTTTCTGGTTATCATGAGTAGGTTGGAATCTGGAGTCGAGGTCATAACAGATCAACCACCATCTTGTTGAATGGTAGAGCAGGCTAAAGGGGTGGAATGGCAATTTCCTAATGCTGGAGGAGAAAGTGAGGTCTGCAGATGCTGGAGATCAGAGCTGAAAATGTGTTGCTGGAAAAGCACAGCAGGTCAGGCAGCATCCAGAGGAACAGGAGAATCGACGTTTCGGGCATAAGCCCTTCTTCAGGAATCCTGAAGAAGGGCTTATGCCCGAAACGTCGATTCTCCTGTTCCCTGGATGCTGCCTGACCTGCTGCGCTTTTCCAGCAACACATTTTCAGCTCCAATTTCCGAATGCTGCCCTGAAAACATGTACCTGTAAGTTTATTCAGTAATTTGAATCGACTTAATTTAATAAGGTTGAAATCCATCTGGAAACATAATTATATGCGCAAGTTTTAGAATAAAATAAGTGGCATGATTTTCCCTGTCCACAAATGTACTGATTACAGTGGTATCTGTCCACTGATGGCAATACTTACTGTACAATAATTGCATCAAACCTGATTCTCCACATTTAATTCTACCTTATCTTTGCTGCTTAATGCAAAAAGTTCTGTTTGGTGTGAAATAACAATTGACAGGAACATAAGTATGATCAAGCGAACGTAATCTAACTTCCTGCATGAGAAAGCATGTGATTAAAGATTAGATTAGATTAGATTAGATTAGATTAGATTAGATTAGATTAGATTAGATTAGATTAGATTAGATTAGATTAGATTAGATTAGATTAGATTAGATTAGATTAGATTAGATTAGATTAGATTAGATTAGATTAGATTAGATTAGATTAGATTAGATTAGATTAGATTAGATTAGATTAGATTAGATTAGATTAGATTAGATTAGATTAGATTAGATTAGATTAGATTAGATTAGATTAGATTAGATTAGATTAGATTAGATTAGATTA
>NC_057737.1:19104609-19111269 GCF_004010195.1 Chiloscyllium plagiosum | reverse complement strand
TGTCTGCGTGGGTTTCCTCCGGGTGCTCCGGTTTCCTCCCACAGTCACAAAGATGTGCGGGTCAGGTGAATTGGCCATGCTAAATTGCCCGTAGTGTTAGGTTAAAGGGGTAAATGTAGGGGTATGGGTGGGTTGCGCTTCGGCGGGGCGGTGTGGACTTATTGGGCCGAAGGGCCTGTTTCCACACTGTAAGTAATCTAATTTAATCTAATCTAATTTAAAAAAAAAAATCTAAAGTATACTTTAAATCATGATTGACATATATTTAAATAGGAGAAAGTGAGGACTGCAGATGCTGGAGTACCAGAGTTCAAAAATGTGGTGCTGGAAAAACACAGCAGGCCAGGCAGCATCCGAGGAGCAGAAGAATCGACGTTTCAGGCATAAGCAATTGATCTATGCAGCCGAATGTTGAATGCCTTAAACGAGAAGTGTTCTCTCTTTAGCCTCACTTCTTTATCACAGCAGAAAGCAAGCAACTGAAGGCAGATGGAGAGATATATCTGACAGCAAACTCTATATATTAGTTAGTAAACAGTTAGTAAACCATCAACATTTTCAGCATTATACTATTTGTGTGCCTTCCATCTCAGTAAAAACATATTCTGATTGATTTCTGCTATGTGCTAAAGTGCTGACCTGGAACCACCTTTCTAATAGCTTCTGTTTTAGCTAAAGCTGCAGGACTAACTGCAGTTCTGAGTTTTATGCTGCAGATTCTTTCAAGGCACCAGAGAGTGATTACATTGGCATCTTGTTTTTCATTAAACTGAACAGTATGCAGGTGCACTGATTATGAGGACTTCCAGACTTATTCATTTTCCAGAATCTGAAGAGTAGCTTGCAGCCACTTTGCGTTGCTCCATAGGCTGCCATGGACTGTACACAATTAGGGATCAGTATTCTATTGCATGTACCTCCCATGCCAAGGCTATTACATTCTAATCTTCTTCTCCATTCAGAGCATGTTATTTTGAGTTGCTTTATTCCATACTGTGGCTGTGAGCAATGACAGACTTGGAACATTTGCTTCATATGAAATCCTAGCTCATAGCATGACTGCTTTATCAGCAAACACCTGCACAGTGCCATACTGACAAGGCACAATGCAGCTAACAGATCAACAACAAAACAGCCGCTGATAGACTGAAGTTATTATTCTGAACTTGGAAAGATCAGGAGATTCCCTACTGAATCCAAAGAATTGATACAATAAGTTTGCTGTATTTAAAATTACATAAAGTAGCAATCGAAAAATTCACATCAGCTTGTGTAATTTAAACAGCAGGTATATACAATCAGTACAAACAAGAAAGTGTTTCAGCCGTTATGCATGAGGGTGCAAACTATTTTCATTAAGGAGTATTACATTCAATGAGAAACAGAGCTAGTGTTGAAATCTGAGAACTAGTATAATGATAATGTGACTGGATTAGCATTCCAGAACCCTGGCCAAAGTTCTGAGGTTGAATCCCATTCATGCAAGTGGTGAAATTTGAATTCAATAAAATTGGGAATAAAGAGCTGGCGCAATGCTGGCCAAGTAATCACCATCAATTGCTGTAAAAACCCATCCGATTCACTTATGTCCTTCAGGGAAGGAAACCGGCCATCCTTACCTGGTCTTGTCTACATGTATCTCTAGGTGCATGGCAATGTGGTTGATTTTTAACTACCCTTTGGATAGTTAGGAATGGGTAATAATCTTGACCTAGCCTATTATGCTTGAATGAACTTTTAAAAATTGTGAATGTGGATGAGTAGATTGAATCTCTACCGGGGACTTCCATGATTGCTCTCTTACAGTGGGGAAGATCGCAGGAAGGCTTTCTTTGTTTGTTTTCTTTGTTTTCTTCCAACCACAGGCTATTCTATGGCTAGAGCTTTGAACAGCTTGCAAGTGGACTCCCCTCACCCACCCCAAACAATCTCCTTCTATACTTGCTGATCTCTGTTCCTTCAGGTCTAACCTTGACTTTGTTATGAGACTTGCTGATGAAGGTGGTGCTGTTGTCATCAGACAAGCCAATCTCTAATTTACAGAGGCTGAGTGTCATGGGTAATGGGCTATTTGCCAATGGGCTATGTTATCCTATATATTGTTCCCAGAACTGTCACTGACCTCTCTCCTGTTGGAGATCTTCCCTGCACATCTTCCCTATATCTTCTTAATTAAAAACAGTTGGTTCTGCTATAACATGTCTTTCTTAAATTGGCTTTAATGCAATTGAAGAATTTAGACTGTTATTTGTAAAATGTGAACTTTCCCTACCTATATTGGCTATAATGCAATTCTGGCCCCATTTGTTTAAATGGCACAGCTATTGCATGATTTTCTTATAATGCGAGATCGCATGGGAATTGAACTATCGCACTATATCAGAACCAGCTGTAGGACGGTCTTGGCAAACCCATCATTTCAGCCTGTTCCCACACCACTTATTTTAATTCTTCCTGATTTCACATTATTTTCTCTCCCCTTGACCCATCTCTTCCTTACCTACATTTATGGTTCTTCGGACAGCTTTTCAACAATTTCCCATTTCCTGGCCTTAACCACATCCACTTCACTCTGGACACCCTCTGTATCATCTATCATGATAGTCTGAGGGCTCTCCACATCTTCCTTGAGTGAACAGCCTCCATCTACCATAACCCTTCTCTGTCTGACTGAGCTTCTTCTCTCATTTAACAATTTCTCCTTTAGCACAATGCAATGTTCTCACTGTCAAATCTGATGATGTCCTCCAGTACATTCTGTTTTTATCTCCGGAATCTACTTTTGGTAGGGAGTCTGGGGCATCAGGTGAAACCCATGATTCTGTCAGTGTTATTGTGTCGGGCTGTGGCGTGCTCAGCCTGCTGGTCAGCTTTTACAATGTTGGTGCAGGTCCCCATATCTTTTCGTGGAGTTCTTCACAGGGATGCCGAGGCTGAACATACATTTTTCACATCCAGTGCCTAGGTCGATGCTGGGTAGACTGATTTTACTCTTCTTTCATTTTGAAGAAGTTTGATACAATTGAATGGCTCTCTCAGCAGAAGGCATTTAAATCTCAATTATATTGCTATGGACCACAAGTTGGCCACAACGTGTAAATCCAACATATTTCTTTCCCTAAAGGACATTAGTGAACCAGATGGGTTTTGTGACAATTGAGTAGTTTAATTGACCCTACTAACAATTTCAGATTTTACTTTTTATTTATTTAATCAACTATATTTCAATTCCACCAGATGTGGAATGAGGTTTGGATATTAACTCATGTCTCAAGATAATGTGTCCAGGTTTTTACTATGCATATAAGAATGGAAAGTCATAACCATACGCTGCAGTTCTGCCAGCAGCTATGAAAAAAGAAACAGTGTAAAAGCTTCAATTCAATCACCCTTTAATTTTGATTTTATGGATGATTATTCCATGTACATAGCCATTACCCTACCATACTTGTGATAAGAAATAAATGTTGATCATAGCAAGGGCATAGACCGTACTCTGGAGGAAGGACTTCATCATCCATCATCATGAGTGGTTCATCAATATGATTACTGAGTAAAGTGATTGAGTCCTGAAGGACAAAGTTTATAGATTGTGCTGTAGAAGGTGGTGAGACAAGTTTTACCAAGGAAAAGCCTACCTGAGCTCATTTTCATCAACCTACCTCTTACAGTTCCATATGTTCATGACATTATTATAGGAATAATCACCATCCAGTTAATGTCTTCATACTGAAGATATCCTCACCTGACATTACATTGTCCTGGATGAGGTAGCTTCAGATTAGGCTCAGCAGCCTTGTGAACCATCAGCAGCAGAAATGTATTTCTTCACAGTCTTTTATCTCTTGGTCCAAGATATCCCTCACTGTATGGTTACCATGAAAATTGGAACAATGAGGAGTGGAGGAGAATGCACTGGGAACAATATAAGGTATACTGAAACATTATATGCCAACCCGGAGGGTTAACTAAGCAGGATCACATACATTTTTAACCATGGACACAGTATGATATGAATAAAGCTAAGTGATCACACAACCAACGGATCAAAGCAGAACTCTACTACACCCAGCTTTGGTGAACAAATGATCAGAGAAGGAGGCTCCTAAATGTTTCCATCCTCAATCTACAATGATAGCACAGTTTAGCACCTGAGTCCAAGAGACAAGATGGAAGTGTTTACAGCATTTTAGTCAGGAATCCCAACTGGACAATTCTTTCCTCAGGTACCCATCATCCCAGCTATCAGTCTTCAGCCAATTTGATTCACTCAATAGGATATCATGAAGCAGCCTTGTGCAATGGATAAAACTGAGGTTAAACACTAGTGTCAAACATCAGCAAGGTGAACAAAGAGGTAATTGATACTGCTATCAAATGGCAATTACTCAAAAATAAGCTGCTCACTGATGGTCAGTTTGGGTTCCACTTGGCTCATTACACTTCTTGTTCCAAGGTTGAACAAATAGCTGAATTCCAGATTTCCATCGAGGCCACTAAAGCTAACTAAATGTGACATCAAGGAGTCCCAATGAAATTGACTCATCGTGAATCTCTACTAACTGGATGGAACTAGCATGGGAAGATGGTTATAGCTGTTCAAGCTCGTGGATACCATTGACAGTGCTGTTCAGGACCACATCCAAGACCAAACCATTTTCAGTAGCTTCATCAATGTCCACCTTCCACCATAGGATCTAAACTTGGGATGCTTCTTAATGTTTATGCAATGTTTAAGCCTATTTATGCATTCTCAAATAATGATGCGTTTCATGCATGTACAAAGTAAGTCCTGGACAACATGCTGGCTTCAGCTGTTAAATGTAAAATAGTTTTGATGCAACACGGGTACCAAGCAATGGCCATCTCCAATAAGAAAATATATAATCACACTCCTTGACATTCAACAGCATACCCCATCTCCAAATCTCCCATAATAACCATTCAATGGTTCACTATTGACCAATCTAACAGGATCAGCAACATATATATTATCAGAGGCTGGATATTCTGCACTAAGTGATTCCGCAAAGTCTTCCTTATCATCCACAAGGCATAAGTCAGATAAGTCAGAGAAATATCAGCTTCTCCAATTGCTTCTATGTATTGAAGAAGTGTTCTTCAAGAGGCATTCCCAACACAGACAATTTATATCCAAGCCAGTCAATAAGATAAAAAAGAAACAGACAACTTTCTTTGTGCAGAATGTCAGCTGATGTTCCCAAAATGGTCTCAGTACACATATGTAGAACCTCTGTCAATACTGCCAGTGATGTAATTCTGTCCTGTTTGCTAATATCCATTGTGCTTATTTGGGTGCTGTCATATTTTTACTGACAGGGAATTTTACAACAAGTGCATGCACTGAACATTCTGCAGACACAATGTGGACATTTCAGGGGTGACAGGAGACACCATTTTCTCTGTGGATAGTGTTTATTAACTCCTCAGTCTTACAGCTCCAGTTACACAGCAATCCCAAATATTTCCCTTTTATACCCCCTCAGTCAATTAATGAATCAATTAGTTCTGTTCATCTGCTCAGCTACTTGCTAAACATCACCTTCCCAAGGGCAGTTAGTAATGGGCAATAAATGCTGGTCTTACCAGCAAAGCCCACATGCCATGTCTGAAGAAAAAGCATAAAATAAAATGACATGGTATAATGTTGCTACTAATTTATTAATTATCCAACGTGGCTATGTGCAATAAATCTAATGTTGTATTTAGTCTTTCCATGCCACAATGTGATTTTCCAGTTGGTTTGCTTTAATAAGTTTTCACTAACACATAGTTCCACTTCAGAATCTGTTCAACCACCAAAGACTTCTTACTCACCAAAATTTTATTTGTAATGGTATTCCTAATGTGATACCAGTGATCAAATTAGTTGGCACATTCAATTCTTTTTGAGCAGGTTAAGTCAATGAACCCAACTGTTGAATCCATCCATCTCAAGGTAACTTCTGTGTTGTTGCAACCAATTGCTATGCAAAGTTACTGCTGTTACATAAATCAGAAATCCTTATTCCTATCTTGAAGGCATTCCATGAATTTTGGAGCTTCAAGTGCACTCAGCAAGAATGTGGTCCCAGAGGTGACAAGGAAGAATAGATATTATACGATATGTATACGATAACTTTCATGACCTCATTGTGCCTCAGAACACGTCACAGTAATTTCAGTACTTCTAAAATGTTATCTTTCAGTTGTAGGTAAAAGTGGCAACCAATTTTCTGCATAGCACAGTTTTACAAACAGAAATTTAAAAAGGTATTCAGGAACCTGAAATAACTCCATAAAGGTCCATATCCCATCACCAAATCACCCTTTATTTATGCGTGGGGAGTCCTTGACAATCCAGCTCCTTCAGAGCCAGCTCTCAGAGGGAACAGGATGTCTGACACTTCTGTTTATATCTGTCAGCCAGGGCTCCCTGATTGAGAGAAAGTGAGGGCTGCAGATGCTTGAGATCAGAGCTCAAAATGTGTTGCTGGAAAAGCGCAGCAGGTCAGGCAGCATCCAAGGAACAGGAGAATCGACGTTTCGGGCATAAGCCCTTCTTCAGGAATGAGGAAAGTGTGTCCAGCAGGCTAAGATAAAAGGTAGGGAGGAGGGACTTTGGGGAGGGGCTTTGGAAATGCGATAGGTGGAGGGAGG
>NC_057737.1:19010716-19102554 GCF_004010195.1 Chiloscyllium plagiosum | reverse complement strand
CTATTGCATTTCCAAAGCCCCTCCCCAAAGTCCCTCCTCCCTACCTTTTATCTTAGCCTGCTGGACACACTTTCCTCATTCCTGAAGAAGGGCTTATGCCCGAAACGTCAATTCTCCTGTTCCCTGGATGCTGCCTGACCTGCTGCGCTTTTCCAGCAACACATTTTCAGCTCCCTGATTGAACCTGGTTAACAGCCCCAATCAGGGGACTCATATTCTATGAGATTCACCTGGCTGACCTCATTACAATCACTACAGAAACTCGATTAAGGAATGTTAGCCAAGAGAATAAATGTAGATAAGGCTTAGGAGAAATATCAGCTTTTCTTCAAATAATTCCATAGACTTTTCTCGGTTTATCAGAGGGGGAAAATTAGGCCACAGTTTCACTGTTCATCTGAAGGACACCACTAAAGCAATCCTTAGCAACACAGCATGCAGTGAAATGTTCACCTGTAATACGTCCTTATAAGACCCACAACTTTCTGACTCAGAGACCTGTATACTGCTACCCAACCAAGGCTGGTGAACTGCAAGCTGGCCATCCTGCAGTTTAGTTTTCAGAGTAAATTGGAATCAAGCTGCCCCATCAGTTAAGCTACAAAGCAAAGCAGATTCTAAAACAATAGTTGTGTACCAAATTTAATCTGCAGAAAATTTAGCTCTCCTGAAATTTAAAGAAACAGTGTGAGAAGAGTGTAATCATACGGTTGTTATTGCAGTCTGGTTGGAATACGTCATGGAACACACTTATACAAATGCAAAGTTTTACACTATACTTTTTACATTAATAATCGCTTGTATATGGTGAGTCACATTGTATTCTGAAACAAAAAAAACTCAGAACACCAAAGAAGTGTCAGTGCACCTGGAATTTTGATTCTGCGTTTTCTCCACAGATCCAGCCAAATGTGCAGAATTTCTCCAGCAATTTCTGTTTTTGTTTCAGATTTCCGGCATCTGCAGTTCTTTGTTTTTTTTATGTTGTATTCTGGTTTGGACAGTTTGCTGCATCAATTCTCCTTTCTCCATGTTGAATCTAGGGCCTATTTAAGCTGTAGTATAGGATAGATTACTGGTGAGGCTAAATACGTCTTGCATAACAATTGCATGATAGTAATAGGCATAATCACTTAGGAGCTGCGCAGCACTCACCTGCTCCTGTCAGGAACACATAGAGACATTCACTGCCTCCACTCAGAGGAGGAGGGTCATTACCAGATTGGGTGGAGCTTAATGCAACATCAACACTAACACCTTCAAAACCATTAACTTATATTCCATCTCTCCCCAAACTTCTTCACCAACGTTAACCATGATAAATTTACGTATATCACTACTTTTATGTTACCACTACCCATCTCTGACACACTGACACTGACTCTTAGCATCTGTTGCTTGGCTTGCTTACTCTTTGCGTTGGCTTGACTCATGTCTCTTTAGAGTGTCCATACCTTAGAAAGTGAATAGACCCTGGTGCTCTAGATTTGTTCCTCTCCTCTCCGATCTGTCTGTGAGACTTTCAGGTTTCTGCTTCCAACAAAGTTACATTTTTCTTGGACTGTAAAAGGTCTGGCAAAATTTCATCAAGAATTCCAACAACAGTTCTGTTCCTGATGAATTCTTATTTCAAAGTTTTATAATTTCAGTTTTCCATTCACCTGCAGAGATCATTAATGAAGTCGTCTACGGATTTCCTTGGAAGCTGAACTCTCCTTGTTAAATCTTGCTTGTTGAAAAATTGTTCTCTTTCAGATTGAAGTAATCATCAAAAGCTTTTGGATATCAACAAAAGTGTCTGCACTCTCTATAATGTCTTGGCAATCAATAACAGTTTTGCTGTGGGAATACTGAAAACTTGTACAGCCTTAGCTTTAAGGCAGAGCCTTACCAAAAATGTACATAGGGTGGGGGAGGTCAAAACTAGAAGGCGTAGTTTAGGGTGAGAGGGAAAAGATTTAAAAAGGACCTGAGGGCTAACCTTTTCAAGCAGAGGGTGGTTTATGTATGGAACAAGCTGACAGAGGAAGTGATGGAGGTGGGTACAATTACAACATTTAAAAGAAATCTGGATGCATATGAATAGGAAGGGTTTAGAAGGTTATGGCCAAAAGCTGGCAAATGGGACTAGGTCAGATTGGGATGTTTGGTCAGTTTGGATGAGTTGAAGCAAAGGTTCTATTTCTATGCCATATGACTCTATGATTGTAAATTGGCTAAGTGCTATTTTTTGTGAATTTTATTAAGGATTTCTCTCCATAAGATATAGCACATTTTCTTACACTATTGCCTGGAACTTATTAACTATGCTCCACCCCAATAGTTCCAGCTTTATCATATTTTTTCCATCCATTGCAGGCAGAAGGATTGCCCATTGCTGGGACCTCCTGGGTTTTCTGGCACTTGCCATCTTTAAAGCTAAGCTGTGCACCCATTGGCTGCTCTGCACAGTTCATTTTATTTCCTCCAAACATGTTGGACAGAGGGCAATTGGCACGCTGCTTGATCAACAGGAACTGAATATCCTAGTGGTTAGAGGAGTGGTGGTGGGTGGGGGGGTCACATATGGTCATTGATCATGAGCATTCCCTGAGATATTGATGATTGATGGAGTCCTGAGCAGAAAGCAATGAACTGGACTCAACAGGTTACCCCTCTAACATTCATGTCAGGAATTGTCACCATTATGTTCCTACCCAGTAATTGGGAGAATAGAAAACTGTATATCAATGAGGTGAGACAATCATAATAATGCTATTAATGGATGGTACTGCATGGAAATAGGCCGTTTGTCGCTTACTGGTGAGAATCAACACTTGATTGGAAATGGGTACAGTTTGCTCTGGTGTGGCAAAGGCCTCACTTCCAACTTCACACAATTCTCCCAACATTTTCACCAATGCCCATGTTATTTTGGGCCTGGGAGGAGTCAAACCTTAGTGTTTAATTATGAAGCAATTTTTAATATTAAGATCTACCTCCTCCAGAATGCCTAGTCTTGTGTTCTGCACGGTCCACCTCTGACATTAAATCTTTGTGAAAGTTGTATTTCTCCTTCTGTTTCTTTGCAGTGTACCAATTCATTCTTATTACTGTAAAGCTGTTATAAATCTTTAGCACTTCAATACTGCTTGTAATCTGCTGTCCTTTAAACTTATATTCTTGGATTAATCAATACTGTTTTCAATTCTTTTCCTTTGAAGTTTCCTGAACTCTACTACAACAACACTATAGTAATGTCTTTGATTCTTTCTGTATTGCAGTAATACTGTATGATATTATTCAGTAAAGCTTTAAATTACATTATCTGGTGATTCTATCGCATCTTATTGCTTGTAAATTCTGTTTCCATCCAAACTGTTTCTCTGTTTGGCTTATTGGGTTTTCACACCTACTTAATGATCAAAACATTGGTTTCCCCAAACTTTTACAGGGCTTTCTCACCTCATGTTAGTAAAATGGAATTTACCAGCTGATTCTTCAGTCAAATGGAGGTTTTTCCACCTTAACATGATGCAAACATGATACATTTCCTTTTGCACAAATTTTTAAATCAGGTTCTCTAGCTGTGATCGTTATAAGTCTTCCCATTGAAATCCCAATTGAATTATTGAGTCCTGGTCCTATAAAATCTTATGTTTTTAACATTTCTTTTTTTCCTAGACTCTTTCCCTAAATTTTCTCTTTTCCATCTGAAATAAATTTGAATTGCCTTCCCAATATTGCAGCCCTCGGATAAATCACCTTTCTGGTCCTTTCTCTATCCGTTGTAAGTGAACCTGATGAAGCCTATGCAGATATTGGTAATGCTTATTTTTGAGAGGTAAGTTTTTTTTTACTTGTTTACCTTCGACCCTTATCTGCCTGGTCAGTGCACAATTTTCCCCTTTCCCTCAGGGATACCTAACTTTACTCCTGAAGCCTTCATTTGCTCCTTACAGAATCTCCTTCATTAAGACCTCTGTATGTTCTCAAAGTATGTGTTTTCTTTATTCTTTCCTTAGCCCGCAATGTTCTCCTTGCACCTCTTACCAGCTTCTTGATGAAAGTTTGTCTTTGGAGAGCTGAACTTTCTCTGTTGCTGCTGTCACATCTGCTGCTGACTACTTCTCCATTTATATATTACAGATGCTAATTGACCTTGTCGCCTTAAAGCAGTAAACTCTTAAAGTGGTAAATTCACTTTTCTTCAAAAATGTTTTTCTTCATTCTTCAGGAAGAAATGGGTTCTGCCTGCCCATTACTGATCACATACTGTATCTTGTTTTGGGTAGTTTGTCGCCACCAGTCCTCCTTTCTCTATGCTGAGTCTTCAGCCTGTCTAATTAACAATGGTTGAGATTAGATCATTGATGAGGCGAAACAGAAGAGGTACTTCTCTTACATTACAGAGCAATCTATTGCATGATAAAAATAATGTATAATTTACATTAACTTGCTAAGTATAATTACTTATATTATCAGGAGCATACAGAACACATCTGCTCACATCTCAGAACTCATACAAATTTCATTTCCTTCCACCCAAAGACTGTGTGACATCTTCATCTTGAATGAAGGTTAATGTAATATCAATATTATTTCTTCAGAGCCATTACTTATACAACATCACAATCATTATCTTATATAATATCTTACACTTAATATTATCCAATTCTAACACCTTCTTCCACATCCTACTAATGGAACAGAATTATTTTGGCAAAAGTGTAAGAGTGCTTGCTGGTACATAAAAAGGAACAGAAGCTGAACGTGAATGTGAAATCAGGAAACAGTATGTCATATTTTCTGAATTAACTATAATTGTGTGAATTCCATACCAGTTAAAAAAAAACTTTGTTACTGAAACGAGGTGTTAACATCAAGATAAATAAAATAAATTTAAATAGGGAAAGAATGGATAGATGCTAGCACAGAAATAGTGTTCATTATTTAAATATTGCATGCCCTCAAGTTAAACCAGTAAATCTTTGTGCTAATGCAATAAATTCTCATGTGTTTTCAGTGTCAAGATCTCCATTAATAAAAAGATTTTGTGCACAAGATATTGCAAATGTTTTGGGGCAGACATTTGTTAAAGGTTTGAGTTATAAAGAAAGGCTGGACAGCCTGAGGCTTTTTTCACTGGAGCATAAGAGGTTGAGAGGTGACCTGATAGAAGTTTATAAAATAATGAAAGGTATAGATAGAGTTAATGGTGGTTGCCTTTTCCATAGCATAGGGGATTTCAAGACTAGGGGCACATTTTTAAGGTGAGAGGCAAGAGATTTAAAAAAGACAGAAGGGGCAATTTTTCTACACAGGGGGTGGTTCTAGGGTGGATGAATTTCATGAGGAGGTGGTGGATGTGGGTACAATTACAACGTTTAAAAGACATTTGGATGGAAATACGAACAGGAAAGATCTGAAGGGGTGCAGGCCAGGAGCAGGCAGGTGGAACTAGTTTAGTTTGGGGTTATGTTCGGCATGCACTGATTGGACCAAAGGGTGTGTTTCCATGCTGTATGACTCTATGACTGTATGACAGGCATGAAATGGGTGAAACACTTAGAAGCTGAAAGCTCGGGCAATGTTTCAAACCGGATTCATTCAATGTATTTCCTGTGAACTACAGCCACTAATTTGTATTAGTGGCATAATTACTATTATTTTTCCTTTGTTGCAATCACTTTATTTTCAAAGAAGAGTCTGGCACAGTCTTGAGGGTCTGTGAAGAATCAATCTATGTTATGAATTTCAGAATCTACCTCACAGGTTAATCAATCTCTGAAAAGAATAAAACACCCTAATGTCTAACCTCATCCCTTTATCTTCTCTATGTGACTGGCTATCAGTTCTATTCCAATTTGCCCCACACACTCGATTTGCAAGTGGTTGATGCCCTTAATAATTTTTAATAGTAGACTGGCTGCTAGTAGATCATATTTCCAATAAATCTGTACACTTCTAAAATTTTGGTCAATTAATTCTGGTAAATTGTTTTGATAAGAGATTAAAAATCTTGAGAAAAATACAGAAATCCAAACAAAGACCATTGCAAGTGAAATCTTGGGATAATGCAAATGGATAAAAGAGAAACTGTTATTCATATTTCATATTATTTTTAGATTATAAAATTTGTTTAACTTCCTCCCCCATTAATTCATTCCTTTCAACAGGACTGGTATAACGGTCAAACAATTGACATTTAAATAAATGTGATATTCTATTTGATATATTTGATGTAAATGTGCTATTTTGCCATAAATAGTATTGCTGACGGATTTCTTTCAACTCTCTGCTGGCAAGAAGTGAATCACTGTTCCAATTCCAATTCTACTTTATGGCTTTTGCTCCATTTGTTCCAGGAGTCCATCCATTTTAAGATGAACTGCCAATCACTGTATACACACAGCCTTCAATTTTCAGTGCTATGTGCAAAGTAATTTCCTAATAATCTTACCAAACCTGCACAAACCTGCACAAGGGGACATGTTTATATGAAGAACTAACACCTGACTAGACATGCAATTTTGTGGTCCTCTCAATCACTAAACTCTATGCTGCTGGCATTCATTTGACATGCACTTAGTTCCAATGTGGATCTAAAAATATGTGCTCAGAATAATATTTAGCAGAGGCTCTCATCGATTCTAACTTTTCAATTGTTAACCTATATACAAGGTCTTGAACAAATGCTTCCTGTACACCACAAATCTGTCCGTGGATCCACACTTAAGAGTTCCTTCTGTTTTCACCATAAATTAACTTCTGACTTCTGGCTAGGTCATGAATTGAATACAAAACAGATGTAGTTCAATAAGCATTTTGAATATAAACATCTATTGATGAAAATAAAAAAACGTGGATTGATGAGATATATCTCGCTAAGTACACAATGCACTGCATGCAATTTCAAATTAGAAAAGGACTCATTCCTGCATTTAGTCTTAGAAATTACTAATGATCATATTTCCTGAAAAAATACACATAATGCATGCATGACATTTTATGGAAATGTTACCATGGGTATGAGTGAACCCTTGTTTTCATAATGTCATAATGTCTCCGTTAGAACAATGAGTAAACAAAAGAGATACATTTCTCTGCTAACATAAGTATTTTTCATTACCAAATTATAGTTCTACCTGTTATTCCTGTTCATTTTGGTAGATGACTATTTAGATAATATGCTTTTCTTTTAATTTTTCCTGCCAAACTGGACAATTTCACAATTCCCACATTATACTCCATTTGCCACGTCTTGGTCTACTCCCTTACACTGCCTTCTTCTAGGCTCCTTATGTCCTCCTCTTAACCCAATTTCCTACCTACCCTTGTGTCATCAGCAAATTTGGCTATTCCATTATCTATGTCATTTATAAACATTACAGATCCCTGCATGTTTCCTATGCAATATCACTTGTTGCATCTTTCCAATGTTTTTCCTGTTAGCCAGAAGATCTTCTATCCATGCCAATATACTGCCAATACCCTTGAGTTTTTAATTTCCTTGTGACACCTTATCAAATACCACCTGGAAATCTAAGTACAACATTTTTCTCTATCCACAACACATGTTACCTCCACAAAGAGCTCCAACTGCTTGATAAAAGATTATTTCTCTTTCACAAAACCATGTTGAATCTCCCTGATTACCTTAAATTTATCCAAGTGCCCCGCTATAACTTCTTCAGTGATAGCTTCTGACATTTCCTCTTTGACAGATGTTAAGCTAACTGACTGTTGCTCCCTTGCGTCTGCCTTCTGCGTTTATGAATAAAGGAATTAAATTTGCTATGTTCCAATCTAATAGGATGGACCCTAAATCAAGGGAATTTTTAAAAAATTAAAACCAATGCAGTTCCTAAATGACCTTCAATGATGTTCAAGAGGGCCAGGGCACTTGTCAGCCTACAGCTCCAACCATTTACTAAGTACAACTTCTCTGGTGAGATTGAGAATTTCTTGAGTTCTTCTCTCTTGTCTATTTCCTAATTTATTGCTGCTTCTATGATGTTACTTGTATTCTCAATATTGAATACAGTTGCAAAAT
This sequence comes from Chiloscyllium plagiosum, assembly GCF_004010195.1. Classification (NCBI taxonomy): domain Eukaryota; kingdom Metazoa; phylum Chordata; class Chondrichthyes; order Orectolobiformes; family Hemiscylliidae; genus Chiloscyllium; species Chiloscyllium plagiosum. The sequence continues at coordinate 19,094,519 of NC_057737.1, read as the reverse complement.
ACCTGTTCCATTGTCCCTTATCTCTCAAAACTAATCACTGTTAAGCTCCACTTCTACATCTTATTCCAAAACATGTACAAATCAATTGATTTTACCGACCCTATCAGACCTTATACTCAAAGTTTGGGTGAAGATTTGTAGCTTGTTGTTGTGGTTCTGTTCGCCGAGCTGGAAATTTTTGTTGCAAACGTTTCGTCCCCTGTCTAGGTGACATCCTCAGTGCTTGGGAGCGTCCTGTGAAGCGCTTCTGTGGTGTTTCCTCCGGCATTTATAGTGACCTGTCCCTGCCGCTTCCGGTTGTCAGTTTCAGCTGTCCGCTGTAGTGGCCGGTATATTGGGTCCAGGTCAATGTGTTTGTTGATGGAGTTTGTGGATGAGTGCCATGCTTCTAGGAATTCCCTGGCTGTTCTTTGTTTGGCTTGCCCTATAATGGTAGTGTTGTCCCAGTCGAATTCATGTTGCTTGTCGTCTGCGTGTGTGCTCAGGTGATAAGGAGCGTCGCTCCGAAAGCTAGTGTGCTTCCAATTAAACCTGTTGGACTGTAACCTGGTGTTGTGTGATTTTTAACTTCATTTTGTTAGTGTCAACTAAAATTAGAGTGGGAGAATTTGCAGATATTGTGCTGGTTGCAAGCAATTTGATAATTTCACATCAGAAATTTTCATGAGTAGGTACTGATTTTCCACCACTCAGTGTGTCTAATGTTAATACACATTTTGCACAGTTGTTAGACTTATTAGGCCCCAGAGCATATGTAGTACTGCTTTTACTTATTCAGGGCTGTCTGGAAGAAGCAGGCCATCAAGAGGTCATATGTGGTACTACATACCTACTGACCAGATTATATTTTATTACTCAAATGAAAGTCTACACTAATTTATAAACATAAACTTCATTTGCTGTTTCTTTCTGATTCCCATATTCTTAAGAGAAAAGTGGATGGATGTGATGAGTGCATGTGATGAGAAGTGAATAATTCACCTCTTCCTGCAATTATCAGTCTTCATGCTGGGGAATCACTGGTTAGTGTTGAAATTAGACTAGGTCAATACTCTAGACAACATTCCTCTTTTGCCAAAGAGGAAATGAATGTTTTGTAAATGAAGTAAATGGAATGTTTGCCACTGAAACTCCAAAGACACAATTTTATCAACAAAACTAAAATCCGTCACACTTTCAGCGAGCTTTTAACTTTTCTAATGTGACCAAGGAGTCACGTAACTGATCTAAACCCTCCAAGATAAAGTTAATAAAAACAACAAATACAAGGTGGAAAGTGCAATTGGTAACTAAGCCACAAGTTTCTACGATAAGGAAGCTACCACACAAGCGCTTGAAATAATTAAAGTTGTAACAAGAAGATTGAAGCATTTATCATATGTAATGTGCATAGAAAAAATAGAATCCCTACAGTGTGGAAACAGGCCCTTCGGCCCAACAAGTCCACATCATCCCTCAGAGGAGTAACCCACTCAGACCCATTCCCCTACCCTATTATTTGATATTTACCCCTAACTAATGCACCTAACCTGCACATCCCTGAACACTATGGGCAATTTAGCACGGCCAATTCACCTAACCTGCACATCTTTGGACTGTAGGAGGAAACCGGAGCACCCAGAGGAAACCCACGCAAACACAGAAAGAATGTGCAAACTCAACACAGACAGTCGCCCGAGGCTGGAATTGATGGTCCCTGTGAGGCAGCAGTGCTACTCAGATAGCCTATAACTTGCACATTCTGAGCCATGAGTTTATTGTACACAGTGACTGTAGCCAACTACATAACATAGCAGAGCACACAATGCTAATTCTTTTTATTCAATCATCATGTACCATATTCTCTCCTTTCAAATCAAAAATAATGCAATCTACCTTCAGTAGATTAGAAGATTGACTTGCAGGAGAACATTGTCAAACATCCTCTATACTTGATTCCAATGCATGGACCTAAAGACAGTAGATAGTGATGTTCACCAGCACTTCTGAGTTGGTGCTAATGTAAGAATGGCAGCTGTGAATATAAGGTGCCCATCAGTAATATTCAATTCATCCTTTGTCTGAACTGAATTCACAAGACTATTCATTATAAAACAAAACATACCATGTAGTCCTTACTGGTTAGACTAAAATCGAGTTAGATCCCAATTAGAACATTCCATATTGCGTGATATTGAAGCCTTAGAAAATGTTCAGAGGAAAGTCATAGGGATGATTCCCACCTAAAATACTTTAGCTATCTAGCTTTAGAGACATGTTTATTTAGGACAAATTAATTGAGGTCAGAAATATAGCTGGATACTTATAAGAAAGCGCCAAATAGGTTTCTGTCTGGAGTGAGAAAGACATGTATTATAGGGAATATTTACTAATAACATAAAAACGTGTTAATATGGTTTTCCTGGACTCATTTTGATTGTATATAGGAACAGAGAGAAAATACCCAGATTTGCTTTATCTGTTTGATTTTTTTAAAAATCTGATTTTATTCCTTCCATAACCATATAGGGACAAGTGAGAACATGCACTTTCCTCACCTTTCAATAAAGGGAAGGTGAGATTCCATAAAAATGATAAAAATTAAAAAACAATTGATCAAAATAATTGTTTTTAGAATACCACTTCAGAATTGTCTTGGAGAATTAATTGTGTTTTCAATACTTATATTCTCTTCAAAGAAATCGATACCTACCACTGCCAGGCAGTTGTTCTTCAAGTTGGAAAAACTGGACAGCAATGTACTAACTGTCTGAATTCAATCAGTTTGCCCTTTCTGTTTCCTAATTCCCAAAGTGATACCATTTCTGTCCAGTCACAATGATCCATGTTGATATTTCAATGTTTTCCTATTGAGTTAACATTAGGTTTGCAAAGAAGCAAAACATCTCATTTGAATTTCAATTACAATCTTCACAAGCAAAAAGCAACTTTTTCTAAATCAAGCTTCTCAGTAATGTTTATCCTCTATTGTTGGAGAGGTAGGAATGATCACAGTAATATTAAAACTCCTTTTTTGCAACTAGTGTCAACTTTATTGTCATAATGAATAAAATCTGTAATTCTGACAAATTATGGCCAAATGCATGAGGGATTAAAGATCAACAATTATTAGGAGTACCTGGAGTACTGTATGGTCTCCTTATTTAAGGAAGCATGTTCTGGCTATGGAGGGAGTGCAGCAAAGGTTTAGCAAACTGATTCCTGGGATGGCTGGATTGATGTATGAAGAAAGATTGGGTTGGTTAGGACCATACTTCCTAGAGTTTTGAAGAATGAGGGGAAATCTCATTATGAAATTCTAACAGGATTAGGGCAAACTCAGGAAGGATCTTCCTGATGACCATGCAGTTCAGAACCAGGGGTCACAATCTAAAGTATACAGGGTAAGCCATTTAGAATTGAGATGAGGAGAAATGTTTTCACCCAGAGAATGGTGAGCCTGTGTAGTTCTCTGGTTGAGGCCAAATCTTTGAATATTTGCAAGAAGGAATTAGACACAGTTCTTAGAGCTAATGAGATCAAAGGGTATAGGGCGAGAGCAGGAATAGAGTATTAAGTTAGATTATTGGCCGTGTTTATATTGAAGGGTGGAGCGAGCTCAAAGGGTCATAAGGCCTACTCCTGCTCCTATTGTTTTTGTTTCTATATTTTCAATGTTCCTGTTATTTTCCTATGACAAGAGATAATGTAAATCTTGAACATGTTCTTGCATTGTTTCTTTAGCAATGGATTGGGGTATTGTTTCTTTAACAATGGATTGGGGTATTGTTTCTACATGTTACCAGATCTTCACTTCATTAGGAGAAAAGCCTGTCCCTGGTGAGAGCGGTCAATAATTGAATCAGATAAGTGGATAAGGTTCAATACTGGAAACATACTTTGTTATGTTGTTGAAATGTTCTGGCCAAACAGATGCTCTAGAAGGTATTGCAAGGGCTCACTAATTGAAAGGAAAATTGTTCAGGGTAGTAGTAAGCAGAATTTAACAGTAAAAGCAGTGCAGCCTTCTTCCAGTTAGACCTTATTTGCATTAAAAGTTAAATTTCTAACTCAATAATGATTTAACCCAAATGTTGATTAATGATAGTTTTGATTTATGAAATGAGCAGAAATAATAATCCTTAAATCGAATATTTTCGCTGTGAGGTTATGAATATAATTTGAGAAATGCATGACAAATCACCATTAGTCTTTGGGTGTCAGCCTACTCAGGACAAATTTAATTACAGACCTATCCATCCACAACCAAATGAAGTTAGCATTCAGCATTTTCCAATATAAAGCTTGTGTCAGCATCTACTAAGCACTCAGAAAACCTGACAGTTGGAGTGAGCACAAGATTATACAAAACAAAAGCAATCTAAAAGGATGAAGACACTTCACATTTGCTAAAGTAAACAAACAGACAATAAAGAAGAAAGGAACGAAAGGCAAACAGCAATAATCACAGCCATTGTATCAAATCACTTCCAGTTGAGCACAGATTAGACTATATTTTTTGAGCAAATAGACTCTGGACTTTTAACTCATTGTTGTCAAAGCTCCATTGTGCATACCCTGTGTTCGATTCTGGAGCCAGCCTATTTTGAATGTCTTGTGGATGCTTTACATAATTTTAACTCGCTCAGTGTGAGAGCTTACACATTAGTGAGGGCTAGGATCCCTGCAAATTGCTGCAGAAGCAGCACCTTAAAAGAGCAGGCAATGAGCTCAGAATAATTTCTGAAAGAAACACCAACAATGCTCAGAGTTTGTCGGATCTCCTACAGTAACTTTGATGGAAGATCAACCGAAGCTCAGGGGAAATGATTCACACTGAATTACTGCCAGATTTATTGTAAGCAATCAGGAAAGCTGTACAGAAATGGCAGATAGGAACGTAGGAATAGGAGGAGATCATTCAACCCACCAAGCCTGCCCCACCATTATATTCAAGAACATTAGATACAATAAGGAGTCTTCTGGAAAGTATGGTTTTATCTTATCTGCCATGGGAGTGCTCTGTTATGAACATGTCTTGGACTGCTGCAGCTACACTTATGGATTATACTTCATCCACAGACATAAGCCAAAATGTTTGTCTTGTCCTGGCTTCTAAACTCCCCGGGTTCCCTAGCCCATCAGATTTCTAAATGACACTCTTAGAGGCTGCATTAACTTCCATTTTCCTTTCCTTTACATCTTTGGCTTGTCGTTTCAGGGTAATTCTCTCTCAACATACAATGATTTAAGGTATACATTGCACTGAATTCAGCTCCCTTCTGCAGTGTTTCTCTTTTCCTCTTTGACTCTCAATTGTTTCTCCATGCTCCGCATTAGTGTCATCTTTTGCCTCATCATCTTTAACATATTCGTTTCCCATTACACTACGTCAGCCAAAGTGCCTCAGTTCATCATTGTTCTCGAATAAACAAAAAAACAGAAGAGTGTTCTTCTATTGGTGGCAGGTGGGACTGGTACAGGCTAACACATTTTTGCAGCAAATATTTAACTTATTATTTAAGTTAGAAGGTTTTGATTGCAAAAGAGCTAGCGTTATTACAAAATAAACAGAAACTGCTGGAAAAAACTCAGCAGGTCTGACTTTTTTTCTCACTCCATAGATGCTGACAGACCTGGAAGTTCCTCCAGCAATTTCTATTTTGGTTTCTTTCAGTTAGAGTCATAGAGTCATTGAGTCATAGAGATGTACAGCATGGAAACAGACCCTTTGGTCCAACTCATCCATGCTGACCAGATATCCTAAATAAATCTAGTCCCATTTGCCAGCATTTGATCCATATCACTTCAATCCCTTTCTATTCATATACCCATCCAGACACCTTTTTAAATGTTATAATTGTACCAGCCTCCACCACTTCCTCTGGCAGCTCATTCCATATACACACCAGCCACTCCATGAAAATGTTGCCCCTTAATTCCCTTTTAAACCTTTTCCTGCTGATCTTAAACCTTTGCCTCCTAGTTTTGGACTCCCCTACCCTGGGGAAAAGACCTTGGCTATTCACCCTATCCATGCCCCTCAGGATTCCATAAATCTGTGTAAGGTCACCCCTCAGTCTCTCTCCAGTATCCGCAGGCCTTGGTGTTAGTAACTTAGGTTTTGGGGAGGGGAATCAGGTTAGGCAAACGTATATTTGAAACATATAAGGTTTATTTTTAAATCAAAAAAAATTCCACCCTAGGCCCTGAACCCCGTGGTCACTCGGATTTTCCTCCCAAGCGGCTCCCATACCCATTTCTCCGGCACCTTTTGGGAGACATTGCCTCTCAGAATTTTGTTTTGAAGAACAAGCTCATTCGGAATAGTTTGAGGACTTTGTGCTTTACGGTAAATAAACTTGAAAGTGGGCGGAAAAGTACTTTGACATAACGAGAAACTTGCAGGTGTTTGTTTAAACAAGAAGTGACCGTAAGAACACACAACTGCAACTTCTAATTTCTATTTTCATTTCCATTGAGGGGGGAAATGAAGAGATTACCACAGAGTCTCGCCATAATGATAACAAAAACGTCTATCTCCAACAATGATAAAGCGGAAAACATGAATGGTTGGAACCGAACGGAACCTACTATACTGTCTCACTTCAAACAGCAAGCGGGACTATACCCAGGGTTTCAAATTCTGCCACCCCCACTACATTTTAAAAGCCCTCCTTGAACCACAGGTGAAATAATACTTTGAAACTAAAGTTCCCAATCAGAGTGATCCGTGGAATCGTTCCCCTTTATTAAAAAGTGTATTTAAAGACTGTGCTGTGTAGAAGTTACGTATATGAGCAAAATAATATTCATTGTGGCTCTCGCTTTCCAGAAAGGGTGTGTGTTTAAGCCGGTTCCCAAATGAGAGAAGCCAGCCTACTTGAAAAGGAGTTGAATCTATTGCCAAAAAGAAGGGTAAATAATTGCAAACGCTTGGAATCTGAAAGGCAGAGAATGCCAACTCGCCTGACTGTAGACACGAAGAAATATTAACTTCTCTCTTTCCCACTGCTGTCAATGAATAGACTCCGAACTACTACAGAAATTGTGCGTGTTTTAAGTTATCTTGCTCAGAACAAGCCCCCTTTGGAAAAGATGGGCTTGTGTTTGGGAGGAATTCGAAAGGAATTCTAGCCCTGCAAGCGAACCACCCCATCATACTGCTGATTCTACACAGGTATCACCCTTACTCAGTGGCAAGATCACTTGCTGGGTAAGGCAGTTAGTAATTTACAGGGAAATGTATGCCCAGGGACTGCCAGCAGAGCACGCACTGTTGCCTTTCCATAAATTCTGTATTCTGTAAATAACTCCGTCACGTGTTATTTTTAGGCAGACATTGTAATTGTATCTGTCCTTTAATCAGTAACGACCATTTTAATAAGGTGACCTTTGAGAAGACACGTGACTCCATAAACATTTGTCAAACTTTCGGGAAGATGGCTGCTCAGAGAAATGGTATGGACAACAACTTTGATACGATAGTCATTGGAGCAGGAATCCAGGGATCTTACACTGCTTATCATCTCGCTAGAAATAACAAGACGCTGTTAATAGATCAGGTATGAATGTTCAAGTGAAGTCATTCGCTGAGGTCTGAAATTTCATCCACATGACATTCAGCAGCTTAAAGCAGTTGTTGGCCAATTACCAATGCAGGGGTTTATAAGTAACAGAGAAACCTACTGTTACTTCAATTTAAGCTGCAAATTCAAATGTTCACTTTTCTTTTCAACAGCAGCTGTCAGAAAGAGAATTGAACTTTTTTGTACTTCCTTATCTTCACTCTGAATAGAGAGTGAGAGGAGTTATTTTAACAAGGTTAGAAATCACACAACAACCAGGTTATAGTCCAACAGGTTTAATTGGAAGCACACTAGCTTTCGGAACGACGCTCCTTCATCAGGTGATTGAAAACCCTTCATCAGGAAAGGGCTTTTGCCCAAAATGTCAATTTTCCTGCTCCTCTGATGCTGCCTGACCTGCTGTGCTTTTCCAGCACTACTCTAATCTCCAGCATCTGCAGTACCCACTTTCGCCTGTATTTTGTTGGTGGAATTCCATCAAGGTCACCATTGCTTTGGGAGTAGTAAATGTTATTTTCATTTTTAATGGACCTGTTCAGATGTCTTGCAACACACCTCTGGAACAGGCAGATTTTGAACTTCTGTTGGCCTGCTGACCCACAGCGGAAGGGACATGGGGGGGCGAGCTGTACAATGATTGGGGGGAGCTGTATAATAGGAAGGGGTAAGATTCAGCTTCTATAATGTGGGGATGGAAGGTTCGTTAGATTTGTTCTGGTGGTTGTATCCTGTCATCACCAATAATATTTCTAGTTCTGATGACTGACCATCAAACGTACCACACGCCAACTCTCTGAAAGACCTGCTTATTCATAGTCCGTGTCTTTACTTGACATACATTTAAATTTGTCTTTTTCAAAGGCCAACTTTGGCTCACTGGTTCCTCACTTAGCTATTGTGAAAGAGGTTATGGATTTGGAGGGCCAGGTCTAATGTAGATTTTAGAGCCATGTTCCATAGTAACGGTTTGTAAAGTCCAAAAGTACAAGATATTCACATTCACAAACAACAAGGGTTCAAAGGATAGATAGCAGTCACGCTGATATGGAAAAGGCAGTAAGGCAAAATCTGAACATTTAAAATCTCATCTGAATATACCAGAATTACTTTGAAGGGCAAGCCGTGAAAGGCGTCAAGTAAACATTTCAAATCAGTTTATCTTTACTTTGATTTTCACAGAAGACCATTTACCTGAAACATTTAGTCAAACACAAGTTGATAATTATTAATGTCAGCACACAGTCAGTTATTGAATCAGTGCTCCTTCATGTCAGATATAACTGGGAAGAATCACTCAGGGTGACAAAGGCACATAATTTACACTGAATGGAGGACTTTGATGTTCAGGATCAATGGTTGATCAGTAACACTATTGTTGACTGAACTGGCTGAGTCCTAAAGGACAAATGTGCCCAACTGGGCTGGTAGGCAGTGGTAAAGAAATCCAACATGAGGGAAAATCTAATTGACCTTGTCCTTACCAAATTCCCTGTTACAGTATTGGTGGGAGTGATCACTACAATATTCTTATGGGGACAAACGGTTGAACATTGCCAGAAATTGGCTAATTGTTGTATTTGTCCAGTTCCCTTTTTTTTGGGAAGGGAAGGCGCTACCCTCTGTGAGACCACAGAGCTTTCTCAAGCTATCCTCAGAACTCAGCTCATTAACTATGGTGCCCCACTCGTCAAATGCTAACTTGACAAACGTTTCCGCTGGTTATACCAGGCAGATCGGACAAATTTAATTCATCATGAATTTGATATTTTCATTGCAAGCATGGGCCCCAGCTCAGGGACACCACTGGTTCCTAATGGCCTCAATGCTGCTGCTTCTATCTGTCATCAGATATGCCACTGCTAGAGTCTTTTAAGCTGACACCGCTGGCAGCTTCCTCTCTGTCTGTCTGTGCAAAACCACACAGCTAAACCCAGTACAAAAATATACCTCCTTGGCAACCTAACCCCACATCAATGTGGCACCACTAGGGTTTTCCAAATAGAGATTCCAACCAATTATGCACAATCTACAAACCTGTCTTTAAAAATACATGGATAGTTTAAGGACTTGCTTATGTTTGGCTTTTCAAATCCTTCTTTCAGCTGGGATTGACATCAATATTTTAAACCCTTTGTGGAAATAACTCAGCTCTACCAAGAAATTCAGGAAGGCGTCACCCATTGCTTATGTTTACTCACTTCCACCTTGAGCATCTTGATGTAAACAAGTACCTTTGAATGGTAATTATCTTAGGGATGTTTTCCACTTCCTCAAGATCAGGATTTTCATTTTAAATGTAAAAATGTAATTTTCAAAAACTGCAAGTTATATTTCTGAAACAAATATTCATAACAGACTCCACTTAAGTACTTAAGTGTATTTCCCATCTTCATAAGAAGGATTGCGTTGTCTGCTGCTTCTGCCTTGTTAGAGGGGACTTCAGACACCCCCCCGTGTAAATCTGCTGTAAATAGGTACAGAGGGTTTGTAGCCATTTATTTTTATTTCTCCCGTTTTACAGAACACTTTCAATAGTAGTTTCTGTTAAGTTTCTTTGTCATTTCTCTGAAAGCTTAGTTTCATCTATTAAAATTTAATGTATATCTAACTCAAAATAGTCAAATGTTGTGTGCTAATTCACCAGAAACTGACAGACATTGAAGTGTTACAAAGCTCAGGTCAGGCAGAAACATTCGTAAGAGGAGAAGAATGTAAAAAGAATTGCCCATCGAAATGTTCGAGAAAACATCAAGGCATCTAAGTAAAATTTGATTGGGTTTTGTGATTGTCAGTGAGTTAAGTTTAAACTTATTGATCAGAGTTTTTTTTAGGCAGTATTTGCACATTTGCAATATTGCAAGGCACAAATTGAAGAAGCCTGATCAGGAGGTCAGCATTCATCAGATCCAGACGACCTGACAATGACTGAAGGAAATTGTTTTATGGGCTCTGGGCCAATATGGTCTCAGTTACAGGGCTGCATGGTGTCTGTGAAACCTGTACCTTAGGGCCAGCACCGCCGGTGGTAATGAAGGGTCACCTCTGCCTCAATGCTTCATTTTATGCTGCATTCCAGATTTGGAACTAACTGCAGTGCTGAAAATGTGTTGCTGGAAAAGCGCAACAGGTCAGGCAGCATCCAAGGAGCAGGAGAATCGATGTTTCGGGCATGAGCCCTTTTTCAGGAATCAAGGCATCTAAATAAAATTTGATTGGGTTTTGTGATTGTCAGCGAGGTAAGTTTAAACTTATTGATCTGAGTTTTTTTTTAGGCAGTATTTGATTCCTGAAGAAGGGCTTATGCCCGAAACGTTGATTCTCCTGTTCCCTGGATGCTGCCTGACCTGCTGCGCTTTTCCAGCAACACATTTTCAGCTCTGATCTCCAGCATCTGCAGTCCTCACTTTCTCCTCGAAGAACTAACTGCAGTGTCAACCTGTGTGCTAATTGCACATTTATCAGTAATCATTTATCAGCATAGGTCAGCATAGCTATCCCTTTAATCTTCTTTAACATTGAACAGTCATAATACAATTCTATGTGACTGCATTGTTGCCTTCCCCAAAATTAAGGCCAATTATTCAGATGATAATTTATCGGGAGGTAAATGACAGAGGGTAGGTCGTGTTAAAGGGAACATTCCCTTTTTGGTGGGATGTGACAAGTGCTGCTCCCTTAATGCAGCTGTACTGAGGCCAGGGTGGTATTAAAGCATTGAGAGGTGTATACCCATATGGCATTTACAAATGACAGTACATTCATAGGCACAGTAGATTGTGTAGATGGGAACAGTGTGTTAGAAAGGGGCATACAGTCCAAGATTTTGGAGGTCAGTGTGAGAAGTGCAAGGTCATAGAATAATAGAATCTCCAGAACAGAAAATGTCCTTCAGCCTATTAAGCCTGTACCGTCAGTAATATACCACTATTTAAACCAGTCTCAATTTCCTGCAGTAGGTCCATAGCCTTGAATGTTCTAACATTTCAGGCGCTCATCCAAGTACTTTTAAAGGTTGTGAGGCTTCCTGTGTACCCCCTGCCCCACCCAGCGTTGCATTCCAGACCCCCATCACCCTCTAGGAGAAAAAGCTTTTTCTCCAATCCCCTCTGAACCTCTTGCCTTTCCCTTGAAAATAGTGCCCCCTCGTTATTGACCTTTCAGCAAAGGGGAGCAGCTGCTTTCCTTGCTGCCTGTCCATACCCCTCATTGTCATATATACCTCAATTTGTTCTCCCATCAGCCATCTCTACTGCAAAGAAAAGAACTCAAACTTAACCAGCCTCTCTTCATAGCTGAAATACTCTATCTCAGATAAGATCCTGGTGCATCTCCTGTGCACAACATCCTTCCTATAGTGTGGTGACTGGCAATACCTGTACACAGCTGCAAAGTTCTGCACAGTCCCAGCAATGACCTCCCTGCTCTTAGAATGCATACAGTTTGGAAGTAGGTAATTCGGCCCATCAAGTCCATACTGACCCTCCAAAGAGCATCCAATGCCAGACCCACCGATCCCTCTACCCCTGCATTTCCCATGGCCAGCCCACCCAGCCAGTACGTCCCTGGACACTACGGGCAATCTAGCATTGCGAATCCACCTAACCTGCACATCTTGGAGTGTGGGAGGAAACCGGAGCACCCGGAAGAAACCCATGCAGACACAGAGAGATTGTGCAAGCTCCACACAGTCACCTGAGAGTGGGCTAGAACCCATATCCCTGGGACTGGGAGGCTAACTACTGAGCCACATGCCACTCCTATGATCCACTTTGGATTCAAATCAGGTCAATCAAAACATTTTCTTCATGGAAAGAGATAGCAAGTAGCTGTAACTTGCACTCCTTTTGAGTGAAGGATAAAGTGACAGGTTTCTCTTCCTGGCCCACAGTTCCAAAAGAAGGAATGTATGTAGATTATGGCTCCAAGGCACACCTTTGAATATAGTAGATAATTGACAATGCTGTTGAGCTGATCTTTGGAAGACAGGGAAATGTAATGAAACAATGTGTATGGGCTGTAGTCAGATTAAAAAGTAAAAGAAATACTGGTTTTCTGTCCGATTTAATTTTCAAGTGGGTTTCAATTTTGACAGCCTTTGCTTCTACCTGGGTAAAATGCTGCAAGATTCAATGAGACATTTGCTTCTGTAACTTTCTGGCTTTCAGCTAGACTCTCTCCAAAATATTTGTAGTGCCTGCTGAAGATTCTGTACTGACACCTGGTAACAGAATATTTTTTGTCTATCAGCAAGTCTGTTCTGGCAACAAGTTGAGATAGAGCCTCAGATGCAGCAGGTACAAGAGGGAGAGGGAAAGAAGTGAGGTGCTCTCACTCGTCCAGAATGACATTGTCCCCATTCTTCCATGAGGGTGCATATGGAGACTGGTCTTCGCTAGTGAGGGTGATTAGACAGTTGTGTCACCACTTCAGAATTAACAACCTTACATCACCCACAGTGAATTGCTGCTGTGAGAACAGCACCATATACTGCAATAAAGGTCACGACAGCCTTCAGCCTTTATATCTCTGGCTCATTCCAGATTATCACAGGGGATTAAGTATTAACTCATGTCTGTATTGAATAGCTGCTGTCGGGTTTGCAAAAGCTACTTTCCCCATAAGCTCACCAAAGGTGCATGAACGTTTTAAACTCTTATCACTTTTAAAGAGAGGTTGATTAGAGTGCAGAACATACATGTCCCTGTGAAAATGAGGGATAGAAATGGCAAGATTAGGGAACCATGGATGACAGGTGAAATTGTGAAATGAGCGAAGAGAAAAAAGGAAGCATATGCAAGGTCCAGGTGACTGAAAACAGACAAAGCTTTGGAAGAAGATCTGGAAAGTAGGACCAATCCGAAACAAGGAATTAAGAGGACTAAAAGGGGTCATGAAATATCTTTAGCCAACAGGGTTAAGGAAAATCCCAAAGCCTTTATTCGTATCTAAGGAGCAAGAGGGTAACTAGAGAAAGGATTGGCCCACTCAAGGACAAAGGAGGAAAGTTATGTGTGGAGTTAGAGAAAATGGGTGACATTCTTAATGAGTACATTGCGTCGATATTCAGCGAGGAGAGGGACATGACGAATGTTGAGGTTGGGTAAAGATGTTTGATTACTCTAAGTCAAGTCGGCATAAGGAGGGAGGGTGGGCATTCTAACAGCCATTAAAGTGGACAAGTCCCCAGGACCAGATGGGATCTATCCCAGGTTACTGAGGGAAGCGAGGGAGGAAATAGCTGGGGCCTTAACAGATATCTTTGCAGCATCTTTGAACACATGTGAGGTCCCGGAGGATTGCTAATGTTATCCCCTTGTCTAAGAAGGGTAGCAAGGATAATCCAGATAATTATTGACCTGTGAACCTGACATCAATGGTAGGGAAGCTCCTGGAGAAGATACTAAGGGATAAGATCTATTTGCATTTGGAAGAAAATGGGCTTATCAGTGATAGCATTTTGTTTTGCAAGGAAGGTCATGTCTTACCAAGTTAATAGAATTCTTTGAGGAAGTGATAAAGTTGATTGATGAGGGAAGGGCTGTAGATGTCATGTGCATGGGCTTCATTAAGGCACTTGATAAGGTTCCCCATGGTAGGCTAATGAAGAAATTGAAGTCACATGGGGTCCAGGGTGTGCTAGCTAGATGGATAGAGAACTAGCTGGGTAGCAGGAGACAGAGAGTAGTAATGGGAGTTTCTCAAATTGGAGACCTGTGACCAGTGGTGTTCCACAGAGATCCATGCTGGGACCACTGTTGTTTGTGATATACATAAATGATCTGGAGAAAGGTATAGATGGTCTGATTAGCAAGTTTGCAGATGACAGTAAGATGGTGGAGTAGCAGATAGTGAAGGGGACTGTCAGGGAATACAGCACAATGTAGATAGATTGGAGAGTTGGGCAGAGAAATGGCAGATAGAGTTCAATCCAGCAAATGCAAGGTGATGCATTTTGGAAGATCCAATTCAAGAGCGAACTATATGGTAAATGGAAAAGCCATGGGGAAAATGGCTTTTTTTTTTTAGAGAGATCTGGATATTTAGGTCCATTGTACCCTGAAGGTGACAACACAGGTCAGCTGAGTGGTCCAGAAGGCATACGGCATGCTTCAGTTCATTGGACGGGGTATTGAGTACAAGAGTTGGCAGGTCATGTTACAATTGTATAAGACTTTGGTTCGGCCACATTTGGAATACTGCGTACAGTTCTGGTTGCCACAATACCAGAAGGATGGGAATGCTTTGGAGAGGGTGCAGAGGAGGTTGCCTAGTATGAATGGTGCTAGCTATGAGGAGAGGCTGAGCAGATTAGGATTATTTTCATTAGAAAGACAGAGGTTGAGGGGGGACCTGATTGAGGTCTACAAAATCATAAGAGGTATCGACAGGGTGGCTAGCAAGACACTTTTTCCCAGAGTGGGAAACTCAGTTACTAGGGGTCATGAGTTCAAAGTGAGAGGGGAAAGGTTTAAGGGAAATATGCATCAATAGTTCTTTAAGCAGAGGGTGGTGAAAAATGTGGTGCTGGAAAAGTGCAGCAGGCCAGGCAGCATCCGAGGAGCAGGAGAATCAACGTTTCCTGAAGAAACAGAAATTACTGGAGAAATTCTGCACACCTGGCTGGATCTGTGGATCCTGAAGAAGGGCTTATGCCCGAAACGTCGATTCTCCTGCTCCTCGGATGCTGCTTGGCCTGCTGTGCTTTTCTAGCACCACACTTTTCAACTCTGGTCTCCAGCATCTGCAGTCCTCACTTTCTCCTAGTTGATCTGGAGTGTGTTGCCAGCAGAGGTGATAGAGGCATGCACGATAGCATCATTTAAGATGTATCTAGACAGATACATGAATGGGCAGGGAGCAGAAGGATACAGATCCTTGGAAAATAGGCGACAGGTTTAGATAGAGAATATGGATCAGCACAGGCTTGGAGGGCCCAAGGGCCTGTTCCTGTGCTATAATTTTCTTTGTTCTTTATTCTTTGTTCTAACTCTCCCAAGTCTAGGAAGCCATGTCCTGAATCAATGCCCCCCTCTCCAGGCTTTTTTCGATTTGTCATGTCAGTTGGCACAGCCACCAATGGCAGGTGAAGGGAGGGAGTTTGCAGCAAAGGCCATTGTAAAGAGGATAGAATATTTTGCACTGGAAGTATATGGAGTTTGAGGGATGAAGACGTAAAACCGTGAAGGGAGTTAAGCATAAGGAAGAGACATTTAAACCCGAGGCACTGGGAGAGTGGGGGTGGGGGTCAATGAGGATAGGAGAGTTGGGTGAATGAGATCTGTGCTGAGATTTTGAAGCTGTAGGGAACTTGCTGAGAGGAGTAGAGCGAAGGAGTGAACATCAAATTGGGTGGGTTGGTGGAGAGAGGTATGCCTTCCACCTTTCCACCACTACTGACTGTCAGCAGCGGGCATGGTGGTGGACACCCTCCCATCCTTAGGCCAGTTGAGGACCTCATGGTCACTAAGGGTTGGGGAGTGGCAGATGATCACAATGTGGGAAGACCAATGGGTCTGCCCTTTCAGGCTCCATATGGATCTCTCCTGATCAGCTATGCTGTGGCTTAAGGAGGGCAATTGTAGCTGCAAGATATACCCATCACCAATCCTGCCAGCAGGACTGCTCCTCATCCCAACTTCCTGAGACATATTTGACTGTTGCAGGGAATCCCACAAATGTAGCTGTAGTTATTACTGGGCAAGTCAGACCCCTGACTGAAATCTGTCTTGATAGATCATATTTTATTTTGTTTTTATTTAACATTGTGATCTTTCACAGAAACACAAGCATGCAATGATGCAGATTTATTTTGAACAATTAAGCAGAAGTTTATTCCTAAACGTTTATTAAAAGCAATGAAAAAAAAAGAAAAAAGTTAAACTATTTACATATTACACAAGTTGAAAGATTTTTAAGCATAAAGGAAAATACAATCCCATCTATCCCAACACCATCACATTACAGTACTTAAAGACCAGAGAGAGTTCCCTTCTCTGTCATATTTAGTTTTGACTTATTGGTTTCTTCAGTTCCAGTCTTGTGACTTTGATAGCCTTTTTCTTAATTAGCCCCACAGTGATCCTGAATCTTCTCAGCAACAAGTAATACCTTCAGGATTCTAACCAAACATGTCTGGTCTAGAAAAAAGTGAGGACTACAGATGCTGGAGATCAGAGTCGAGAGTGTGGTGCTGGCAAAGCACAGCAGGTCAGGCAGCATCTGAGAATCAGGAGAATTGATATTTCAGGCATAAGCCCTTCATCAGGAATGGATCTAAAATTTTGACTCTGCTTTTTCTCCACAGATCCAGCCAGATGTGCAGAATTTCTCCAATAATTTTAGTTTTCATATCAGATTTCCAGCATCTGCAGTTCTTT
Source organism: Chiloscyllium plagiosum (assembly GCF_004010195.1). Lineage (NCBI taxonomy): Eukaryota > Metazoa > Chordata > Chondrichthyes > Orectolobiformes > Hemiscylliidae > Chiloscyllium > Chiloscyllium plagiosum. Next base: position 19,077,574 of record NC_057737.1, on the reverse strand, counting down.
TTTTCATGTTGTATTCTGGTTTGGGCAGTTTGCTGCATCAATTCTCCTTTCTCCATGCTGTATCTAGGGCCTGTTTAAGCTGTGGTAATAGGATAGATTACTGGTGAGGTGAAATATGTCTTGCATAACAATTGCATGATAGTAATAGGAACCGTTTACATTTCCTTGCTAGGCATAATCACCTAGGAGCTGTTAAACACTCATCTGCTCCTGTCAGGAACACATAGAGCTGTTCACTGCCTCCACTCAGAGGAGGAGGGTCATTACCAGATTGGGTGGAGCTTAATGCAACATTAACACCTTCAAAACCACTAACCTATATCCCATCTCTTCCTAAATTTCTTCTCCAAAGGTAACCATGATAAATTTACGTATATCACTACTTTTTTTTAATTTCAAAAATATACTTTATTCATAAAATTATTTGGATCTCTATACAATTGGTCATGCCATCCTTGTGCATACATTACATTGCTTTACCTCCAGGCATCGGAATTTATTTTTCCTATATACAAGTCTGTACGTTTATGATCCAGCTCTTCTGCTGAGGCGTCAGTGGAGCCCAAATGACTGCATGCGCCCCCTGTTCTTCGTTAGGCAGGCAGATGTTACACAGTGGTCTTTCCCCACCGCGCCTTGGCGGCAGCTGCCCCAAGCTTCAGCGCGTCCCTCATCACGTAGTCCTGGACCTTGGAATGTGCCAGTCTGCAACACTCAGTCGGGGTCAACTCCTTCAGCTGGAAGATCAACAGAGACCGTCCTTCACCGAGTTGATGATCCTCCAGGCACAGTTGATGTTCGTCTCGGTGTGCGTCCCGGGGAACAGACCGTAGATACTTTTATGTTACCACTACCCATCTCTGACACACTGACACTAACTCTTAGCATCTGTTGTCTTTGGCTTGCTTACTCTTTGCATTAGCTCGACTCATGTCTCTTTAGGAGTAAGTGAGGACTGAAGATGCTGGAGATCAGAGTCGAGAGTGTGGTGCTGGAAAAGCACAGCAGATCAGGCAGCATCTGAAGAGCAGGAGAATCGACGTTTCAGGCATAAGCCCTTCATTCCTGATGAAGGGCTTATGCCTGAAACGTTGATTCTCCTGTCAAAACTCTGGCCGACAAGCAGATCCAATGACCAGCTAGAATTCTCCCTGAGAAAACCAGGGAGATGATTGCACTGCTGGACCAGACCTGCTGGGTCACTGAGAGATATTCAAATGACAATGACTCTCCGAGTACTGCACAGCTTTGCTCTGCAGAACAGAACCACAATTTGGCAAGAACATGTAGCATGACAAGGGAGTAAACACTGATGTCAGAGGATGGCTAGAAACAAGAGGGCTCCAGCAGTTGCCTGCAGTCAAAATGTTTTGCAGTGTCTTAATGATCATTAATGCTACAATCTCCATGGCCCTACGTTAGCTGTCACTTCCCCAAGACAATTCACAAATCGACTGTGTCTTCCCAGAGGTAGCATTACAACTCCTGACATTATGGCCACCAGCTCCTTCTGCACACAAACATTCAAAAAGATTCATACTATTCCCCTTCTCCAGGTCTGCTGCTGCTGGTTTCAGTACAGGAGCTAGAAAAGATAATTTCATATTCAAATTGATCTAAAATGCTGTCGATCAAACAATCCCATAGCAACATTCTCATTGAAAATCATACAAATTTCAGAGTATTGATTTGATATTAATTTGCTGCTGCGTCTTGTGGTTACAAAATGCAAAGTGTTTCTCCACAGTGAAAAGGGGGAAAGCAAGAGGTGGCCTGTTGGGCAGTTCAAAAGAAATATTTGATCTTGGGAGCGGACCTTTTGTGTAGACTTACACCACGTGTGCTCTGCCTGAAGGCAGGTCCTTGCCTCACCGTTTGCTGATGCTTCGTCCTGAACTGGTTTCTTGGCCACTTTGTTGCCAATAGTGATTTCCCATTGCTGCCTCTTCTCAGTGACCAGCAGGAGGAGGCAGGTCTCAAGTCTACTACCGCTGGAATAGTGTTTGAATCAACATTGTTATTCTGAACCATCTCACCACCTAACCAATTGAGCTGTCTCCCGTTGTGCAGAGTATGTGGTGAAGAAAATAATGATGGTCAATATTGTATTTCACAGTGACTTACATGTCAGATTGGTGGCTTCAGAATGAATTGCAATATACATCCAGCCAGCTATTTTAATTTGCTTTGTGCTTGTCTCTATTTTTCTACAAATATCCAGAAACATTCACACACATGGGAAATGGCAGCAGTTTATGAATACCATTTTTAATCTGTTACCTTTTGTTTTAAGGAAGGGTCCATAGCGTTTATCCTTTTTTGTTATTTTCTCTACCCACCATGAACAATTCAAAACCAATGTCAGTGCTGGGAGGTAGTTACCCATTTCCTGGCATCTGTCAGTGCCAATCCATTGTCAATTGTTAGAGTTCAATGGGTCTGTCTCAAAGTTGCTCATTATCCCTTTTGGCAGATGTCTCCCAACAGCACAGCTAAAACTCAAACCCATCATTTGCAAATTATTAGCTCTACTCCATGTTCTTGCCAAATGCAAACATGTGAGTTTTGTGAATTCATTGTAACCTACTGATTACCTAAAACAAAACTAAACAACACCTGTCATCTTACATTATATATTATAATATTATTTTAAATATAATATGATTATAATATGATTTTAAAAATTGTAACAATAAGTAATTATAAAATTTCCCCTCAAAAGTTATTAACGTTATCAATGTTTGTCATACTAAATAGTGGCAGTCATGTTTTTGTTTTATTTTACATGAAGACACCAGCATTTGTATAAACCTAATTTGATCACTCTAAACACCCTGTGATTCTAGCAACCTCTGTGGGAACAAAACAGAGTTAACATTTCAAATCATCAGAAGTTTTCATCAGAAGCATATTAACTTTGTTTTCTTTCTACAGATACTGACAGACCTGCTGAGTTTCTCCTGCAAGTTTTGTTTTTCTTGCAGACTCCAACATCTGCAGTTCTTTGTTTTATGTGCGCATCATGAGTTTTGCTTCAGTTCCTCAATACAGCTCAATGGTATGTGCTACAATTCCTCATTTAGACAGCCTATAGGAGCAGGAATTTAAGCACAATTCCAGAATCATCTCATATGATTTGAGGGTGGTTAATTCCATGAAAAGTTTCATTTGTTTAGAACAGTAAGAGTGAAATTGGACCATGCATGCAGTAGTGAAGCAATGGTAGAATTTTCATCGCTTCAGTTTCTCTTTTCCATCAACTCGGGAAAATATTGCCAAACATTTATATTTAACACAAGTAAATAGACCCAATTTCACCCCATCACTTTAGGGAATATTACTATCAATGCTTCTGACAAACCCTCTATCTAGATATCTGATTTAAAAGTAATTCTTAGATGTATTTCAGTGAATTTTCAGAAGCCATTATGTCCTTTAGAGATTTGTCAGAAAGCACAAGCCAATAACAATGTTTCATCGTAGCTCTATGTGTCAGGGGTGTCAAGCCTAAATCATTTTATGTCTCTGGATCATTTTGATCCAGTCACATGGGGACCAGTACAAACTTCAATCAATGCCTACATTTTTATGGTGGCTAGCAGAGAGCAGCACTCTGTTTATTGATGTTGGTGTTTCACCACTTTTCAAAAAAAAGTTTAAGATGAATGATGTATTTCCTAAGGTTCATTTACTTTTAACATCTTTAATCACCCACAAAAGCTACCTTTATGAATTGCTGAACATTTAACAGCTCACGTTCGCACAGTTAAAGGTTGTGAAAATATAACATTCCTGAAATGTGCCGGCAATGTTTAAAAGCTGGATGGATAAAACACCTAAGAAATGAAGAAGCATATTTTGAAAAGATTGTTAGTTTTTGGAAGATGATTTGCACCAGATGTATGTTAGTATTTAAATTGTTGCAATAGTTTTAAGGTTTTACAATATTCTGTAAGAGAAAGTTGACAAACTTATTTACTTTTTAAAGCCTGCATTATTTACCACTCCTATCCCTATTGCAAATTATTCACACCACACAATCTTCACACATCTTGTAACAGTGCAGTATATAATTCAATTTGCCATATTCCAAGCTTAGCTGGACATCACTATGATGACTGACAAAGCTGTAAGAAAATTAAAAATTATCAAGGATTTAGTGCTCACAGGAGTCCAGTGGGATCCCTGGATGACTGTAGACCAGAATTCTGTAAGTATGTTGTGCCGACCTGAACTGGATATAATCTGTCCAGGGGTCAACAGAATGGGTTGATGTGGGAAGTACAAGGTTACCAGAGCTCAGTGTTAAAATTAAAATTGTTTTAACATTATATAAGAAAGAGGAGCAGGAGTAAACTATCCAGCCCTTTAAACCTGTTCAAGATAGATCTTTTAGGTCAACACAATTTTCCTGCACTATCCCCAAATTCGTTGATTTTTTTAATATGTAGTATTCTAACAATCTCTGTTTTGAACATGTTCAGTGACTGAACCTCCTCAGGAACTGGGTCAGAGATTTCTGAAGATTCACAACCCTCTGAATGATTAAATTTCTCCTCATCTCAGTCCTAAATGCTCCTTATTTTCTCTGTGGATGTGTACAAGACAAAAATCATGACACAGGGACATAAATGTGCTGAAACAGAAGGCCAATTCCTCCTTAAACTATTGTATAAATGAAACAGCTGTAATTTCAGGAGACTTTTGTTTATTGAGAACTCTTCACTGCATGATGCTTGTCCGAAAGGCTTTCTCGTGTCAGCTTGTTCCATAACCCCGGTGGCTGTTGACTCTCAACAGTTACTACTTCCATCCTTATTGGAGAATATGAAAACATTCCGACCGCATAATGAATTATTGTAGAAGTGCAGCATTTGTAAATTTTACATGCCAACAAGAACGATCATATAATGTAAACATGTTTGTTCTACTCTGCTCTACTTTAAAAAATGTCAACATGCTTTCGTGCTTGATGTGGTAACGCACAACTATTCTCTAAACTGTGTTGTGGTATTGTACTCTGAGGAATAGATTTAAATGATCAATTGATTTAACTTATAGCCTGCGGTCATCCCAAATTTAGTTAGAAGTATCTATTTTCCATTTTGATCTGCTAACTATATGTTTTTAAAAAAACAACTCTTTATTCTTGTGTGGATTTATCTCTCTGCTTCCAGTTTATCCTGCCACATTCCCGTGGAAGTTCTCATGGGCAAACTCGGATTATCCGGAATAGCTACTCCAAACCTTATTACACAGAGATGATGACTGAATGCTTCCAACTCTGGAAGCAACTGGAAGCTGAAGCTAATGTTGAACTATTCAGGTAAATAAGCACCAAATATTCCCAGATTGGGGCATTTCAGAAATAAAACAAAATGTTTGAAATTATACAGCAGATTTTTTAAAATAAGAAAATGAGCTTTTCAGGGTATAATAGGGGAAAAGGCATTGCAAGGGTTAAATGGCGCTAAACTTTTCTATTACGGTACTTTTCTGGCAAATCTCACTGCACAGTATGGCCTGTTGATATCTGGCAGATTCAGTATCACATTATTTCTTGCAAGAACTGTCTATAGCCTTAATTTTTGACTTGTTCTGTGTCTGTGGGATTTGTGACTTTGTTCATTTTTAAAGTATTAAATACAAATTCCCCCTTTTACTGTTTATCACGTGAAGCTTTGCAGGATTGCACCCCAGGGTTGCTGATCTACAGGTTAATGACTTCAGTTTGTAGTTTTCTTTAGTTGGAATGAGGAAAATGTTACAACCTAAATTTACTTTGCAGTTAGAACTCCTTGTCTCCTTAAAGTCCACAGTTCTGTCCTCAGCCATAAAAACAGTAAACCAGCATAGAAATTGCTTGTGTCAGGTCTAAAAATGGAGCAATCCTGTACTTGACCGTAGCAGTTGCTGTGCACATGGCTAGATGGATTTATTTGCAGTTCTAGTTTTTGAAATGTATCCTGGTATGTTTTGGTCTTTCTTAGTGTAGAAGGACTAGGAAGGACATAGATGCGCCATAGACATGTAAATGAATACAAGAAACAAGGAGTGGGTCACGCCCTCTACTCAAATGACAATAACGCATCAGTTGGACTTTGTACATATAGTTTTCACTGATGTTTAAATAAGATCATAATTGTAATGGAATCAGCTGTGAACTATTAATAGACAGTCCTTCTGTACTTCAAATTTATTACTTCTCAAAGTAGTTAACATTAAAACAAAATGATATTTGGAGTGTAGTGACTATTGTTACAAATGCAAATTCACTATCTTGCCAAACCTCCTGTATGGATGTACTTAATTGAAATTACTTTGAATGAATGAAGTGAATGTATGTATGGATCAGAAGAATAGTCATAGATCCTCCCTTCTCAAAACTGTGCTAATGTGTTCACTGCAGCCTAAACTTTGTGTGATTTTTGAAACACATAATAAATTTAAAAAAGTCAACCTGAGGATCCCAGTTCACTGGAAGCAAAGGCATTATCAATTTTGTTCACAGTGAGATGGCATCATTGAACAAAAACATGATGCAATATAAACATGGCAAAAATCAAAATTGGACTATCTGAATTTTGAGGTAGGCTTATTGGTGAGGCTAACTGTTAATATAGGGCAAATCAGACACCAACCACATATGCACAGCAAGAAGTGGCTGCACAAGTGGTTTTAACCTTACAGAAACATTACCCTTCTGGGGTTTTGGCAAGAAATTCTGCATTGAAATATAAAAATATAATAGATTTTCTCCTTCAATCATTTCACAATGCTTGTTGTTGGAAAATATGTTCTCTAGTCCGGGCAAATATAGTCCTATGATTCACATTCCTTTATTCAATTATGTTTTGAGCAATTTAGAAGTTAGCTCCTTTTCCTCTGAAGAATGCAGATCATACTAATTTGGAGTAGGTTCTAGTCAAACCAACTGAGTCACATACTATTGCTCAGTAAGTTTCTGAGTTAATCCTAGGTGTTCTATTTGTGCTTTTTTTGTTTATTTCTATATTGCACCATATTATACCATGTAGCCAATCTGAATATTGATGAGTAAGTGTTTCTGTAAAATAAGAATGGAAAACTCATTCTTTTCAGCCAACAGCCTTTAACATTTTTAAAATTTGTATGTTAGCTGTAAATTTATTTTTTTAATTTTAAATAGGCTACATCAGACTGGAAACAATAAATTTATTCACTTTCTGCTTGATGCATTACTTAAATCACTATTGTTCACCCTGTAGAAAGTAGTAATTGTTCACGTTCTATTAAATTCTCTGTTGAAAATATTAATCATGTACCAGAATGTGAGTTTCTCGTGAATATATTTCTTTCATGTTAACAACTGAGGCTAAAATTTAAGTGGGTAAAACCCTTTGAATGCCCACTTAAATAGCTTTTTAATGTATTTTGAGAGTATATTTCGTGAGTTTTCAACAAATTGGGGTTTCATTTTTTAAAAAGCTCAGAACAGTTCAACTTGCAGTCACAAACACCCAAGGCTGCCTGACATGCAACAGACCAGAAATAAATTTCTCATGGACACCATGTTATCTCACAGGAGTAGGTAGATGCTCATTGATTCCAGAGAAATACATCCTGTAATGGCAGCTGGTATTGCAAGGGACCTACAAAATAAACCCCATGTTTTCTAATTATGCAGCTACACCACCAGTATTGTTCAATTCCCCTGGTTAATTAAGTTTGCCTGCTATCTCACTGTTCAGTACTTATCTTCAGTAATTGTGTTTGTAGGATTTCTACAGTTTCAGTCGGGGCTGCATTATTCATTGTACACCACAGAAAAGTAATACTCTTAACAGAATTTTGACTTGCTTTGAATTGCATTCATTAAACAGTTTCAGACTCCCAAATAAAGGGACATTAGTCAAAATCACAGGAACTGCCAGCATAGTCTCTGCCCAATGTTTCTTTCTAAGTATTGGTATACCTATCCCCTTCCCCTAGTTCTACAATGCTATATTAATCAACTGTAGGTTGAAGTGAGTGCCTCAGATATTGAGACCAATATACATTTTATGCTGGTTAGGAGACGTGTGTTTGTGAGTGGAAGATTGTGATTTAATGGTAATGCCACCGAGCTAGTAATCCGTAAACCAAGGTTAATGTTCTAGGGTTATTAGCTCTGCTCTGTCCATAGCAGCTGGTGGAATTTAAGTTCAGTGAATTCAATCAGGAACTTAAAGATAGTTTCAGTAAGGATGACTGTAAAACTGCCATCATGTGTTGTAAAAACCATCCGGTTCACCAATATAATGAGGAAAGGACCAGGCTATCTGGCCCATGAATTGAGGGATCTATTTTAAATGCACATGTCATTTTAACCAAGGGCCCTGATGATGACTCAGGTAAGTGATTGATAAGTTTTGTTTTTAAAGTTTTTTTCTTCTGGATCAAGTGGAGAGAATTTCCCTCCTTTTGGCTCCACATCCATTTTGAGCCTTTCCTGCCCTGGACATCTTGTCAGGTGATTCTTTTCAAAGCTGACGGTATCTGTTCAAGTATACAAGAGACAATAGCAGCCATGTTTCAGTAGAGCATTGGAAACGTTGATAAACCATGACAGACACTCCATGAAGTTTTGGGGATGAAATAGTGGACAGGTGGTGCAGATTACCAGAGAAGGCAGTTATTGTTGGCTCAGTTAGCAATGATATCATTTGAGTGAGATCTGATGTTTTCCAGGGGGCAGTGAAAGAACATAAGAAATGTGTTGGCTTCCAGACCTTTGAACCTCTCCACATTCAATGAGGTGATTTTCTACTTCAACAGCATTTTCCTGCACTACACCTTTGATGGTTTTAATATAGAGAAATATATAAATCTCATCCTGAACAAACTAAATGACTAAGAGTCCACAGCCCTCTGAGGCAGAGAATACCAAATGTCCACCACCCTCTGAATTTAAAAAAAAAGCTCCTTCTCATCTCCATCCTATATGGACTGACCCTTATTATAAGACTGGTTTGATATCATTTTTCTTGCCCCTCCCTCCTCTCACCTCCCAACCCCACTCAGCCAACCAGTGGAAACATACTTGTACATTCCCCCTTTGAGCCCATTTAGCACGTTTGAATAACAATGCCACTCATTCTTCTAATCGCCAGAGAATATGGGTTACTTTATTTAAGTTATGCTCATAGGACAATGCCCCCCATGACAGAGATTAGCCTGTTGAGCCTTTGTTGCAGAGGCCAAGACAGTACATAGTTTTCCAGATGTAGTTTCACCAAAGGTTCCTCTTGTAACAAAAGGCCACATGGCATTTATCATCTTCATTGCTTGTCGGACTCCTGTAATTTTCAGTGATTCATGAACAACGGCACCAAGTCTTTTTGAAGTACAGCATTTCTGAACCTCTTACTGTTTAAGAAATGCTGTACATTTCTGGTATTTTTTATTAAAGTGGATACCCTTGCATTTCTCCACATTATACTTCACCTCCCAATATGTTACCTGCTCACAAAAAGACATAGGGCTCATTGAAGTTAAGGTTGGGGAGGTATCATTGGTTACAGGTTTATGATGTATTTATAAGGTACTAGGTAGATGTTAATGTAATTAATTCTGGACATAAAAACCTGGTTGGCAGCTCAGGTGTCTATTGCACACCATGGTCCATTTCCTATCTAGTGAAGTCAATTAGAGTCAGAGAGGAGACCATAAGACAATAGGAGTGGAAGTAAGGCCATTCGGCCCATGAATCCACTACGTCATTCAATCATGTCTGATGGACATTTCAACACCACTTCCCTGCACTCTGCCATTGTGCTTAATTCCCTGCGAGATCAAGAATTTATCAATCTTTGCCTTAAAGATATTTAACATCCCGGCCTCCACTGCGCTCCGTGGCAATGAATTCTGCAGGCCCACCACTCTCTGACTGAAGAAATGTCTCCTCATTTCCATTCTAAACAGAGCCCCTCTAATTCTAAGGCTGTGCCCATGGGTCCTAGTCTGCCCGCCTAAGGGAGACAAATTCCCGGCATCCACCCTTTCTAGGCCATGCATTATCTTGTAAGTTTCTATTAGATCTCCCCTCAACCTTCTAAACCCGAATGAATACAATCCCAGGACCCTTGGCTGTTCATCATACGTTAGCTCTACCATTCTAGGGATCATCCATGTGAATGTCCGCTGGACACGCTCCAGTGCCAGTATGCTCTTCCTGAGGTGTGGGGCCCAGAACTGGACACACTACTCCAAATGGGGCTTAACTAGAGCTTTATAAAGTCTCAGTAGCACATCGCTGCATTTACATTCCAACCCTCTTGAGATAAATGACAACATTACATTTGCTTTCTTAACCACAAACTCAACCTGCAAGTCAACCTTCAGTGAATCCTGGACTAGCACTCCCAGATCCCTTTGTACTTTGACTTTATGAATTTTCTCACCATTTAGAAAATAGTCCATGCCTGTATTCCTGTTTCCAAAGTGCAAGACCTCGCATTTTCTCATGTTGAATTTCATCAGTTATTTCTTGGACCACTCTCCTAAACTGTCTAAATCTTTCTGGAGCCTCCCCACCTCCTCAGTTGGCCCAACTTTGTATCATCAGCAAACTTTGCCAGAATGCTCTCAGTCCCCTCATCCAGCTCACTAATATATAAAGTGATCAGCTGTAGCCCCAACACTGAACCCTGCGAGACACAACTTGTCACTAGCTGCCATTCTGAAAAAGAACCTTTTATCCCAACTCTCTGCCTTCTGTCAGACAGCCAATCCTCAATTCATGCCAGTCACTCATCTCGTACACCATGGGCCCTCACCTTACTCAGCAGCCTCCTGTGAGGCACCTTATCAAAGGTCTTTTGGAAATCTAGGTAGATAACATCGACTGGGTTTCCCTGGTCTAACCTACTTGTTACCTCTTCAAAGAATTCTAACAGGCATGACCTCCATTATGAAATCCATACTGACTTGTTCTAATCCGACCCTGCACTTCGAAGAATTTACAAATCTCATCCTTAACAATGGATTCTAGAATTTTACCTACAACTGAGGTTAGGTTAATCGGCCTATAATTTTCCATCTTTTGTCTTGATCCTTTCTTGAACAAGGGGGTTACAACAGTGACTTTCCAATCATCTGGGACTTTCCCTGACTCCAGTGATTTTTGAAAGATTACAACCAAGGCCTCCGCTATTTCTTCAGCCACCTCCCTCAGAACTCTAGGATGTAGCCCATCCAAGCCAGGAGATTTGTCAATTTTTAGACCTTTTAGCTTTTCTAGTACTTTCTCCTTTGTAATGGCCACAAATACTCAACTCTGCCCCTTGACTCTCTTTAATTGTTGGAATACTACTCATGTCTTCCCCTGTGAAGACTGACACAAAGTATTTATTAAGTTCTTCAGCTATTTCCTTAACTCCCATCATGTGCTTTCCTGCATCAATTTGGAGCGGCCCAATTTCTACTTTTGCCTCTCGTTTGTTTTTAATGCATTCAAAGAAACTTTTACTATAATTTCTAATATTACTGATCCTCTCCTTCGTTATTTCTCTCTTTGTTATCCTCTGTTTGTTTTTGTAGTCTTCCCAATCTTCTGGTTTCCCAGTGCTCTCAGCCACTTTATAGACTCTCTCTCTTTCTATGATACAGTTCCTGACTTCCTTTGTCAGCCATGGCTGTCTAATTCCACTCCCCACCCCCCACCCCCCCAATAATTTTTCTTTTCTTTGGGATGAACCTCTGTACTTTGTCCTCAATTACACCCAGAACTCCTGCCATTGTTGCTCTACTGTCTTCCCCGCTAGGCTCTGCTTCCAGTTGATTTTCCTCTCTCATGCGCCTGTAATTACCTTTATTTATCTATAACACCATTTCATCCAATTTTGCCTTCTCTCTTTCAAATTGCAGACTGAACTCTACCATATTATGATTGCTGCCTCCAAAGTATTCCCTTACTTAAAGATCTTTTATCAAGTCTGGCTCATTACATAGCACTAAGTCCAGAATAAACTGCTCCCTTGTGGCCTCCATCACCAGCTGTTCCAAAAAGCCATTCTGTAAGCATTCCATGAATTCCTTTTTTTTGGATCCACCAGCAACATAATTCACCCCAGTCCATTTGGATATTGAAGTTTCCCACGATCATCATGACCTTGTCCTTCTGACATGCCCTATTTATTTCCTGGTACATCTTGCGCCCCTGGTCCTGACCACTGCTGGGAGGTTTGTACATAACTCCCACTATGGTTTTTTTGCCTTTGTGGTTCCTCAACTCCACCCACCCAGACTCCACATCATCTGACCCTATGTCATTCAGTGCCATAGATTTAATTTCATTCTTAACTAACAAGGCAACATGCCCCCTCTGTCCACCTCCCTGTCTTTTCGATAAGTTGTAAATCCTTGGATGTTTAAGTGCCAGTCCTGAACCCTCTGCAACCACGTCTCTGTGATGCCTACCACATCATAATCATTCAGGATGATTTGTGCTGTTAATTAATCTATTGTTACAAATACTACGAGCATTCAGGTAAAGCACCTTAATGCTAATTTTCTTATACTCATGATTTCCATCATCTCCAGTAATATGTCCTAAGTTATCCTTCCTTTTTACTTCATTCCTAGTCTGCCTTGAACTTAAACCCTGCACGCATGCTAACCTGCTGCTTATCTTCCTACTTGACTCCATACTTGCTGTTGCTTTCCCTTCCCCACCCCCGACTCTCAAGTTTAAAGTCAAAGAGGTGACATAAAGTCATAGAGAGTCATGGAGATGTACAGCACGGAAACAGACCCCCTGCTCCAACTCGTTCATACTGACCAGATATCCTAAATTAATCTGGTTCCATTTGACAACATTTGGCCCATATCTCTCTGAACCCTTCCTACTCATATACCCTTCCAGACGCCTTTTAAAACCACTTCCTCTGGAAGCTCTTTCCATGCATGCACCACCCTCTGTGTGGCAAAATTTGCCCTTTCGGTCCCTTTTAAATCTTTCTCCTCTCACCTTAAGTTCTGGACTCCCCTTCTCCATGGGAAAGACCTTGTCTATTTATCTTATCCATGTCTCTTAAAGGTACTCTGAGGAAAATAGACATCAAGGGCGGTTAGATAGGTAACATGTGTGTGACCATGACATGTGAAAGTCAGTGCTGAGAAGTTTGAGGTAATGTTGATTAGATTAGATTAGATTCCCTACAGTGTGGAAACAGGCCCTTTGGCCCAACAAGTCCACACCGACGAGTAACCCACCCAGACCCATTTCCCTGTGACTAATGAACATAATACTATGGGCAACTTTAGCATGACCAATTCACCTGACCTGCACATCTTTGGTCTGTGGGAGGAAATCAGAGCACCCAGAGGAAACCCATGCAGACATGGGGAGAATGTGCAAACTCCACACAGACAGTCACCTGAGGCTGGAGTCGAACCTGGGTCACTGGTGCTGTGAGGTAGCAGTGCTAACCACTGGGCCACCGTGGTAGCACGATCAAGGGAAGAAAGTACATCTTAAATATACAAATATAAAGGAGGTGTAAGATAAGAGAGACCCAAGGGAGCTTCAGTGGAAATCTTTGAAGATAGTAGAATCAATTGACAAAGCACTTAATAACACACATGGGACCCTGGGCTTTACAATTGACAACACAGACAAAAGCCAAGAAATTAAACTAAACCTACGTAAAGCAGTAATTTGTCCACCTTTGTCACATCGTGCCTAATCTGGGCAGCAGATTTTAGAATGGACATAAGACAATGCTGGATATGTTGAGCAGGGCTTGCAGTACGTAGAAAAAGAGGGTTCTAATCAGTGACCCTCTGACAGAACCACCCCAGCATTTTCTGTTTTTATGTCCAATTTTCAGACAAGATGATAATGGCAGAATCCCTTCTGAAACATAGAAAATAGAAACAGGAGTAGGCTAGTCAATATGAGCATGGCTGGTCATCCAACACTGTAAAGGATGTTAAGTGAACCAGATGGGTTTTTAATGACAAATAATAATTGGTCACCATTACTGCAACTATCTTTGAAGTCCAGATATATTAATTAACATTAAATTCCACTTAGTGACCATAAGACAAAGGAGCAGAAATTAGGTCATTCAGCCCATTGAGTCTGCTCTGCCATTCAATCATGGCTGATAAATTTCTCAATTCCATACTCCTGCCTTCTCCCTGTAACCCTTGACAATCACCGTGGGCAGCACGGTGGCACAGTGGTTAGCACTGCTGCCTCACAGCGCCAGAGACCCGGGTTCAATTCCCGCCTCAGGCGACTGTGTGGAGTTTGCATATTCTCCCCGTGTCTGCGTGGGTTTCCTCCGGGTGCTCCGGTTTCCTCCCACAGTCCAAAGATGTGCAGGTCAGGTGAATTGGCCATGCTAAATTGCCCGTAGTGTTAGGTAAGTGGTAGATGTAGGGGTATGGGTGGGTTGCACTTCGGCGGGGCAGTGTAGACTTGTTGGGCCGAAGGGCCTGTTTCCACACTGTAAGTAATCTAAAAAACCTATATATCTCTGTTTTAGGTATACTCAATGACTTGGCTACCACAGCCTTCTGTGGAAATGAATTCCATAGATTCACCACTCTCTGGCTGAAGAAGTTTTCCCTTATCTCTCTCCATTCTAAGAGATCCTCCAATTGCTTTAAGGCTGTGCCGTCGGGTCCTAGACTTTCCTACCATTGGAAACATCTTCCCAACGTTGACTCAGTCCAGGTCGTTCAGTAGTGGTGGGATTTGAATCCTTTTAGACTGTTGTGGTGGGATTTTAATCTTCATTAAACTTCTCCCCATTGAAAAAGGTACGCCGGGTTGAATAAGCTGTAACTGGGCTTTTAATATTGTCCTGACTGCTGTACAGCCTTGGTGGCCATGGAAGCTTAATTTTATAATCATGAAAGGTCACATTCCTCTCTTAAGATAATTAAAATGTACATCATAAGTCTATTTATGATATTTCTATTTCTAGCTTTATCCCATTTAAGGCCAAATAATTTATTCCACTGTGTAAATTTTAAATTTGGTGCCTTTTTCTTTCTAGTTTGATATTTTCTCGTAGACGACAATGTGATTGGTTACGAATAATATTGTGGTTGCTAGATGTTCAAGATTCCTTATAGAAAATGCAGGAAAGAAAGATGAAATTCTTGCTAACATGATGGCTAAATTTTTGTGGACATTTTTCTTTGATGTCAGTGATGAGTGTCCATAACCCTCATAGGAACATTTTAAATGGGCTAAGTTTAATTAAAGCTTGACTCATGTTGTAGGTGGCTGTTAATTATCGAGCAATCTTTTACTGCAGTAAGATGGATGGACAGATGAAAAAGTTAGCAAAAGGCAGTGGTGGCAACACAAATATTTCCGCAAGGCTCGGGTTAGGTGCGAGTATGGAGGGGATGGTGCATAGAATTTTATTCAATTTAATACTTGTGTCAATGGAATCAATTGGTGAATGTCATAAAGGGTGGCATGGTGGCTCAGTGGTTAAAATGTGATTGGTTACCCTGGTTCGATTCCAGCCTCGAATGACTGTCTGCGTGGAATTTGCACATTCTCCCTTTGTCTGTGTGGGTTTCCTCCGGGTGCCCCAGGTTTCCTCACACAGGCCAAAGGTGTGCAGGTCAGGTGAACTGGCCATGCTAAATTGCCCATAGTGATAGGTGCATTACTAGGGAGTAGGGGAATGGTTCTGGGTGGGTCACTCTTCGGAGGGTTGGTGTGGACTTGTTGGGCCGAAGGGCCTGTTTCCACACTGCAGGGAATCTAATCTAATCTAATCTAATCTAATCTAATCCTAAATGAAGCATGCCACAGTGAAGACCTCTCCATCTCTCTGTCAGGTGCAAACAACTCTTTATCCAAAATGGATCTGTGACAAACAACAATGGATTAAAGTTCTTGTTTTCTGCACTGATATGATGAATTTGTTACTGCAATCTCAAATGTTTTGTGTTACGGGCTCATCATAATGTAAACTCAAAATGCCAGACCATTTCTTATTTTGCCTGTTTTAGACCATGTTGTATGTTCTCGTCCTACATAGCAATATGTCAGTTAAGAACCACATAACACCAGGTTATAGTCCAACAGGTTTATTTGGCGGCACTAGCTTTCGAAGCGCTGCTCCTTCATCAGGTGGTTGTGACAAAGCAGCACTCCAAAAGCTAGTGCCTCCGAATAAACCTGTTGGACTATAACCTGGTGTTATGTGATTCTTAGCTTTGTCCACCCGAGTCCAACACCGGCTCCTTCAAATTATATCAATTAAGATATAGATGCAATTTTAAAAATCTTCATACTGAGTTTGGGTGTAAATATTCTGACTAATTTTTTTATCTCCTTCAGTCAATTCATACCGCATTCACATTGCATTCATAAATTGCTTTTTCTGTTTTGACACCTTATATGATTCCTTTCTCTCCTTGTTAGCTAACCTTTCTCAAAGAAAACTTAGCCAGTGCCAATATTGGTTTTACTGAATAGCAGGCAGGATGTTATGATATGTTCAGATTTATTGCCTTCCTGCTTCTGCCCTGATGGATGCTGTACTGAACAAATATTCATAGCTGCTATCAATACAGCTCTGCTTTAAAGAGCAGTAAAGGGCTCTCCACAATTTTTTCTTTCCTCCGTGATCAGGCATTCCCACCTTAAGCCACTGGAACCAGAGAGAAAAAAATTATCCAGCAAGGACTTTTGTGGGCTGAATAAGGCCAAGGGTGAAACCAGGCAATTCCACCTGGAAGACTTAGTTGAAGTTGCCAAGAAAGAATACCAACCCCCCTTTATCCTCCAGGCAGTCTGCACACTAAATGAGTGGATGAGGAATAGAACAGGAAGCAAATCAAATGTACCCAAAACTCCCCTAATGCCTCAGCTAGTTAAAGGATTGAATGGTTGATGCAGTGCAACTGAAAGGTTCCCAGGTTTAATCCCCAGTGACCCCTGCTAGCTGATCTCACATAGGGTAACATCTCTCTACTGCAATAGGGAAATTCTATTAAAATTAATGAAATTAATCTATCATTCATTCATCAAGGACTGAGCTTGCCCGAAAGTGTCAGTTTGATCACTGGCTAAGATCATTGACCTTTCAACTCCATTAGCACGCACAATGGAGACTCCGATATGAAGAGTCAACACTTGGGTCAAGAATCTATGTTGCCTGCAACTGTACACCAGCAAGCATCAACATCCTCTTGAAAACAAAGAGGAGAACAAGAAACTTCTGCTTTAGTTGTACTGGCATTACCAGGCTAATGCTCAAGTAAAGAAGACAAATGAACACTTCTGTTATAATGTGACTAATCTTCTGTTTATCTGAAGACAAACAGGTTTGTTGGTTCTTGGCAAAGAAGGGAACCCAGAATTTCAAGCCATGAAGTCAACATTGGTCAACAACCAGATTCCGATGGAGAGTTTCACATCTGAAGAACTTTCAAGGAGATTTCCAGCAGTAAACCTTCCAAAAGAAGAATCTGCTGTTCTTGATAAATCAGCTGGGATCTTGTATGCTGATCGAGCGTTGAAGTCTGTCCAGGTAATGTACATTCTTTCACAGGATATTAAATCAGCTCAGATCATTCCCACTGTTTGAACATAATCAAAAGTCAAGCAGAATCGGACCATTCTGCTCATAGTGGTGACATTTCTCTAATTAGTCACCGTCTGGTGATTATGTTTCCTTGAGCGTTTTTGTGGCTTTTGTTGAGTGAATTCACCTGCCTACCTTGCGTAGTTTGAGCATTGTTTCATACCACAATTTCCAACTCTAATCAGACTTCATGATACTGGGACAGTGACAGAATAGAAATGAGAGGAAGGAATATCATGGGAATTTAGCAGTACAAGGTTCAAACATGCCAGTTGTAGTTTACCTGGGTGTCGAGGAAATATGATACCTTTTGATCAATTCCTTTGGTGGATATTTATCCAAAATCTCTCAAACTCACCAATACAATTCACCCTCACTCTATCCAATGAATTACCATGGGAAGCAATCACTATCCTCTATGTAATATAACACACAGGATACAATTGAATAGCCTTCTGAGATTTGTCACAGTTATTGGACTGTTTCCTTATCCCATTACTATGGATTCATGAGACAATCTTATTAGCAGTCTCCAAAGTAAAATTCATCTGCTTTAGCTAAACAGGCATTACCCTGAAGTATTCTGAACAGCAACTGTTTGATATTGATCTCCTGTAAACTTACTCAGGTGATGATTCAATACTAATTCAGCAGTAACTATGTTCTACACAAGTGTATGCTTATGAATTAATTTAGATACTTATGACTTAGTTATTAGTGTGTGTATCTTAGCATGGAAGCATGCTAAGATTCTATTTTGCATTCACTGAGATTTTATACCATTCACATTCTAAAACTCTCTTTGGACCCAATTTGCCTTGAGTAGAAAAACGCAGAAAATTACTCTTCCTTCAGTCCTCCCTGACATTGAGATGAGGCAGCAGAACAAGCTAAGCACATTCACTTATGGCCTAAGTTTGGAATGCTTTTGTTCCTGGGCCTTGGTTATTAGTTGTCTGGAAGAGAATGCTTGGTAATTAAAGGTACTTGCTATCTCTATTGGAATGCTCACAGACCAGTCACAAGGAGTAGGTTCCGGGAGGTCATGCAAGAGTGGTCAGGAGGACAGAAACAATTTGTGGTGCTGGAAGGAGTATTCCTGATACTCATGGCCTCACACAGGACCACTGCACACTTGCTTTGGAGGTTCCTGTCTGTCTGCAGACCTGATTCAGTTCAGTATGAAAGGCAGAGCTACTTCATTGCCAGAATTCACAGAATTTTGCTTTTATTCTGTCAGAAGCAGATACAGAAAAATGCTGGAGAAACTCAACAGGTGGAAAGAGAAAAATAATTAATATTTTGAGTCATGATATGACTTCTTCTGAAAAACTGGCAGAACTCGCTTGACTAGCTTAAAAGAAGCACTCTCTGATCTCGCAGGGGGCTTGTAAAGGTGCTCACCTTCTCCCTGAAGCTGTCCCCGCCTTCTGTCAGCTACTGGCTTTCCTGTCACATGGTTAAACAGGTCAACTAAGGTCAGACCAGACTCATTATAACCGAGTAAATTGCTAAGCCGCTACCGGTCCCACTTCCATTAAATTGCAAAATAGGTGGGTAGAATTTTAGCTCCTGACCTGGCCCCAACACACCTATTTTGGGGTGTTAAAATCCAGCCAGAATATCTGAAATGGAAGATGTCCCATTCTCTGGAACAGCATCCCTGTCCTTAATAAGCATTCAGAATCTGGAGGTGATTGAGCAGGGTCAGGTCACTTCAGGGCACATGAGTTTGAAGAAACCTTTGTGGAACATCATTTTTTAAAACAATGTGTGCATCTCGTGACTTTTTGCTTTAAAATATATAAAGGCTTGTGCACACTTCTGGTGGAGGCCCAAGGAGAATCGGGAGATCACGCAAATATGGTGAAACCGGGGAATGTAGTGAAACATTGTCCAATATTAAGAAAACTAGATTAGAAACTAGTATTGCATACAATTTTTTTTAACGAGAATGGACAGAATTCAGACAGCAAGGGAAAGAAATAATGACTAAAGAGGAAACTAGAAACAAACAAAATAACAAATGCAGAAGCTATTATGGTCCCCACAGAGTTTCAATACTTTTAAAGAGAGAGTTCAATTCCTAATGTCCAACTCAATGGACCACACGATAGGATTTTGCATTTTCAAAGTCTTACTGTAATTGTAAAAATAACAAATTAAACAATACTTGGTAGGCAAATAATACATTAAAATACAGGAAGGATACCTCCTTTAATTTCCCATAAAGTGACCAACCCTGCTACGGTAATGCTTAGATCTTACTTACAGCATGCTCTTAGCTTCTAACAGGCTGCCTTTCTTCCTGTTTCACTGAGAAATAAGTTTGTTTCCCTTGGTTTTCTGAAATTGCCCAAATTGACTTCCAGCAAGAAGGCCCACTCCAACAACTCCTTTCTCTTCCAGCCATCCCAGGGTGAAGTTTCACTTTCCTTAAGTTACCACTGGTGTCATCAACCAGAGCATGTGCTTCCAACACATTCTGCCTGGTCTTTATTTCCTGCTCTTGTCTGGGGCTAACTATGTCTGTCTCTCTCTCTTTCACATTCTGCATCAATTCAGGGTCCTTCAGTCAATAAATCTGCAAGCAGCAAGAATATTTGCATCTCCTTTTGTATTCTGGTCTTAAATCTGACACATTTCAGTTGAAGTCAAAAAGTGTGGTGGTGGAAAAGCACAGCCGGTCAGTCAGCATCTGAGGAGCAGGAGAGTTGACATTTTGGGCATAAGCTCTTCATCAGGAATCACATGACTGTAGAGGAGGTTATGCTTGAAACATCGACTGTCCTGCTCCTGGGATGCTGCCTGACCGGCTGTGCTTTTCCAACACCACATTTTTTGTCTCTGATCTCCAGCATCTGTAGTCTTCACTTTCTCCACATTTCAGTTGGACTTGACCCTAGGGCCACAATCCCCTATGCACCTACGTCAATTAGGTTCATCATTGGACAGAACTAGTGGGAAGCCACATGTGGTTTTCCACTATTCCATTTTTCTAGAATTAAAGGAGACAATTTAAAACATAACCCTATTATAAAACTTCATATTCACACATGGTGCAATTCAGTCCTCTGTTCATTTAAAAATAGTATCACAGATAGAAAGGTTAATAGGCTAAGATTTGTTTAGTAGTTTGTGGGAGGTTAATGTTTATCCATTTCCTTTAATTTGTTGGCAACTATTTTTTAATTAATGGTTCAGTGGTGCTGAGAAATCAAAAGGTTAGTTTTATCAACTTTGCAATGACAAACATAATTTTCACATAGGCATGCACAAGTGAGTAAATTAGTACTGTGTTTGTTTTAAAATTGGTCAGCTAGACTTACAGGAGTCTTATCATTTTAAATAAGCCTAGAGATTAACCTCAACACAGTGTATTGATTTATTCACCATCAAGATACTGTTTGGTTCATGCAGTGAGTAAGTGTCTAAACAATGATTGATTTTTCTACTGTTCATTGTACATTTTCATCAGGATTCCACTTTTTCCAGTAGGGATACTGACTGACTTAACTCTTGATCAGCCAGGCAGAGCATAATAAAGATCAGGCACATATTGCTGCTTCTATTAAACTATTAAAGAATATATGCCAGACCTTATCCGAAATAAACAGTTTGGCCAGACTTTTTTTTCAACTTTTCAATGCATTCTGAAATTAGGTTGGTTGAAGCTATTGTTGATAGAGATTTAATGTTGTAAAACTTTCTGGTGCTCAAGGCTTCATTTTGTGAAGTCGACACCTGTTAACACTTAATATGTAATGAGGAATTCCAACCTAAAAGTACAGTTTGCAATGTTTTGTATAGGAACAGATTCTGAGGCAGTGCTGAAAGATTGTTTTCTTATTGTCCAGAGATGTGTATTAATATGAAGGCAATGACCAGACTGTATGAAACGTCTCTTGCCTCCTCCCTTGAGCTCTATGTTCTAGAGTTTCTGCTAGGCTAGACATCCCAAAGCCAAGCATGGAGGAACAGGGACAGTGTGCAATGGAAGATCTACTGATGGAGTCCTTCAGTCACCAGGTGTTACAAAGGGAGTCTCCTGGTTTTCCTGTTTTGTGAGAAGGGCTTGGGTTGCGTTGTTCAGGTCAAACAATAGTTGGAAAGTTGAGGGTTAGATGAAGAATGTTTAAGAGAATGAAGCTTGCCCTCCAATGCTGTTTCAAAACACTTCATTCCAAACAGTCATTAAAAAAAACTCAGAAAACCATTGTTTTGAATAATAAAATGTATTGTTCTGTGGCATCTAAGCAGCCATTGATTGATGCTCTTGCTGCTGATTCAATCTAGAATAAGAACCAACACATTTCCCCCATACATCAGCACCAATCCGAGTTAACGTGATTGCATTAAGCTGCCTGAACTACTTTGTGTTTGATGCCAGAGCTGGATTTAAGAGCTGCTGCCTCTCGCAGTGTTGGTGTGGGTTGGGGGGGTGGTGAAGGTAGAAACAGCAACTGAACCTCGTATTGGTGAGAGGACCAACCAAGCTCCTATGGTATAGCAAACGGAGTTAATTGCAGTTTTCAGATCAAGTCTGGTTTGTGGGGAGGACTTGGCAGACAAGAATGTATGAGGACAAAGGGGTTACAAAAATACCATAGCGCGAGAAAGAAGAAGCAAGAGGTCAAATCCTATACGGTGTAAGGAATTGCAAGTTGAATGCCTCAACTGGATACTAGGAATTCTTCAGCAGTGCATTGGGATGTGTGCAATGATAGACTGAATGGTCTCATTCTGCATCAGAACATTTCTGTGATTCCACAAATGCATAAATGCTGGATGAGAAAACCAATTTAAAAGCAATCTTTTGGAAATTAATGTACTGGTCGTACTGGAGCTCCACGTGGAAGTATATAAGACCAATCAGACTAGTATGTCTCATTCAAACATTTTACTGGCTTTTCCTTCTGAGATGTCAAGGTAAGAGAACAAACTCCATGATCTCTGGGTATGGGGAAGGATGAAGGCCATCCACTGAGGGGTGGGAGAAGTGTACTAAAGGATTGAACAAGCTTTTAGATTGCAGTTGTACATGTTTATAGCTAAATTATTATTGGCCTAATTAGTTAAAACTTAGTGGTTGGAGAAGAAAACCCAGTGTAATGCCACCTCCTGGCAAAATGTGGGTTACAAACAATTTGAAATCAAACATGAAGATTCATCCAGCAGTTTTAACATTGAGTGGGTGAGTATGCTTTAGGTGGATAATTTTAATACTTTGATGTGTTGGAGCTGAGGTTTTTATAAACGTGCTAAAAATATCCCGGAGGCGACACCTAAACCTGATTGTATTTAAACATCAATCGTACCTTTTTCTCTTTGAAATCTTCCCCTGCTTGAGCAGGGCTTGTGAAGTGGAAGTTATATATAA
This sequence comes from Chiloscyllium plagiosum, assembly GCF_004010195.1. Classification (NCBI taxonomy): domain Eukaryota; kingdom Metazoa; phylum Chordata; class Chondrichthyes; order Orectolobiformes; family Hemiscylliidae; genus Chiloscyllium; species Chiloscyllium plagiosum. The sequence goes on along the minus strand of NC_057737.1, from coordinate 19,054,609 downwards.
AACAGATTAATATATATGTGATGCATTTAACTACTTCTGTTCCACTAGGAAAGTGTGTTAAAGTAATAAAATGTCTGAGGAACTGATTAGCAGACGACTGGAAAATGAGTAAAGTTTAATCATTTAAAAAGGAAAGGGAAATGTATAATCAGTGTGAGGATAAGAAATAGATCACTTTGATATGTAGAAATATATTTTCTGGATCGTGGAGAAATAATTACTGGAAATAATGGTGTGTTCTACGTGGTTTCACAAGGCAAAATTAAATATTTTGCAGGATTTGTTCCGGAGGTTTGGAGGTACCATTTGTGATGGTGAAAAAGTTGTTGATATACAACCTGGATCTCCGGTTACCGTGACAACCACCGCAGGAATTTACAGAGCGAAGAGTCTAGTGATTACAGCTGGGCCTTGGTCGAATAAACTATTGAACCTCGTGGGACTGCAACTTCCTCTGAAGGTACAAGGGATTTATTGGATCCTACTCATAACCAAGTAACATCATCCTATCATAGGGCTCAGTCTAAAATGACCTCCAAATACATCAATACAATCAAAGCTGCATTACAGTAAAGTGTTCCAGGAATTTTCTTTGGGTGTAATATATACTGATAGTGTTGTACTCCTGGTAATCAATGGGGAATTATCACTCAATAAACTTCACAGTAATTGCTTTGCGATCATTAATCCTTACTGTAGATGTCCTTCCACAGATGCTACTAACAGAAGTCAGGCTACTTCCTATTTTCTGCTCGCCCCAATCCGAGCCCTCATCATTGCACAAACTTCATGCTCCCCCAGATATAGATTCTCTGTTGATCTACTGGAATAGGCAATTGAGCTGAAGGGAAGCTCTCCCCTGCACCCTACCCTGCGAATGCATGGTTCACTTTTACACAGTTATAGCTTGCAAACAAACTGTGTTGACTGAGCCAACCTTTTCTCTCCCCAATATTTGGAAAGCATTGCATTATTGCGATGTTTTAAGCACCTTGAAGGTTTTTACAAAGTTAAAAGCACCATTTGAATGCAAGTTGGTGATGGTGGCACTGGGGCCAATGAAAATCCAGCACTCTTGAGAATAATTGGAAGAAGAGGCAAACTGAGAGAGAGGTATGCACACTGAGGAGGAGGGGAGAGAGAAACAGCAACACACACTGGGGCTGGGTGGGGGAGAGAGCCAACAGACATTGGGGCAAGGTGGGGGGCGGGCAGAGAGAAAGAGAAAAGCAGTGTTATGCCTCATACTCAGTGTGTCAGTATATTTTTAAGAAACACATTATGTCAGCATGCCTTGCAAGAGACATGGTCGTGGGCATGTGACCTGAGGGTATATGGGTCTCAGATTCTATCTTAACTTAAAGAATGTTGCTTTTTGGAATGGGAAGTTTAATGTACAGATCTAGGTACTAAAGCGTCTGTGAATGTAAATGTACATAATAGAGAACTGTAATAAGGGTTTGCTGGGTGTTTCAATACCAAGGGCTGCACAGTGGTTAGCACTGCTGCCTCCCAGCACCAGGGACTTGGTTTCAATTCCACCCTCAGGCGACTATCTGTGTGGAGTTTGCACATTCTCCCTGACTCTGGGTGCTCTGGTTTCCTCCCACAGTCCAAAGATGTGCAGGTTAGGTGGATTGGCCATACTAAGTTGCCCCATAAAGTCCATGGATATGCAGGCTAGATGGATTAGCTATGGAGAAATGCTGGGTTACAGGGATAGGGTAGTAGGGGATGGGTCTGGGGGTTGGGATACTCTTTGGAGGGTCATTGTGGACTCAGTGGGCCAAATGGCCTGCTCCTACGCTGTGGGGATTAAAAGTTACTCACGTTTGGATTCTGACGCTATTAGAAATAACAACAGCATTGGTACGCCAGGTGAAAATGGCATACTGTAGGTAAAACCTGCAGCTGAGCACACTGAGGAAGAATGGGCAGATGCAGCAGCAAGTGGGGAGGTAAACAGGGGAAAAGGCAGACAGAAAGACTGAAGAGACACTGTTCATGTGCTAAGTGTAGTTTTGTGTTTTATTTGAGGAATCAGGCAGCTTTGTTTTTTTTTGTTGAGGCCAGTGAGTGCCTTCCCTCAATGTGGGTTTTGATCATGTGGTGTGAAAGTCCGAAGCAGTGTCAGTGATCCAATATCACATGATCAGATTTCTAGGAATATGTCAAACCAGAGTTGGTAACCCCAGCCAGATGCTCAGAAACCTATTACCATGCAGATGTGCTTTTGAAACAATATCATTTCCCGATGCCTGACACTCTGGCCAATGGATTCATGCACTTCCCCAAGTCCAGAGAATATTAGCACAGCTTGAAAAGTTAAAGCAGAAAGGAGATTTTGTAAATTTGCATTCTTATTAAAGCTTTGTATGATAGGCATGTCAACCAGAGAAGTGGTTTGTGGAGTCAGTTGCCTGATCTATTAAAGCAAGCAGGCAGTAACGTAATTCAGAGGAAGGTCCGACCTCCATGACCTCCCATCTGGGACACTGTAACATGAAAGGCCTGAATCAAAAATGCCAGATTATAAAATCTAACTTCAAAGCCAAGAGACTCGGAAAGGGATATTGCTGGAGAGAGAAAACCAATAAAAACGATAGAGCTGATTTTCAGCACCATCTGATGAAAGGTCATTGCCCTGAAATGTTGGCTTTGCTTCTCTCTCCACTCATGCTGCTTAACCTGTTGGGTATTTTACGCGATTTCTGCTTTTATTTCAGATTGCAGCATCCTGCATGTCATTTAATCTAACATTTGGTTACATCCTGACTCTAAAGGCTGATAAAAATTGAATGAAAGCCACGTACACGTGAATCCTGTAATCCATTCGATGTTTTTCAATTTCATTTACAGTCAACCCTGATCCTAAGCTTACATGAACAAAATCCAAGCTGTTCCTTTTGAATTACTTAGCAAATCTCCAAAGCATCTGATAAACCGACCTAAACAACCTCTTTTGAAGAGTCATTAAAATCAAAGTTCTTTTTTTATATTTTGATCCCACCAGGGTTCAGCTTCTCAGTATTTAAAACAAAAACGTTTCAGTGAGATAGAGATTGCAAAACCATTGCCTCATCTTAGGGTTTAGGTGACAATTATCACTTGAGCTTCATTTTTGTAATTAATGCTATCATTAGAGATTGATTCCTTATAAATATTCCTAGAGGTATCCCGTTTCCTTAATGTTAACTAACACCCTCATTGAACTAAAATATAAAAAAAAGCTGGAAATATTCAGTCGCTCAGTCAGGCAGCATGTGTGGTGAAAGTAACAGAATTGATGTTTGGAATTCTTGAATGAGTGGGCTATGGTGAGAAAATTGAGAGAATCTCATGAAAAGTCAGGTAAGGCCTTTCTCAGTGTCGGAAGCACCATTTTCCAAGAGAAATCTGGACATCAAGAGGAGATTCTCACTAGTGAACAGTGAAAGGCCGATTAAACAGGAGTTATTAGTCATTATCACATCATTTTGACTGAATCTTGTCTTATTGGTACACAACTTCCTATTCTACCACCTGCTGGAGAGAAAGCAGATGCTGAGAATTCCCGACATGTAAGTTAGTCTGGGTATCTGGTGATTCCAGCTTTCGGCTTGAACTTTCAGATCTCTACCTCGGACATTTGGCATCAACTTTTCAGGGAAATAGTTTCACTCAACCCCTGTTCACATCAGACACATGCCTCTGCACTGCCAGCCTGCACTCTGGGACACGCTATCAATTATCATTGCAATGCTGCCGCAAGAGTACTATGTACAGGGAGGGGTTCCCTGCTCATGGATTGCACCAGGTGCCAGGCTGCTCCCTTGGTCTATTAGAGCTCACTCACCTCACTCCTACTTGAGTGCTCACAGCATCGCTGCCTTGCCTTGGCTTTTAACACGTTGCCCCCCTGGGTTATTGTGAACAGGTGACCGATATTCCTGTCTGGTTTTGCCTTTTAGTACAGACACAAAACCAGCAGGTTTCTCATGGTCATCAGCAGTTGACAGTGAAAAGGCGTGGATATGTTGCTTCTGTGCTTCACCAGATCCCTCACCCCCCCCACCCCCCCAGCCCCCAGCAATAGCTTACGCTGTAAGCACAATGAGTAGGCTTCAAGCCTCCAGAGACTCCACCCCCAATTCTGAGGATAGCCCTCTGTTAAGTGAAGAGAGGCAGCCTTCAGTGGGGGGGTGCCCAGGCACAATAAGTCAGTTCAGAATTTAGACATAAGTTGGGGGGCACGGTGGCACAGTGGTTAGCACTGCTGCCTCACAACGCCAGAGACCCCGGTTCAATTCCCGCCTCAGGCGACTGACTGTGTGGGGTTTGCATATTCTCCCTGTGTCTGCGTGCGTTTCCTCCGGGTGATCCGGTTTCCTCCCACAGTCCAAGAATGTGCATGTTAGGTGAATTTGCCATGCTAAATTGCCCATAGTGTTACGTGCATAGGCAAATGTAGGGGAATGGGTGCGGGTCGATGTGGACTTGTTGGGCTGAAGGGCCAGTTTCCACACTGTAAGTAATCTAATCATCTAATTGGGGAAGGCCGGGTCAGGGTCCACCTTAGTAAAGCCCAGATGCTGGGCCAAAGTCAGTCCTCAGCTGTATGGTCAAGGGATTAGCAGAGCATTGGTTGGGAGATCACTGAGTGCATTCAGGGGTCTGGGCAGTCATCACCTGGGGCTGTCCAGCCTAGTCAGTAAGGTGGGAGTGGGGGGGGAGCATATCTGTGCTATGGGTTTTGTGGGCAAGATGTGACATTGTTGTAGTCAGGAAAATGGGAGATCTCAGCACTGGGGATGGGAGGCAGCAATTTGGGATGTGGTGCACATACACGCACACACACAATATATATATATATAAACCACCAGTGAGGCTGAACAGCTTCCACATGAAGAGGTCACAATTGAAAGTGTCCTCAGGATGTATAAGAGATAGAGGAAATCCAGGGTCTACCATCTTCTATGCCATTTCCTCAGATGAGCAAGGTGCAGTGCCAGTGCAGATTGAGACATTGTCACAGAACAATGCCAGCTGCTAGGATGTAAAACATGAATGGCTGGCTGGCAGTCCTATCCTGGTGTTTGTCAAGGTGCCAGCTACATTGAAACTACCAACCATTGCCCAGTGATGCTCCTTCTGACTCATGCTGTGCTAATCCCTGACCCTGGCACTGCCGGACTGACCGTGGCCCACCACCCAGACTTTAATATGATGGACATCCCTGGTCCTGACTGCTCCAAGCAGACAACTGACTGTGACTAAACCCCTGGACTGATGGTGGATGCTGCCTTTGACCGTACCAGGACCCCTGATAGCAGTCCACTGTGACTTCACTGAGGACTTTGAGATGTGATCATTTAGTATTTGTGTATTTGTCACATAGGCTGCTGGCACATGCTGTAGGTATGAGATTAATATAGCACTGTGCTGTACAGTAACATATCCAACCATTTGACTGATCACTAGCGACAACCAGGACAAGTTGCCTGGATTGTGTCTGTGCTAAACTGCAAGGCAATACAGATAGACTAGAACCTTTAAAGTGAGACTGAGGGGGAAAGTCAAGGCAGAGATGCTGCAAGCATTGAGCTGGATGCTGAGAGATTGCTAAGAGGGCAAGCAAGCAGCCCAGAGATGTTTAGATTAGGATCCCTACAGTGTGGAAACAGGCCCTTCGGCCCAACAAGTCCACACCGACCCTCTGAAGAGAAACCCAACCAGACCCATTCCCCCACCCTATATTTACCACTAACTAACGTACCTAACATTATGGGCAATTTAGCATAGCCAATCCACCTAAGATGCATATTTTTGGACTGTTGGAGGAAACCGGAGCACCTGGAGTAAACCCATGCAGACATGGGGAGAATTTGCAAACTCCACACAGACAGTCAGCCGAGGCTGGAATTGAACCTGAGTCCCTGGTGCTGTGAGGCAGCAGAGCTAACCACTGAGCCACTGTGCTGCCCCATGTTGCCTGGTCCAGTTGCAGTCCGTGAGCTGGATGCCAGTCCCTGTACCCTGTGTTGGTGTAGTAGCAATGCAGTGATAGTTGTCGGTCTGCAGCATGGCAGTGCAGGAGGGTACTGCATTGAATCCAGATGAGCCCATGATGATGTGAAAAGGCTGGCATGGGTCCTGTACTGCTGTCCATGGACAAGCAAAGTGTGCAGCTGCTGCCAGTGGAGGGTGCCCTGAGATGCTGGTGCCAGGTAACCATGATGGAAGGCTGGAGGAGCAAGCAAAGTGCTGGAGTCGCTGGGTACACACTGATGTTTACATTGGGAAGACAGTGGGAGCCTGAATATTAATGAGGCAAGGTTCAGTAGTACGAGGGGGATAATGAGCAACAATCCATGCTAATAGGCTTTTCACTGCTCACTAGTGAGAATGTCACCTCGAGATCTGGAAGTTGGTTGTGAAACGTGATGATCCTGGCGTCAAGAATTGTTTGAATTCTCAATCAATTCTCCCAAGGTTCTTGCCAGAGCCCACATTGTTCAGGTTCTGGGATAATCCCAACCTACCTTCCTCCTCATGACTTCACACATTTGTCCACCAGTCAAAGCTTCTTGGATTCTTGAATAATAGGACGGCCAATTGCAATTATGGTTTTCATTCAGACAGGCGTGGGAGTGCTCTGCATAAGATTAAATGGCTGAATTTCCTCTTCTGCTTTTTCCATCCCTCTGCCTCCCACACGCTCACTCTTTAACACTCTTTATATTGATCTCACTGATTAACCTGTGAAATGGTGCTTTCAGTTTTATAATATTTATGGGGGAAATCACATTAATATTGAGATATTTATTGAAGTCATTAGTTTTCTTTTAAAGCAGTCATGTAGGCTAGTTGATTTGCCATAGGTTTTTGCACATATGACAAATGGAGGCAATATTTTTCATTTTTGAAGAAACATATGTGATTACATTTGAAACACTATTTCTCTGAAAGGACTATCTCCTCTGTGCAGGAGCCTTCAACAGAGATTAAGAGGACTGGATTGTAAATCCTTTTTGTGATTTACAGACTGATACTGTTACAAATGCTGCAAAGGATGGGGGAGAAACAGTGCAAAAGAATCAGTTTTTATTCAGCAAAGCTGTTTTATTTTGGAAGAGAACTAGAAAAATGTGTTATTATTAGTATTGTCCTGGGGAGAAGGATTAGACAACATATCAGGATTTACACAGTTTATGTTTCTCATGTGAGTTGCCAGTCATTTTCACATATACATCTGCCTTCATGTTCTTCATGGCTGATCGGAATGGATATTGATGTTCTTCACCTTGGTTGGAGATTCATAGTCTTAGGTTAAGGCATTGGCCATTTGGGATAGACCTGTAGAAAAATGTCTTCATGGTGTAAGTCTTTAGAATTCTCAACTTCAAAGGGACATGCTGTGTCATGGAATACATCTATGAATGATGTATTTTTGATAGTCAAAGGAATAGCGGGATCTAGGTATAGGTTGGGAAAGTGAGATTGATGTAGGCTCAGGGGAGTTTGGCTTCCTCCTGTTCCTATTTCTGATGATCACGTGTTCACCGAGAACTGTTGGAGATCTTTCTAGGGGTACAGCTACGTTTATGTTTCTTGTGCAGAGATGGGCACTCCTTCAACTGTATGATTATTTTTTAAGCCACTGACTGTTCTGCAAATTGCTCTCCAGTGTCTCACAAAACTGTTCCCAAATAATGATCTGGGAATTACGGATGACTGAATTCCATCTTTCTCCATCTGGAGAAACTCCTGTTTTCGGTACTGTACTCCATTTAATAATGCAGCTCCAAATCAAGGCTTTATCATATTAGGGAAACAACAGATGTTCCTATGCTCCATTACTTTGTAGTGTAGCATATCACTGTATTAATATATCTTGCCAGAAGGCTGCCATTATTTAATGCTTAAAGCCCAGAAACATGGAGAATGAAACAATATTGTGACTATCCCAAATCATTCAACATGTCCAGCCAATGTTAGTGGTGCTCGAAAAGCACAGCAGGTCAGGCATCGGAAGAGCAGGAAAATTGACATATTGGGCAAAATTTCTGATGAAGGGCTTTTGTCCGCAACGTCTGTTTTCCTGTTCCTTGGATGCTGCCTGACCTGCTGTGCTTTTCCAGCACCACTCTAATCTTGACTCTAATCTCTAGCATCTGCAGTACCCACTTCCGCCTGTGTCTTGCCAATGCTTGAGTCATACAGACCAGGAAGGTCCCAGGTTTAATGCCAGTTTGATGAGGGTTTTGTTGTTGGTGTTTGGTGATCGAATTTAGGAGATTTAAAGCCATCCAAGATCCACAAAGATAGAAACATGGAAAATCAGACCAGGAGTAGGCCATTCAAGCCTATTCCACTATTCAACATGATCATGGCTGATCATCCATCTCTGTATCCTACTCCTGCTTTTCCCTTTGATCCCTTTAGCCCATAGAACTAAATCTAACTCCTTCTGGAAAGTATTTAACATTTTAGCCTCAACTGCTTTCTGTGGCAGAGAATTACACATACTCACCACTTTCTGGGTGAAAACATATCTCCTCATCTCCGTCCTAAATGTCCTGCACCATACCCTTAGGCTGCGACTCTGCTTCAATGACTGCGAACATCCCCTCTGAATTTACCATGTTAAATCCTATTAGACTGTTTACAGGATTCTATGAGATTGCTCCCCCAACACATTCTTCTAAACCTCAGTGAATATTGTCCTAACTGATCCAGTCTCTGTTCAAACATCAGACCAGCTATCCCAGGAATCAGTCTGGGAAATCTTTGTTGTACTCCCTCCATAGCCAGAACATCCTTCCTGGAGGTTCTGAACTGCACACAGTACTCCACGGATGGTTTCACCAAGTCATGTACAATTGCAGCAAGATATCCCTGCTCCTGTATTGAACTCCTCTTGTTATGAAGGCTAACATACTGTGTGTGGTCTTCACCCCCTGCTGCACCTGCAGGTTTACTCTCAGTGAAAGGTCTCATTATGCCTCCCCCCCTTGCCCAATCTCTCACCCTTCAGGTAATAAACTGCTGTCCTGTTTTTGCTACCAAAGTGGATAACCTCACATCTATCCACATTATACTGCGTCTCCCCATTCACTTACCCACTGACTCAACTTGTCCAAATCACGCTGAAGCATCTATCTATCCTCCTCACGGTTCACCCTCCCACCCAGTTCTGTGTTGTGATTTCCCAGCCTTCACAAGCCGCCCTTGTGTTGCCAGTAATATTAGCAGCCTACCAGTCAACCAGAGCTCCAACAGCTGTAGAAGCGACTGTGGGCTGAGCTTTTTTCTTTTCTGAGTCTGCATTGTGTTGAGCTTTTTGGAGGATTAAGACGAGGCATTGTGAGTTCTCACGGTGGTGTCTTATTGAACTTGCTTCATTATGTACGTACCCTGCCCCTGTGATGATATTATGGCTTGAAGAAGTGCATTTTGTCCTTTGTCTTTAATGAAGACAGCAGTCTGCTCCAAAGCTAATAAAGTGAACAGCTTGTGAGGCCTTGGAACATTAGAAGCAGCCCGAACGGGTGGGGTCTTTCCCACCTCAACACCTAATATCTTAACCCGGCACACCCTATAAGTTACTTACTCACTCACCTGGTACACTGTGCCACCCACTTTCATTTTCCATCATACCTACGATGGGGCAGGAAGAGTCAAGGCAGTGATGTGCTGCCCTGCCATTCAACTCCTAACCATGATTGAGGAGAAGATCCTGTCTCTGACCAATCCCAGGTAGATCTGGACTCATCAGATGCGGCTCTTGATGTAGTGTGCTGGGAACTCCTGACTGGCGGCTATCCCTTTGACCTGACTGAGCTCTGCTGACAACGATGCAAAGATGCTTGGCTTTGTGTCTGTGCTGAATGACTCAGCAAAACAGCAGTAATTTGAACCTGATATCACTGGCTAAGGGGGCAAGGCACTGCCAGACATGGGGGATGGGAGTATCAGGTAGGCTCAGAGTTTGTGAATGCGATGAGAGCAAGTGAACACATCAGATATACAGCCTGGTCCAGTCCATGAGTGTGATCCAGAGCACAGTGTCCTTGCTGCAGGGTTACAATGGGAGTTGCCAGTGCAGCTTGAGATGCAGCACTGCAATGCAGAAGAGTCCTGTAAATGGGTCGGAGATGTACAATGAGGGTTCTTTAGAGGCTGGCACATGTTGGGTGCTGGTGTCTGTAGATGTGGGCTGCATGTGGGAGCATGCCCTGAGATGTTGGTGCCCACTCTCCAACATGGATGTTGTATGAAGCAAGTGGGGAGCTGAATCCGCCAGTTATTTGGTCTGGTTTCCATGTCATATGTTCTCAATATCAAGCTTGTTTGATAAGATGGAAGGCTGGATATTAATGAGCTGAGTCATGGCATTAACAAGTCATTTAACAAGTCTTAATGCCTGTCAATTATAACCCTCCACTGCTTGGTGAGCATATTGTCATGCCAATTGTGAAAAGCATAAAAGACGGGTTGAGTTGGACAGGTTGGACTGAAGGGTCTGTTTCCATGCTGTACATCTCTATGACTCTATTAAGATGGGCCTCCACACTTATTGCCTGATTCTGCTACACATTTTGCCATAGCTGACATCACTCAGACCCCTCCAGGATTCTGTCCTTTGAGTGGAGAAAAGACTAAGTACACTGTATCTCAACACCACGCCCTGCCTGGCCAGTGAAGATGTTATCAGTAGAGAGCTACCATTGTCCTTTAAAACAGGGGATTTTCACAAGGAAAGGATGGAGGAGGCCAGCTAAATCCATCCATCTTCACTAGTTTACATCAGTGTAAATTGTAGTATTTGAGTTCATTGAAAAATTTACTTTTAAAAGGCACTGCTCTCTGTTCTGAGTCAAACCGTGTAGTGCTGGAAAAGCACAGCAGGTCAGGCAGCATCCGAGGAGCAGGAGAGTCAATGTTTCGAGCATAAACCCTGCATCAGGAATGCCCAAAACGTCGATTCTCCTGCTCCTCGGATGCTGCCTGACCTGCTGTGCTTTTCCAGCACCACACTTTTTGACACTGATTTCCAGCATCTGTAGTCCATTGGTCTCAGTTCAGCCATCGTAGCAGCTGACTATTAGTAGCTTTAAGATGTGCTTGCCTCTCTGGGGTGACCTGTAATTAAGGATGTAACAAGTTACATAAGTCTGGCAATATTGCTACACCCAAGAGTGTGTATTTTACTATAATAGACCTCAATTACTCCCTCGTTTCTTTGTCACTGCTGAGTTAGTGGCCTCTCACTTGTGTGAAACACTGCCCATTGCTTTGCTAGAATGTCATGTGCCTCACAGGCACATTTATTTTTCATCGTTTGAATTAACCTTTTACCTGTTGAATTGACAACCTTTGTTAGACACTGAGGATCGTGGTTTGTTACTGGAAGGAGAAAGTCCTTGGAACATATGGAATTCAGAAGGGACATCCTTGCTTTATAAAAATTTCTGACTCCATTGAACATCATATCTATGGTCTTCCTTCCAATGAATATCCGGGACTTATGAAGGTATGGATATGGAGATTAGGTTCTTTATTCTGCAAGTACAAATGTGGCTCTGTGTATGATTTTGCTTTTATAACATTCCTGTGAAACATCTTTGGATATTTTATAATGCAAATGACATTATATAAATGGAAGTTTTTCTGAATGGCAATTGAAGTTATAGTCAACTTTTGATCATCACTCTGAGATTGATTGATTGGGCTGACAGATTCTCCACAAATTGTGTTCATAATGATTATACAGCTGCAGGGAATAGAAAATAAGAACAAATTTCATTAGATTGAAACTTGAATGGATGAAAATGTGTGTCCAGAGCATAGATAATCCATATGTTCACTACTTCATGTGTTATCCGTATAGACAACAGAGAAGAGAGAAATGGGTACTTGATCTGGTCATTTGGTATATGGTGTTTATTGCAAGACTTCAGTCATTATTGATTTCTCTCATGAGTGAGAATCACAATATTATGCCTGCTGTTATCAAATATTCTGTTTATGCAACTGGTTTAGGGATTCTTTTAAAGATTATTTTGTGTGTTTTTGGATAATTTAAGTATGTTTACTTTGATCCAGAGTACAGTACAGTAGTCTACATAGTGAAGGGATTTAAAAGGATATTTTTAGAAGTTGTGCATGTGCTTTCATAGATATAAAAGGATTAAACAATCAGGTATACGAGGTTTATTGTTTTCAGGTGAACAGTCTTAGAAATTCATGAAAGAAATTGTACCACTTTTCCAGCAGGAGAAAATTTAACCACTGCCCCTTGACATTCAATGGCATTACTATCCCTAAATCCCCACTGTCAATATGCTGAGGGTTACCATTGACCCTCTGTGGTGGATGAAGATACAAATAAAATACATTTGGACAGGTACATGAATAGGAAAAGTTTCAAGGGATATGAGTCAAGTGCAGGGAAGTGGGGCTCTTGAGAAATGTGGTTGGCATGGATGAGATAGACTGAAGGGTCTGTTTCCATGTCGTATGACTTTATCACTCCATGACTAAATGAGGTAGACTAGCCATATAAATAGCGGTTACAAGAGCAGGTCAGAGTTTAGGTATCTTGCAGTGAGTAACTCACCTCCTAACACACATTCCCTATAATTTTTCCTGCCACTGCATGTGGCTCCTGACTCAGTATACAGCAGTGCCTTTTGGTTTCAGAAGCCAATGCATCAGTATGCCAATTGGCATACGCGGAACCTGCCAGCCTCACAGCTTAGAGGGAATGTTGTTCCTGACTCCCCAAAGCCTGTCTCCTTTTACATTGCACAAATCTGGAGGATAATGGAATATTACCTGGATGAGTACAACTCCAACAACACTGAAGAAGCTTGATACCATCCAGGGCAAAGTATCTCACTTGATTGGCACCACATCCACAAACATCCACTCCCTCCATCACCAATGCTCAGTAGCAGCTGTGTGTACCATCCATAGGAGGCACTACAGAAAAATCACAAGAATCCTTAAGCAGCACTTTCCAAACCCAGGACTACTACCATGTCGAAGGACAAAGGCAGCTTATACATGGGAACACTACCACCTGCAAGTTTCCCTCTAAGCCATTGACTGTCCTGACTGTGAAAGATATCATATCCTTCACTATCACTGGGTCAAAATCCTGGTCTTCCTCTGCTAATAGCCTTGTGCGCGTGGACTGCAGCAGTTCAAGAAGACAGCTCACCACCACCTTAAGGGCAACAGGGGATGGATAGTAAATGCTGGCCCAGCCAGCAAAGGCCATATCCCATGAGTTAAAATAAAGCAGTACAGAAATTATAAATTGAAGAGCAGGAATATTAATACATACTGTAAATTAACAAGTAATGTTCACCTGTAAAATAGGGCAATGTCAAAAGCCTGGACACACATTTATTATCAAAGTAAGAAAAGGCAGTTTTAAATTCAAAGCCATGGGTATTTTCAGCATAGATTTGACCTTTTGACATTGTCTTCTCATAGATGGAAAAATAAATATATGCAAAAATATTGTTTAAGGTCTTATATGTATTCATAATTACCATCTGCAAAATATTCCTCTCCTTTGTCACAGTTTTGCCAGCTTCCTGTCAGCCTTCTGTGCAATGATAAATTCTTCAGTTTGCCTTCGTAATGGAAACAAACGCACAAGACTTGTCATGCTTCTGTTACACATCCCACCCACTAGGATGATGTTGTAAGGCCTCAGTTTGGGTGTCCTAAAACCTATTTGCTAAACTCTCACCCACATGACTATGCTTCCCATATTGTTATGCATTTTGTAATCTAGCCATATATAATATAACAAGAATCAGACAAAAACAAGAGTAGGATTTATTACTTTAAAATGGGCTTTCAATTATTTTCAGCACCTAACCTCAGGTAATGCACCTGAAGCCTACTTGTTTTTGAAGTGGAATTAGGAACATTAAATATTTTTAACGCTGAGTTGGATAGATTCATGACTGGAAAAGGAGTCAAATGTTATAGATGGGAAAATGGAGTTGAAGCCTTAAGCAGTTCAGCTTTGATTCTATCAAATAGGAGACAGGCTCAAGAGGCTGAATAGCGTATTCATGTATGATTTATACGATCTGGACTCACTGAATACCACCACTCTCGGAGTGATTAATGCAATTATATACACGTGTCAATGTTAAGTAAAATCTATACACAAATTAATGTCTGTCGTAAAATGTTCATGAATTTCTAGTGAAAAGATTTCTTTATATCATTAAAGACAGTGGCTTTGAGTGTTTTTTTTGGAATTAATGCTTAAATCCAATGCAGACAGACAAAAGTCCTCAGACAGCTAGCTGCAAAGATCCTGAACGGAAGAGAGTTAGGTAGTCTCAACTAATTTCACAGCACAGGTCTTTTTTTTCATACTGGGACATTAACTTGACTGCTTCACTCTGAAAAGCAATAAATGTAATTGGTGTGGGATATAAAAATGTCACTACTGATTATGCAATTAGGGATGGGCAACAAGTGCTGACCTTGCCTGTAACATACATTTCCTGTGAAAGAATTAAAACTATTCTGCGATTGGAATTAGGCCTATTGTAGAAGATTTGTTATATGTGCAAGCAGTGAAGAAACATGTAGTGAGGAACATCATCTAAACTGCAAGAATAATGCCAAGGCACTCAGTCTTTATAATCCATTTCATTATACAGAGAGCATAAAGGATACCCTTACTCTATCACTTAGGTTGGAGAGACAACTTGGCAATCAGCTATCAAAAAGGAATACAAATCATTTTCATAATACAAAAGAATAAAAGTATTTTGAAGAGATTGCCAGGAAATGGTTGAAATCTCTTTTCTGTGGAGTCTAATGTCCTGAATTCTGAAGGTAGCCTTAGGCTTGAAAAGATCATATTTTGATCTGGCAGTGACTTGATGAGCACTTGGCCTTGGTACTGGGATAAATTGCAATAACCATGTCTATCCTCTAGAGGGACTGTCATTGTTTTATGCCATTATCGAATGCCTGTAAGTCCCCTTCCACTGGGGATGGGGTAATCCATCCTCAATTTAAAAAAAACTTGTTGAAAGGAAATACCACTCCCAGCCTAAAGCAATGAAAATCTTATTTAAATGTGGGTGGTCTGCAGACAGAAGGCTTTGCTGGTTTTGTACCTTTGTGGCAATGAGCAGGGTTCTGCATGGTGATGGGGAATGACAAGTGAAAAGTTGCTTTGAGATATCTACCTCCCCAACATGAAGTCTGAAGGGTCAAATTGCAGCAATGTGGTATTAATTGAACAAGAGTTCAGTATGGATTGTTTTTCCCATCAATTTTGTCAGGCCAAGGGGCAAAATAATTAGATCTTATTTGATCTAACCACCTGATGAAGGAGCAGCACTCCGAAAGCTAAATCTGTTGGACGATAACCTGGTGTTGTGTGATTTTTAACATAGATCTTATTTATTTTCTTAAACATGATTGCATGTGATTCTTTTGATACATAGCTGTGCTGTTGCAGTCTATTGTGAGTCATAATGGGAACACAATACATTGGGAGACATAAAGAATAAAATTTAATTCTACATTGCCAGTGCTTATGAGATAAAAGGTCATCTCCTCCTCCTAACGTTAATGGCCGAAAGGGAAATGTGTTAGTGTAGCTCCAACCTAATTTATAATACATGTGAATACATCGCAGAAATAAATTAATAATGTGGCATAAATTGTGCCTTGGTTTGAATAAGGAATGCGCCCTTTCTGGACATGTGTGTATAAGAAAGTGAGTGTGTGAGAACATGTGTATGTCTAGAATGTACTCTATAACAGATGGCAGATGATCTTGAACAAAAATTCCCTTTTTAGGTCTGCTACCACAGTGGCAGTGATGCTGACCCAGATGAACGTGATATCGTATTTCAGCAGCCTTCTCAGGATGTGAACATTCTGAGCACCTTTTTATCTAAAGAGTTTCCTGGCGTGGATCCAAAGCCTGCGATTGTTGAATACTGCATGTATACAGTAACGTATCATTCTCCTTGTCTTCATGTAACTAGAAAGGCTTTAAAAGCTATACTGGAAATCTGGTTCCCTTTGATTTCTTAGGATCTATTTTCTTTGAGTTGTGAAAGAAAGAATAATTCCTCATAAATATTAATATCTCTTCAGAATCACTCCTCTGTAAAATCGGTTTCCGGTATTTTAGGCTGTGTTGAAACTTTCATCAAAGGGGCTTTGAATAAAATTGGCACATAAAATGTTAGTACCTTCAAGATCTACATGTACATCCTACCTTATTACTCCTGAAAAAATAATATTCTAGTTACTTTTAATATTGTATTAAAACAGCAATTATATTTAGTAGCCTAAAGCATATTTTCTATTTAATATCTTCTCTAAATATACTAAAGAATTGTGTGTATATTAATTTAATCCTCAGTCATATAAATACCTGCGGCATATGAGAACAAAATACCATATATGCTAGACTCCTAATTCCCTTGAGTATATTTCCTATAGCTCTAAGACAATCTCCTGTACATTCCTTGCAATTTAATTGAAACATTTTTCTGAACTGGTTATGTTATCAGTTTCTCCAAGCCTTTAATCAATTTAATATTAACTTGACAATTGCTAATAGCCCTTATTACATTATATAATATAGTCTCAACACAATGAAAGTATTATGTAACAGATGGAATCAGGTAAGGAAAGGACTATAATTTAACCTCAGGTTTCAGAAGGTATTTAAAATAATCTCACACTTCATTTTTATGGTTTCTGACATTCCTTCACTATCATGTTATTATCCATGGCATTATATTATAGTCACCACATAACAAAGCAGAATTGGGGGATATTTCCCCAAGCTGATTCTGTGCTCTATTTCAGTTTGATTAGTACAACATGAATTGTCAGATGCGAGCTAATACAAAATACTGAAATATTGATTCAACTTCAGCAAAAAGAAAAATCATTTGATTGAGCCTATGTGAACCATAATGTTATACAGTAGGTCTATGTTACTCACTTAATTTATGATGGTGAGGGAGAATTGTAACTCAGATGGACTGTTTGTTTCAAGGGTAATATTTTCCTGCATGGGGCTATAATTTTTTGTCAAATAAACACATTCTCAAGGCAAACAATAATAATAATTTATTCATAGAAAAGCCTGAAGGAACCACTGTATTAAGGGTTGACTTTCCACGGTTATCAACTTTCCTGATTCTTGTGAACCCATTTAGTTTACAAACTCAAATTGCTGACAGTTTCCTTTTTTGAAAGTCTTTTTGTTCAGTGTTTCTGAGTCAGCCCCTGTTTGCAAAGCTCATAAATAACCTGACTTGTGTCTGGAAATGAATTCAACCTTGTTCTGAAATCCTCTAACAATACAAATGTGGCTTGATGTAAAATGTTTTGAAACGACTTTTCAAAATGCATGCTTCATCGGAAGGCTGAAAAATGTGCACTTTCAAATGTAAGCAAGATGTGGGATGGTAGGAGAGGCAGTGCAGGTTGAGGAGTGTTAACATTTCCTCATCCACCCCACCCGCCTCACCAACTCCTCATTCTACTGGGCAGGCAGCCAGGTAGGCAAATGCTGTGGATGATTTGTTTGCACTGGTCCCATTGCCTTCCCATGGGTTCCAACATTTACAGCAAGGTCTAGCTATTCCGATTACATTATTTGCACTTGACTGCAATTTTCACCTCAGAACTAGCAGGGAACCTGTTGCTGCTGCTCTGCCTGACTCTGGACATTGAAAAGAGGAACCAGCATCTGCAGAGGTCAGACATCTTCATGCCTTGCTATTTGGTTTCTCTGGGCTAGGAATATTTTCCCCTTGATGCCACAAGGAAACCTAGGTATCATCTCAGTGCCTTTTTAACCTGCTGGCACAGTCCGATTCTTTTAGTCCGTACTGATGATGTCCGATGCTGCCTGCACTCTCACCCCCATTTGGCCTTTTGGGCAGCTAGTACTTGCTACAGGTTCAAAGGACTGACAACAAACCTCAGCCTCTTGTTGGATGGGACTGGACGGTTTTCCATTCACTCTGGCCTTCAACTGCACTGATCCTGTGCTTCATTCAAATCGACTCCTCTATATGCAAGCATTTTTGGTCAAGTTAGGCCCAATGGAGAAATGACAGCTGAGGTTTTGTTTTTCACACTGTAATCTTCACATTTCCATTCAATAGGTTACCCCAGATTCAGACTTCATTCTGGATTATCATCCAGAGCACAGCAACATCATCATTGGAGCTGGATTCTCAGGTTGGTACAGTTACAATATGAACTGACTGCTAATCTTATAAAATCACATTCTCTTCGGTACGATTTCCTTTTACTGAATTGCAAAAAATCAATATTGTGAATCTTTTCATTGCCAATATCTATTAAAGCATGAAAGACTTACCTTTTTAATTTTGATATGAGTAAACTTTTACAGAATAGATCTCTGGTTGCAGTTCACAATTTTTAAAAAAGAATTATTTTGCAGATATTGTAAAGACTTTTAATTTGAAGAAAAATTCAGAGCTCTGAGGATTGTCTAGTTGGGGGTCAGGGATGGAATAAAATAGATGCTGTACACACGTGAACGAAAATATTATTGAAGCTATATGCATTAAAAATACTTCTGAAGTAGCTAGTAGCTCTTAGGAAGACTATGTAAAAGGAGGCATAATAAAGTTGAAGAGAAGGTGGCCAAAGTTGACAAATTGTGGCCATGATTTTTCTTTCAATCTGTCATAGGCTCCCATTAAGTCAAAGTGACAGCATCGCAACTGCCCAAGGTAGATTCTCAAATCTTATTCAAACTCTTGTGTGAATTGTGTGTTGCCATTTGAGCTCAAATTCCTTCAGGCCAGATGTTCATGGGACAGAAGTTATCAGTCAAAAGCCTTGCTGGTGATCTTGCTAATGATACTGTTGAAAAGAAACACTGGAAAACTAGCCTGACAGAGAACTCAGGCGGAACTTTTATTACCTCTCCCCTGTTGTTGTGCTGGAATTATTGTGACAGGGTTGGCCTGACTTACTTGCACTCCCAACATTGCTTGGAAGCCATGTGTCAATGCATTAAATATGTAGTTCAGACCGGTGATTATTTATTGAAGCTAACCAGGATTTATCCAGAATTTGGTTTACAGTCTTTTTCAACTCCCTTCCTTAATGTCACACAAACAGTCTCTTATCAGCAAACCATCTAAAAGTAATTGATCACAGCCAAGTATAATTTATTGGCTGTTCCTGTAGCTAGTTCTAATTTAGTAACATCCATTTTGTTGTGATAAGCCAAATACTGAATAAGCCCTCAAGCTACAAATCCAATCTGCAGCCAATTTATAATTTAAATAAAGGTAAAAGCATTGCGAAAGTAAAATCTACTTTCGATTGAAGAGTTCCCTTCCAGGCTATTTCCTTATGTCAATCAGGGCTCTGCCAGCTGAGACCAGCACAACTACTATATGTAAGAATATATTTTGTTCCTGTGCTGACCAACAACCTGCCTAATGGATTTATAAATTACACTGCATTGGGAAGTAACAAATGACCATTAAAGAAATTGTGACCATGGCTTTGACAAATTTTATAGGCATTTAAAGAAGTGACCATAAATTACATTCCAACGAGACATTACCCAGTATAATTTGGACCAATATGGCCTCTACATGGCCAATTCAACCTGTTTTATAGCTGTGACTGAAACCTATACAATGGATTTTCATGCACCCAGTGCAGATCATTACTTTGAATTTAAGTTAACAATACTTCAGTCGCCTGTCATCAGATGTTGCTACCTGATATTTAGATGGACAGTTTACACTTTTGCTTGAATGTAGCAGTTTATGTGGACTTTGGGTGTTTAATTAGACCTGGAAATGTGCCACACTGGTTCCTCTCAAAACTGGAAGAACAACATCTCAACGTGGAAAAAACCTGTGCTGGTGACAGTGAATCCTGTGAGCTGGTGGAAACCTTCTGAGTTGATGCAGTCAGGTGGAAATTCCATGTAGGCAATAGAAATGCCACTTAAGAATGTGGATGTTTAGATATTTAGTCGAAATAAATTGTAAACCAATTTCACGAAAGCCTGGGAGCATTTGGAAGAACCACTTTGATTTTGGTTTCCACACTGCTGCTTAGCCACTCATCAGCATGAATGTGACTAAACTGCACAGTGGTGAAATGGACCCATTAGAAAGACTCATGGCTTTGTTCATACTGCAACATTTAGGACTGAATTTTAAAAGAGATAGAACTGCCATAAACCAGCAACAACATTCTATTCTTACTTCACATAGACATCACTGGCAAAGGCAGCATTTAATTAGCATCTCTAATTACCCAGATATTGAGTGACTTGCTGGGCCAGGTCAGCAGACAGCTGAGGGTCAATCACATTGCTGTGTGTCAGGAGTCATGTGTAGGCCAGACCAGGTAAGGATGGCAGATTTCCTTTCCTGAAGGGCAATAAATAATCAGATTTTGTTTTACAAAAACAGATGATAATTTCATGGCTACCAATAAAGAGACGACCTTAGAATTCCAGTTTCATGAGTTAAAGTTAAAGTTCCACCAACTACCTTGTGGGAATTGAACCCTTGACACCAGTGGGTTAGCTAGCTAATTAGAAATAACCACTGCGCCACTACCTCCTAATCTAACTGAGGTGTGAGTATGTTGCACTTCAAAATGTTTTGGCATGAAAACACTGATTAACCGAATGCAGTGTAATGATTGTAAAGAGGTCAGCCGGAAATAGGAGTTCTCTGATTGGGACTGTTCACCTGATCCCGTCTCACACATAGGGATTACACAATTGATTGTGATGAATTGTCCAACTAGGATGGTATTTCATGCATAATGTATTACTTTGGGAACTTGATGTTTATGAGCACACCCCTGAGGGGATGTTGTGTGTAATAATAGAATGGCTTTTCCTCAGAGAGCTCAGGTTTAGGAAAGGGGGCATTAGTCAGGTTGGCAGAACAGAGATAAAGCAGCAGTTCCCTGGTTCTTTTAGCCTGCTTCTGGGTGCCTGGAAAACATCCAAATCAATATTAGCTTACCCAAACATGAGAGGGTTCAGAAAAGATTTACAAGAATGTTGCTGGGGTTGGAGGGTTTGAGCTATAAGGAGAGGCTGAATAGACTGGGGCTATTTTTCTCTGGAGCTTCTGAGGCTGAGGGGTGACTTTCTAGAAGTTTATAAAATCATGAGAAGCATGGATGGGGTGAATTGCCCAGATCTTTTTCCCAAGGTAGGGGAGTCCAAATCTAGAGGGCATAGGTTCAAGGTGAGAGGGGAAAGATTAAACAGGGACCTAAGGGGCAACTGCTTTATGCAGATGGTGGTGCGTGTATGGAATGAATTGCCAGATGAAATAGTGGAGGCTGGTACAATTACAGCATTTAAAAGGCATCTGGGTGGGTACATGAATAGGAAGGGTTTAGAGGGATATAGGCCAAAAGCTGGCAGATGGGACTAGATTAATTTAGGATATCTGGTCAGTATGGATGAGTTGGACCGAAGGATCAGTTTCTGCGCTGTACAGCTCTTATGCAACCTGTTCAGAAATGTCATTACATACTTCCAGTGTAAGTGCCTTCTGGCCCAGAGGTAGTGGAATTACTACTGCGCCATAAGAGCTCTCCAGAAATCAGGAACATGCATAAATCAGAAAAGCTGATTATTCAGAATGGCAGCTACATTGGTGGGCCTTTCGGCCCAACAAGTCCACACCAACTCTCCAAACAGCATCCCAACCAGACTCATCCCCCTACCCTGTCTCTGTAACCCTGCATTTCCCAGGGCTAATCCACCTAACATCTCTAAACACTATGGGCAATTTAGCATGGTCAATCCACCCAAGCTGCACACTTGGATTATGGGAGGAAATCGGAGCACCCGGAGGAAACCCACACAGGGACAATATGCAAACTCCACACAGACAGGCACCTAAGACTGGAATTGAAATGGATCCCTCGCGCTGTGAACCAGTAGTGCTAACCACTGAGCCACCATGCCACAGTTAAGTTTTAAGTGAGTTAAAAAAGGCTTCTGAAAAAATTGACTTAGCATTAACTCTGTAAAAATTAGTGTCATTCTTGGGAGTAAGTTATATTCATTACGTAGATTTTGAAGAAAGAGTAAATCATAACAAGGATATTTAATTTATTATGGATTACTTTTACATTTTAGGTCATGGTTTCAAGCTTGCCCCAGTGGTTGGAAAAATCCTCTGTGAACTCAGCCTGGGAAAAAGACCATCCTACAATCTTTCTCCTTTCAAAATGCATCGTTTTGGATTAAATCTGAAGTCTTTGTTGTAAGGCAGCAGAGCCTGGATATGACGATTTGAACAATACTTTATGTTCGAAGAATGTGACATCTACAATTTTTTGATCAATGAAAATAATAATGCTTGGGTTGGGGGACAGAAATTTAACATGGTTTCTTCCAACACCTTCATAACACAAAAAACACCCACAGCTTTTTATCCTATAAAGATTGCATTAAATTAGAATTTACCTGTTTTCTGAAAGAAGATTACTGACAGCCAGTCATGTCACAATTGTTTATGGGCATTTTATTGTTCAGAGGAAAAGGACACAAGAGCTTCACTAGCTTAAGAAGGTTTTCATCAGCAAAGTCTGGATAAGAATCAGCTGTAGTCAACAGACTGACTGAAAGGCCAGGGTACTGTGTATAAAAGATAATTAACTGCAGCAGTAGAAATTGAACTCTACTAATTCTCTACCAATTCTTTCAAATTCTGAAACTTCAGTTTAGCAACAGATACTTAAACAGATTATCCTTTTCTCTTTATTTTCCCTGACACTCCTAGTTTTTATTATTGTGCTACTCAATGGGTCAGAGGATAATATATTTATGAATTATTAGAATTCTAATTCAGAATTATTACATCCTATATTAGAATGTATTATTGTGCCAAAAATCAAGCTATCTGTATATTCCTGTCCCTTTAAGGTGGTAAGGTCTAATTGCTTAAATCAATTAGAAATTTATTACTCTTAGGCAGATAGTTAGGTCAATTGGAACCTAGAATTATACAAACATATGACTCCTTAAGTTAATTAGAAGCACATTTTGGTGGAAAATTATCCCTATAGATTGTAAAATAATTAACTTTGTGAAGAAGCGTGATCCAGAAATGCATGTGTAATGCATAGATTTTTCATTCTAGTTTCAAATATAGTTTAGTGGACAAGAAAAGATTTTTTGTTGGTGTGCATGAAAGCTTAAATAGAACTTCTTTGATTTAGATGAATGGGAAATTATGTACTCTGCCCTCATTCATAATGAAACTGGAGAACATCTCCTACACAAAAGCCTCCTCTTCAGTTGCCTCTGAGTTTGAACTATAAAATTTGGAAACAAAAAGGAAATGTGTGTTCTCTTAAGGAGCTTTGGTATTACAAAGTTAAATAATAGGTCCACGAGAAAAGCTTTTTCCAATCTAGAAGTCTGGCCAGGCTCACTTTTGCTCTGACAAGAAATCTGATTTCACAAAGCATCTCTATTTCTCCCATTTAGTAATGTACATTGAAATTACATTTCTATGAGGGAATAAGAACTTTGTAGTTTGGATATAACTATTCTGGAACCATATGAATGCATTTATTCAATGGTTTGTATAACTATGGAATCTGTAAATGGAAGTAATCATTTAAATCTGGTGTATATAAAGCTTGATAAACATTTGTTAAAACATTCACTAATCAGCAGTTGGAATATTTTGAGTATGCTACTGCCAAAAGATTCTTGCTGGAGAGTTGCAGAAGATTCGGTATGATGACACCAAAGATGAGAAATTTTAATGATAAAGAGGAACTGAGGAATCATTAACACCACTGAAAGAGAGATTAAGATAGAGAGATTTAAAATTATTAAGGGTTTAGTGAAATTAATAGCAAGGAACAAAATCAAAAATGTTTAATGTTGTCCCAAAAGGACTGCATGTCACAGTTCTATTTGCCAAACTTATAGGAAGGATGGGATTGCATTAGAGGGGGTGCAGAAGAGATCCACCAGGATGTGGGCTGAGCTAGGCTGGGAAGATTCAGCTGTGGAGAGAGATGAAATGGCCTAAGCTTGTTTTCCTTTGAGTAAAACAGACTGATTTAGATGTAATAAGGGGTATAGATAGGAAGAAACTTTTTCTGTCAGTAGAGGAGTTAATAATCAGGGGGCACAGTTTTAAGGTAAGGAGCAGGAGTTTAGATGGGATTTCAGGAAAAAGAGTTGTGGTATTTGGAATGTATTGCCTAAAAGGATGGTAGAGGGGAGACCCCGCAAAACATTTAAGTATTATTTAGATCAACACCAAAAACAATCTGGTATACAAGGCTACAGGTCAAGTGCTGGAAAATAGGTTTAGAAAATAGATGGATTTGGCAAAAGTGGGTACTGCAGATGCTGGAGATTAGAGTCAAGGTTAGAGTGGTGCTCATTCCTGATGAAGGGCTTTTGCCCGAAATATCGATTTTCCTGCTCCTCGGATGCTGTCTGACCTGCTGTGCTTTTCCAGCACCACTCTGATCTTGACTTAGAATAGATCGATGTTTAATGACCTGTGCAGACATGATTTGCTAAAGAGACAAAAATAGAAATTGCTGGAAAAGCTCAGCAGGTCTGGCAGCATCTGTGGAGAGAAAACAGAGTTAACGCTTCAGGTCAAGTGATCCTTCCTCAAAACTAGTTCTGTACAGCAATTTCTATTTTTGTCTGATTTACAGTATCTGCAGTTCTTTTGGCTTTAATGGGCTGAAAATCCTCTTTCCATGTTGTAAAACTGACAAAATCTTATTTTTACCTCCTTTATTTGCAGAGTGATACAAGGACATGGACCTACAGTTATCAAAAATGTCCCTTTATCAGCATTTCTCACCTTGATAACAAAAACTGTCATTGTTTTCTTTAAAATAGAACCAGATTTGAATATACATGTAGATCAGATTGATTAAAATGCTGACTTTGCTGAATGAGTCAGGATTCAGGTTTGCTTGTCGCCCTCCAGAAGTCCTAGTGAGATCACTGATTCACTATTGTAGAACTTGTTTTCCCATTTGTCTCCATGCGTGTTCAATGGAAAACCTAATGCAAATTGGTGCATCTCAGGCCAGTATTCACTCATTTCTTTCAGGGTTTCAATGGTAAGAATGAACCTTACAGTAGTCTTCTGCTGGTGCATACAGTATAGTGTTCCTGGAATGACTTGATGGGGTGGGGAACTGTCGAAAATTCAAGTGTCTGGCGTTCATGAAGAGAGCATCGACAAATGACAAAAAAGGCTAAAAAATAAAACCCAAATGCTTCTGGAATGTTTGTACAAATTATTTAATTTTGTTTCTATCTAGTTTTAAAATCCATTCAATGAAAAGCGTTGCTGAATAAATTGCTAAACCTTGCAGGGAAACTGCCAAAAGCCTTTCTAAATTTTGATTTCCTTTGTTCAAAATTGCTGAAAGGGCTGCAAAGTATCTCATTTCGCAATTGAAGAATGGGCGGTGAAACTGGTACGAAGAGGTCAAATCACTGCTGAAACCACTTAATGTCAACTCCAACAAAAAGGAGTTGTTTGAGACTTTTTGAATTAATTTTGCTCACTAAATCACAGAATCATTTCGTTTTGTCCAGCAAGCGTAGGTTTTAAACTGGCTGCAATCAACTGGAAAAGAAATCCCATGAAATCGGGATTGAGCTGCCTTTGACTCACCCCCTCCCGGGATAAGCTCTTTGCTCAGTATCTCCTCCCGGCAACAGATCGGACATTTGTCACTCAGTTGCGTAGGGGTGTTTTGGAACCCACCATTCCATAACTCAACATGCTGTTTTGCAAACCAATGTGCAATGCCAGTGATAATTTGAAAGAACACTATACAGATAAGCAAATTTGCCACAAGAACTCGTCCTCATAAGCAAATCGGCGAGATCCGCCAGTCAAAATGTTTTGCAGTTTTAAAAAAATATTGGCGCTATGTAACTACAATTTTCGTACTTCCATCATCTGTTTGCCCCAAGAAAAATCCAGAATACTGTGATTGACAGGAATTCCAGCGCAAACAAACAATGAAAGACACGGCACTGAGTACAGAAATATATTCTCTAACATTAACTGTTAAACTTCCAGATGTAATCCCATGGCTGATCTCAGCTGGGACAGATTTTGGATTTCTGTAACAGACCAGAGCATCCATTGCGCTAGGGAGGGGTAGTTCAGCTGGAACTCCTCATCCGGGAGGATGACAGTTGCAGCTCAATGATATTCGCACGTAAGTCAGCTGCTTAGGGTTTCAAGCTACATTCCAAAGATTTGAGTATATGATACTCAGTTGGAGGTGCTGGTTCTGGATGAACTGCTAAACCTCTCAAGGGAGACTATACGCGCACACACACGTGTAAATGCTGCCAATTTAAAGATAAAGAGGGAGGTCTACTGCTGCCTTGGATGATTATTATTCCTTGGGGGAACATCAAAAACAGATTATTAAAGCAAAGCACTGTGGATGCTGGAAATATGAAATAAAAACAGAAAAGGCTAGATCTATTCAGCAAGTCAGGCAGTACTTGTAGGCAGACATTCTGACTGTTTCTCTCCAGAGATTCTGCCTGATCTGTTGAGTATTTCCAGCATTTCTTTTTGTTTTATTTCAAGCGTCCACAGTACTTTGCCTTATTTTGGGTTATCTGACAGTATTTAACTCATTACAGCTTTGGCTGTCTGGCAATAGCTACTAAACTTCCTGAAGTGACAACACTTCAAAATACTTGTTGTGAGGTAGTTTCAGATATCCCGAGGACATGAAAGGCAAATGTTTAATGCAACCTCTTTCTTTCAAATGCATCAAACACATGATGGTTGTAACAGACTATGCTGCAACATAAATATTAGCTAATTCTAATAGCAATATTAACAAAATGTGATTAAAAATCACTACAAACTCAAGTTTGTGGAATAACTTGCCACTCTGCTGCAAGATTTAATGAAGAGAATTTCACAAATTCTGATGCTTGATTGATGATAAAGGCAGTCAGTCTGTTTTTTATGTGTATATCACATAAATTATGTATTTTAGTGGGCAATGAATGGGCAGGTAAATATTTAATTTTCTCCTTACTTCTAAACCTGATCTAATTTGCTTTTCTATTATGTTTGATTCCATTAGATAAAATCAGAGTGTTCATTAGGGGAATTAGCTTTGTGTTGCATGTCCAGCAAATTAAAGCTCAAACTCAATAGTTCCAGCTCAAATATTGACAGATGTGCTCCACACTGCTTTAAAACATCAGACCCTGACCTTCTATCTTCCACAGTAAATGGCATTGATTTCACTAGACAAGATTGTAGATAAAATACTAATTTTATTCTTACTTCACCTAAAAGAATCTTTTCCCAAACTTGCACAACGTAAACAAGAATTTGTAATCACTGATCTGTTAATTACTTTCAAACAAACCAGTTAGTCCTTAAATTTATTAATTGATCTATAATGTTTCAATTAATATCTTACAACTAAAAATGCATTTTTTTTTCTGCTCCTGGGCCTAGCCAAACTGGCCATAAACAGTCCAGGCAGTGGGCAGTGGAGGGGGTCGTTAGGGCCGACTGCCTGCCCCTCTTCCGCGGTTACGTTAGAGCCCGGGTGTCCTTGGAGAAGGAGCACGTGGTCTCCACCAACACCCTGGAGTTGTTCAGGGAGAGGTGGGCACCGCAGGGAGTGGAGTGCATTATTTCCCCCTCCAACTCTATTTTGATTTAATCCCTGCCCTCCCCTTCACTGTTTGATCACACAGCATTGCCCTTTGTGGAAGGCACTGCTTGTCACTGGCCACTCGGGTGTTTTCCTATCTTCCTGGTGGTGGAAATGGAATAAAAATTCATACACCTTGTGTCTGTCACTGTCTCTCACACCTGCACACACACACCATGGGTGCTGGGGAAAAAATAAGCACAAAAGAAAAAAAATGCATTTTTCTTAATTCATAACACATTCTGGCCTGGTAACAGGTGATATATATTTCAAAGGATGCTTAGCATAACAATATGCCCAGGAATCCAGATATTGAATTTTAAAATAAAAGTGGGTAATCAATTCTTTGATTCTATGACTACCACAATTGGCAAAAAAAACAACTCAAATTGAGTTACCCTCAAGTTACTTTTTGTTCAGTAGAATGCTATGGTTGTTTTGGATAGACTGCACTATTTTTATCAGCTATATTGCTGATATATATTCCTAAAATATTGCATCGAAATGATACTGTGTAAAACTGGAGACACCCAGCATGCCTAAAATTTGCTTGAATGGCCAAAGTAAAATGCCAAAAACATGTGCCTGGTGTTTTACAAGGCATGATCCCCTGACTCTCCCACCCTTACCTCCCCCAACAGTCAGGGGCCAGTCTTCAAAAATGTGGTTGCTAAAAACCATTTCATGCCGATACAATGTTAATTGCCTAAATTGAGACTTCCACCTCCATCGGGAGAGGCTTGCAGCTCTGTAAGAACATAAGGATACACAAGATAATAGGAATGGGTCATCCAACCCTTCAAGCTCACTTTGCCATTCAATGAGTTAATGGCTGATCTTCTCCTTCAACACCATTTTCCTGCATTATCCCTATAACTTTTCACAAATCAGAAACATCAAGAGTTATCAGTCTTGAAAACATTCATTGATGGAACCTCCCCAACCATGTAGGGTGGAGAATTCCAAGGATTCAGTACTATTTGAGTGAAGAAATTCCTCTCAAATGCACTGCACTTATTCTGTGACTAGGTCTCCTAGCTATAAATCAAAACCAAACCATCCTCCCCTCCCCCACTCCCAGTGAGGCTGCGTAAACATCCTGTCAATCCCTGGAAGGATTCTTTTCTTTGAATGAGATTACCTCTCATTCTTCTAAACTCCAGAGAATATAGCAGCCCCAGTCTATTTCATCTTTCCTCATAGGACAATCCCTCCATCTGTGCAAATTTTATTGCACTCCCTCTTTGACAAGTATATCTTTCCTTAGGTAAGGAGACCAGAACTACACACGATTTGGAGATGCCGTTGTTGAACTAGGGTGTACAAAGTTAAAAGTCACACAACACCAGGTTATAGTCCAACAGGTTTAATTGGAAGCACACTAGCTTTCGGAGCGTCGCTCCTTCACTGACTACCACCTGATGAAGGAGTGATGTTCCGAAAGCTAGTGTGCTTCCAATTAAACCTGTTGGACTAGAACTACACACAGTACTCTAAGCGTGGTTCCACCACAGCTCCATATAATTGAAGAAAAGCACCTTTGGCCTACACTCAAATCCTACAGTAATACAGATTAATATACCATTTGCCTTCTTAATTCTTGACTGTACTTGCACTTTAACTTTCAGCGATTCATGAACAAGGACACCCAAATGTCGCTCACTTTTTAAGAAATACCACAAATTGGCCAAGTGTTAATTTTAGGGACTCTCATGGAGTTTCCTCTTTGAGAGGCTTAGCAATTTTTCTCAAACACTTCTCCACAACTTGCATCATTCATTCTGTACCACACTTTTATGGCATTCCACACATGAGTTTCTGCTCAGCAGAAGTACTAACCACTGCTCAAACAGGAAAAAAAACAGAGGTTGCTGGAAAAGCTCAGCATGTCTGGCAGCATCTGTGAAGAGAAATCAGAGTTAACATCTGGTGACCCTTCCTCAGAACATTTACTCCATCCACCTAGGGTTCGGTGGTAGCTATGTTTCACTTCCATTGCAAATTTGCAACTCAGATGGGGATGGAAGCCAACTACTCATTAACATAAATGGATGCCATAAAGCTTTGTGTTGCTTTCTTACTTTCCATGACAATCCCATCAGTTCTGAGCTTCCACATATTCTCAGCTAACACCTTCAATTAAGTCTTCATCACCCAGTATAGCTGCTGAGCCCTTGGTCTACAGCTAAGCCATGCACTATCCCCCTGTCAAAGCCAAGGTATTGGTGACCAATAAATACCCTCCATCTCCCTACCACCAATGCAATAACACACATCCTCCAATGCACTCTTATATGCAGAGTTGCCTTGATCACAATTATTGTCTCCTATGAATCCCAGCATACTATCTCCAAAACCCATACTTGACTTTCTCAACTACCCTACCACAATGGTGGCACCTGAATCCCATGGTGACTTTCAATAAATAGATGCCAGGACTGACCATGACCCACTCCTCTCACTGACTTGGAAAAACAGCCATGACCTATTAATGACCAAATCTTGGACTAATCTCTTGACTGAATGCAATGGATTTGCAGGACTGACCATTGTCCACTCTCCACATTGTAATGACACAGAATCGTTGACCATAATCCTTCCAAGTGGATGACTGACCCTGTCCAAGCCTTTGGTGTGAAACTAGACGCTGCCCTTGATTGACTGTGACATGATCTCCTGATGACAGGTCACCTTCACTTGACTGCAGACTAATCCCCTTAGACTTTGAAAAATCATTTAGTTGAAGCATTTGCCACGTGAACTGTTTCCACATGCTGTACATGTTACTTACATGTAGAGTGCTGTACGCCAACATATCCTCATCCTTAATGATCAATGCTGACAACTTTCCTGATGAAGGGCTTTTGCCTGAAACAATTTTAGATTAGATTACTTACAGCGTGGAAACAGGCCCTTCGGCCAAACAAGTCTACACCGACCCTCCAAAGCGCAACCCACCCATACCCCTACATTTACCCCTTCACCTAACACTACGGGCAATTTACCATGGCCAATTCACCTGACCTGCACATCTTTGGACTGTGGGAGGAAACCCACGCAGACACGGGGACAATGTGCAAACTCCACACAGTCAGTCGCCTGAGGCAGGAAATGAACCCGGGTCTCTGGCGCTGTGAGGCAGCAGTGCTAACCACTGTGCCACCGTGCCGCCCTAAAATGTCAATTTTCCTGCTCCTCAGATGCTGCCTGACCTGCTGTGCTTTTCCAGCACCACTCTAATCTTGGCTCTGATCTCCAGCATCTGCAGTTCTCACTTTCGCCAACTTTGAAACCCTGCCTGGTTTTGTGCCTGCACTAAAAAGCAAAACAAGGCAGAAGTATTGTGAAGCAGGTAAACTCAAATGAGCAGGTAAACTCAAAAAGGGCAGGTCAAGGTAGAGATGTTAGCATCCAAAGATGTGCGAAAGGAGTAAATGCCACAACAGCAAGCAAAGGAAGTACACCCTACCTCTGATGCATAAGATGGGCGACTGTTCCTACACACTAAGTAGACTAGTGGAAACATTACAATGAGTCAGTGACTCCAAAATGCAACATTTAAGTGCATGACTGTATTCTAAGTAAATCAGAGATGCGCCATAATGATGTGGTGAGGTTGATTTCTGATGCCAACCTCCATGGGCAGAGGCAGCAGGCAGTCACTACCCATAGAACATACTCTGAGCTATTGGGGACTGCTGGCCAAGATGGAGGACCAGAGGAGCAAAAAGTAAGCTGGAGCCCTCGGGTACCTGTTCACCTTTGTCAGGAATCATTGCCATGTAATTTCTCTTTGCCACTTAGCAGAGTAGCAAACTGCAAGTAAATGGAGCAAGAGTACGAAAAAAGATGCTAATGTAGGAAAATGGGCATCTCACCACTCACTAGTGAGATTTGAATCTTGCCATTCATGGATATATTTTGGGGTGCTGAGTCAATAAATATAACTTACAACATAAACCCAAATTAAGTTGGGAGTGGAACACAACCTTTCTGGATCATGGGTGGGGGCACCACCACTGCACTGCAAGATCACTCCCCCATATGTTGAACCCTTGCAATTTTGTCAAGTGTTGACATAGAACTAGGTGTCACCAAAACTATGAGACAGTGTTTTGTGACACAATGTGAAATCTGGCAAGTCTCCAGTTCACACATCCTACAACTAAATTTCTAAATTTAGTCAGTTCTCTCACGCTCCATGTTCCATGGTAATGTTGTCTTTTTTTCATAACAGTTCTTCACTTTATTCACATTGATCAGTTCTTATAAAAGTTTTGGCGACTTTGAGATTAAATGATTTCCTACATCTCTCATTCTTGTTGTCTATCATCTTCTGTAATTCCTGACTCGATGTGTCATTGTAGCTATGTCTTGTAACTGCTCCACCCCCAATCCTTTGCCTGATGCCTGCAAACATACATCACCCCTTCCACACAGTGAGCTATCAATTTCTATGTTTATATTTTCTTTTTCTGGAAATCTTATTCAAAATGGGGAAAACTTCTGTTTCATTTGCAAATAACAAAATTGTGCAGCTTTCAAACACTAAAATTGAACCATAGGCTTTTAGAATCAGTACTTATTTCTCTACATCAGTTTTTTATTCATATTAACAAACAATTAATTGTGAACTTTACTTGTATGTGCTATATATACACCAGAGGTTTATGTTATCACTGACTCAGCACTGATATTCAACTGTATAATCAAGGGAGGAAGAAAGTTCAACTGCCATTCTGCTGAACTCCTGAATTCAGCTGTCCTGTATAGAAATCTGCTGATTAGTGGTCAGGGTTCATCTGATAATGCAGTGAAAATTACATGCCTCTAGGTCACTCTCCAGCATGCTGCTGGCTGATGTGCAGCATCTTCTGGCAGTAGGATAGGAAATGAACATCTCTCTTTCTCAGCTTTAAAAGTGCATTGTCAGAGAAACACAGAAGAGTGGATACCTAAAGATAAACTACCTACAAGAGTTACAATCCTGATGAAGTATATTTTGGCATTTTCAACTGACCATTGCAATACTTCCAAAAATCAATAAAACCTTGGGTATATGCATATTAGTAGATAATTGCATAGCAAAATACTGTCAGTGTTTGATCATGCAACTTACATTTTAGGAGACAATTTGTAAAATTACATACTTAATTTGTTTTTAAGTGTCAAGTCAGATTTACTACAAAACATTAAATGCTAATATTTGTAATTAGAATTTTTGGACTTTGAAGAAATAGGACTCAAAAAATACACATTTTTAATCTAAAAAATTACTCCATAACAGCACTCAACACACATCAAAACAACCCAGATCAAATCTTTGGCATATTTTGAATGATCCTCCGCATTTATCAGAGGTGTTTAATATCATTGAATTTGTCAATGTAATAAAATCCATAAAAATTGTTGACTTGCTTTTTATCTCCGTCAATAAAAAAACTCCAATGATTTTGGCCAGCATTTCTTCCTTGATGCCAAGATAAAAAAGGAGTTCTACATACACAAAACTCATATTTCCACTCTTTCAAAATAAGTCATTCTATCCAAAGAATAAATCTGCCTGCCTCACAGTTAGCAAAAGTTATATGCATATTTGGGACCTTATGCATTAATAGAAAATGACTGATGTAAATTATGCAATCACAAAAATGACAGTAAAAAGAATCATTCTTGATAGTTGCTACTGGAGCATTGGAAGTTCCCACAAGGGAAAACAGAGTTGTGCTCATTTGAAGTTACAAACACATGGAATATCAATGAATTCTGACTTGAGGATTAAAAAGAAATCTCCATATATGACAGCATAAGGACAGATTGAAGTGCTTGAGTACTTTAAGAGAAGTGGTTATTTACCTTTTACTCTGTGTAAATTACACCATAGTGAAGTTGCTGAGATGCTCTATTCACTACTGCAAAGAATGTACTTTTTGGTTTTGGCTGTTATAAAAGAGTCAAGCACTCATATTCAACAAGAGTCATTTTAAGATTTTATACTGTATTCAAGATACCTATATATCCTACCATGGCAGCTTACAACTCATAAAACCACTTCTTCTCAAATGCAAATATATTTTCATACTATTTTGTAAAAAAATCCAGAGGATGCAGGCATTGCTGGTCAGCATTTAGTTCCATCCCTTGGAAAGGTGGTGGTGAGCTGTCTTCTTGAACTACTGTGATCCATGTGCTACCAGTCGCTTCACAATGCTGTTAGGGAGGTAATTCCAGGGCTTTGACCCAATGACTCCGGAAGAATGGCGATAGATTTCCAAGCCAGGATAGGAACATGCTGGTGATGGTGGTCTCCTCATGTATCTGCTGCTCTCGTCCTTCTACATGGACATGGTTGTGGATTCAAAAGGTGTTGTTGAAGGAGCTTTTGGGATTTTCTGTAATGCATCTTATAGATGGTGTACATTATTACTAATGTGTATAGATAGTGGAGGGAATAGATATTCGTGAATTTTGTCCTGGATGGTGACAAGCTCCTTAAGTGTTGTTGAAGCTGCACTCATCCAGGCAAATGGGGAATATGCAATAACAAATAGAGAATGCTGGAGAAACTCAGCAGGTCTGCCATCATCGGTGGAGAGAGAAACAGACTTAACATTTCAAATCCAGTATGACTCTTCTTCAGAACTGAAAGGTATCAGAATTTTTTTTTAAAATACTTTAGACAGAGGCAGAGGAGCAGCAAGACGGCAGAGGATTTAGGGACCTACAGCAAAAGTCAAAGGGACTGTTAATAGTGGAGTAAAATGAAAATATGTAAAATGGGTGTTAATTAAGTTTGAAAGTGAGAGAAGTGGAACTCTCTAATAAAGTTGAAAATGTGTTGCTGGAAAAGCGCAGCAGGTCAGGCAGCATCCAAGCTGCCTGACTTGCTGCGCTTTTCCAGCAACACATTTTCAGCTCTGATCTCCAGCATGTGCAGTCCTCACTTTCTCCTCTCTAATAAAGTGCAAAGTAAACAAGACCCAAACACAACATGGCTACTGGTAGTGGTGGGAGTGGATGGGGAGGTTGGGGCTTGTCATTCCAACCTGTTTGGTCTCACCAATGTTGCAGGAGACCACATTATGACCAGTGAATACAGTCGATGAGACTGAAGGAATTACAAGTCAAATGCTGCTTCACCTGGAAAATGCATTTGGGGTCTTGGACATTGAGGAGTGGAGTAAGGAGTGTGGACAAATGTTATACCTTCTGCAATTATTCATAGAGTCAGAGAGATGTACATCGGTCCAACTAGTCTATGCCAATCCGATATCCCAACCCAATCTAGTCTCACCTTCCAGCACCCAGCCATATCCCTCCAAACCCTTCCCTATTCATATACACATCCAGATACCTTTTAAATGTTGCTATCATACTAACCTCCACCACTTCCTCTGGCAGCTCATTCCTGTGTGAAAAAGGTGCCCCTTAGGTCTTTTTTATATCTTTCCTCTCTCACCCTAAACCTATGCACTCTAGTTCTGGATTGCCCCACCCGAGGGAAGAGACTGTGTCTATTTATCCTATCCATGCCCCTCAAGATTTTATAAACCTCTATAAGGTCACCCCTTGCATGAAAAGGTGCCATGGGGAGTGAGGACTAGACTAGGGTTGCACAGAGGGAATGTTCTTGTGGAATGCTGAATGTGGAGAGAACAGGAAGATGGTTTTGGTGGCAGCATCATGTTGGAGGTAGCAGAAATGGAATAGGAAGATCCTTTGAATGCAAAGACTAGTGGGGTGGAAAGTAAGGACAAGAGTAACCCCATCATTGTCAGAAGACGGGGAATGGATAAGGTCAGAAGAGCTAGTTAGATTTTACTTCTTTTCAAGAATTCTATCACATTTGTGACTTGGATATTGTAGATGTGGTCAGGCTTTTCAGAGTCACGTTTCAAGTTACTTCCTCATAGCCTGTGACCTGTTCTTGCAGCTTTTGCATTTATATGGCTAGTCCAGTTCAGGTTCTGGGGTCAATGGTAATGCTCAGGCTGTTAATAGTTGAATTTCAGTGATGACAACACCATTGAATGTCAAAGGGTGATGGTTAGATTGCCTTTTTGGATATGGTCATTGTCTTGCATTTGTATTGAACAAATGTTGCTTGCCCCTTTTCAACCCAAGCCTGAATAATGTTCAGGTTTTCAGGTATTTGAACACGGACTGCTTCAAAATCTGAGGCATGATACTGTGGTAGTACCATCACCGCATGGACTGCAGTATTTCAAAGCAACGATTTATCACTAGCTTCTCAATAACAATTAAGGGATGTGAATCAAATGCTAACCTTGTCAGTGACACTCACATCACATGAAGCACTAAATAAAAAACAACTCCATATTTATCTGATTGCTTATGAAGCCAAAACAACCAAGTTATGCCTCCTTTCATGCTTGATCATTAATATGTCAAAATAACTCTCTTAAACTGCCAAAAAGAAGATAGGTGCGTCATCACAGCAAGGTTTATGTATCTATTATAAAGGTCACACTGTTCTAGAACCAGGGCGCCATCACCATTGTTCCAGAAGAATTGAGGAGCCACTAAATAAAGCTTGAGTTAATCTCAGTCCCTACAATTTTCTACTCAAGGAATAGCAAGAATCTGCATCTCACAGTATTTCAGAAACACTTACTCCACGCCAACACTCCACAGCAGTGTTGTTGAATAATTGCATAATTGGAGATGCTGTAATTCAAATGAGATTTTAATGAAGGTAGACTCCCACTTCTGGTGGATACTAAACCTCCGATTGCATATTGGTAAGAGAAGGGAGTTTAACTAGTGTCCTGCCCTCTGTTCTACATCATTACAAATATAAACAGATTAAAATGATCGTTATTTCTAGAATGTTGCTGGGCACAAAATGGCTATGAAACAGTTTACACAACGAGAGTCTGAAGTTCAAATGGTGTGTTGAAATTTTCAAAACCTTTCATTCTTTTCCCAATTTTTCTGATACCCTTTGTTAGAATTCCATAAATCTCCAAGAATTCAGCCCATAAAGCAGGAACTTCAATTTCAAATTGAAAGCTGCACATCAAAAGTTGATGGAGCTCTCAATTAAAAACACTTGCTTGGTGGTAACCACAACTGAGTTACTGATGGGCACATTCTTCAAAACTTTTTCCAATTTAATTTCTAAACTCACTAAACTACACTATCATCACATTTGTCCTCAGACTGAGACTGGCAAACAACCCAGGCAAAAAATTGAATTATATTACTTCAGTCAGTCACAAAAGCAGCATTCTCAGCTTATGTTTGATGGAAAAATTTGTGAACCACCTATTTATGTTTGATTAATGATAAAATGCATTTAATAATATAAACACTTATTGTATTAAATGAATTAGAAGGTGTTGGAGTTATCTATTAACACCTGGTACAAAGTCTATAATTCCTATTGCACAAATACTAAGCTTAATTTCTCAAACTTTAACCATTACTGAATGCAGAGAACAACCCACTTTTCAGATGTATGTAACCTCAATGAAGTACTTAACAGATATCATTGCATTGAGGAAAATTAATTAATAGCTGCAATCATGAAGGATATAATTTTTAAAAAATAGAATCATTTTCAACATGATTTACTGAAAATGACATATATTTAGCAAGTAACCAATGAATCATCACTGCTCCTTGTGGTAAGATCTGTAAATTAACTTGAATTTACATAAGAACTTAAATTAAGAGTAAACATACCTGAAAACAAAAATGAGACTGAAGTTATTTTTCTGTTTATTCTGTGCTACAATTGTCATAAAGAAGAAAATAATTTGGGAACTTGTAAGACAACCAATAAGTTTATTTTGCCACATAAATAGTCAACAAAAAGTACATTTAATAGAGGACAATATTTTTTTTTCCAAGTTTGCAATCTTTCAAAGCAATTTCAATCCATCCTCTCTTACACATGTATTCATCTGTTAAAGCTGTTTCCATTACACTATTAGAAATCTTTGAAGCTACACTGCAGAACTTCTGATATCACAATTTGCCAATTAACTGCATAACTTTATACATCAGTGCTATATTATGACTAACTGAATAAAATTGTACCATTTCAATAACATATTACAAATATTAATAAACCTTGCAAAACTGCAATCTGTTTGCTATTACCTGTACTGAGTAAAGAGGTACATAGTCTGCATTCTTGAAAAGTGCACAGTTATATACTGGAAAGTAGGTCTTCATTTAAACTTCATATCAAACACTATGGCATAATAAGTCAATGAGCATTCAAGGAGAACTATCAGAATAGTGCCTGTAATTATTTTATAAAGAAATATCTTAATATTCCAGGGAGTCACTTAAATGATCCATGCAATTTGATAAAAAAATGAGGGTGTATGTAATTTTTAAAAATGATTTTATTTTGAAGTTCCAGCCTTGATTTAAATGGTCACTAATTTTGAACAATAAACAATAATACTAATGTCTATTTTTTAATTAAAATATCCAAAATCAAAAACAACCATTGTGAAGAAGTGATCTGGAAAACTTTAAAGACAGAAAATGATTTATGTATTTAAGAATCACAGCCATTTGAATTTACAGACCTTGCAACTTCCCAAACTATTTCCACACTGTTATCATGTTCAAGCAAACTAATCCAATTTATTTGTTTCAATTTGTATTTTGATTTAATCAAGATTAAATGGCAGCAGGTTCTTTGACATTAAGGACTGTATCACTTTTTCCATTGAATAACCAAACACAATGGTGAAGAGATAACAAAACATAAATAGCAAGTGTATACATTAAAAGAACTCAAAAATTATTTTCTAAAGGGTTGGCTTTTTCCAATACCCTCCTTTCCGAATTACTTTTTGTCCCTTTAGATTATAAATCTTGACTACAGAAGATTACATATACAACTTTTTTTTTTAAACTATTTGTTTTGAAGAGCGAATGCAGGGTATATGATATTAAACACATCCGACTATTTGAGCTCCAAGATACAAAGTAAACAGATTGTGCAAGAGTAGGCATTAGTGAACTATCAACACCAAATTTGTTTATTTTCAAAAAGTATTAACATATGCACACATACATCATTTGAGAAAAAGTTTGAAGCCAAAGGGTTCTGGTATTTTGCTCTTATCTGTGTCAATTTTCCAGTCTAGAATTGAGAAATAAAAAACAAATCTTTGGCTCAGGTAAAAATAACTGCATGAAAAAGTCAGTGGTCGCCTTAGACTGCAACCAGAGATGTCAGTTTGAATTAGATTTCGAAAGCAGTGCTGATAAGAAAGATTAGCCATAGCAATAGAAAACAAATCAAGAGAAGAAAGCAAACCCAGAAATATTACAGGCTTTCAAATTATGCAGATGAGAACAGGAAATTCCATACTTGTAAGAAATACCAATCATCGTACACTTTGTAGTCAATTTAAATTTCAAATTAACACAGCCTATCAATACCATGCAAGACTATTACCAAGGTGACAAAGTATCAGGACATCATGTATTTCATTCATCCCACTTCCAATTTTATTGTGTTACCAAACCCAACATCACCACAGTAATATCCCAAGAAATTCAAATGTCATGTGCTGAGCTTTTTTGGTTAGTAGGAACCTGTAGATAACAGTTACACTTTTCGCTATGCATTGGATTCCACAATTTTGGTGTCACTGCCACTATTGTTTAGTGGTCGCCTGGTTGATATCCTGGACTTCAGGGTATCTTCAATATTGCCCATCTCATCATCAGAATTCATGACAGTGACGTGTCGACGATACAATGGAGGGCTGTGAAAGGAATGGAAAAGAATGTTACATTATAAACACAATCATTTAACCAAAAAATACATTTTTTTATATTGTATTTAGAATTGTAGCATCAATGCAAAAGCTTTTGCTTAGAAGAAACATCCAGAAATTAGATAAGACTAAGGTCTGATGACTCCAGAATAGTGGAGAATTAGACCGTCTTCTCAGGTTTATTTTGCATAGATGCTATAACTGCAGTGGAAATATCAAGTTAAAACAGTTGGATTTGTTTTGATACCAGCAAACAACATACATCTAAGTTTGTTCAGGAATAATACTATAACAAAGCAGTAGTAATTTTCTTTCTCTCTGACAATTAATGGAAGAAATGCCAGCAGCAGCTATTATTTCTATTCAACCCTTCTATAAAATCCTGAGTGCAGAGGACATTGTTGGGTTAGAGATTACCAATGAGGGTCAACCATGATCAAAGAATAGACATGGTTCAAATATTGAGAGAGATGAATTTACATTTTTCTTTTCTCCAAATCAAAGTTTTGCCACGCAGTGGACTTCATCTGACATCAATTTGAAGAATGAGCAAATTTTGCTTGCTAGAGCCAAGGAAGTTACAGGTGATTTACATGGACATTTACAGTCAGTAGGAGGCCATACAGCCCATCATGTCCCTGCTGGTCACAAAGATCTAACTATCCTAACCTTATTTTCCAGCTCATGGCCCAAATGGGATTTTCACTGGCTGTGCCCGCATTTATTGTGCATCCTAGCTTCCTTTGAGAAAGCGGTGGTGCAATTCAGTTTTAATGCCATTGAAAGTCAAGGGGCAATGTTAAATTCTCTCATTAGAGAAGAGATGCATTTTCTTTAGTGAACTTCTAGAAAGACTGTTCACCTGAAAGTAATAAATCTCAACCAACAATGGAACGAATGAGATTGGCTGAAGACAGTCATCTGTGAAGGTGGAGACCCCCAGAGGAGGCTAACAAAAGAAAGATCATGTGAATCAGAAAATTTATAGAATATGATAAAGGGACAATAAACTGATGGAGAAAGGGAAAATAGAATATGAATTTAATCTAGAAAATTATACAAAAATGGACTGAAAAAGCTTCTGCAAGTATGTAAAAAAAGAAACATTAGGCTAAAATAAATGTCAATTTATTAAAGGAAATGTCAGGAGAGTTTATAATGGGGAATAAAGAAATAGCAGAGTAACTAAATTATTACTGTGTGTCTGATTTCACTGAGGAAATTACAAGAAATCTCCCAGAAGTACAGATCTAAGTGGCTAGGGAGAATGAAAAGATGAAAGAAATTAGCATTAGTAAGATGACTGTACTGGAGAAATTAAAGGGGCTGAAAGTTAAGAAATCTGCAAGACCTGAAAGTTTTCATCCCACAGTATTGAAGGAGGTGGCTGTACAAATAGTGTGGTGATTACCTTCTAAAATTCTATAGATTCTGGAATTGGAAGGTAGCAAATGTCACCACACTCGGTAAGAAAGAAACCAGAGAGAAAACAAGGAACTACAGACTTGTTAGCCTTACATCAGTAATAGGAAAGATAGTGGAATTTATTACAGACGATGAGAAAATAAGTATCAGGTTTATAATGATCAGATTGGGCATAATGACTTGGACGTGCCGGTGTTGGACTGGGGTGGACAAAATTTTAAAAAACACACCAGGTTTTAGTCGAACAGGTTTATTTGGAAGCACTAGCGTTTGGAGCGCCACTCCTTCATCAGTTGGTTGTCCCCATAGTCAGCATAGATTTGTCAATGAGAAATCAAGTTGGAAATTTTCTTTTTGAAGATGTTACTAACAAAATTAATAAAATGGATATAGTATAATTAAATTTTCAGAAGGCTTTTAATAATGTCTCCCAGGGAGGCTGGTTAGAAAGATTAAAGCACATGACACAAAAGGTAATGTACTGACAAGGATTAATGATGGCTAAG
This sequence comes from Chiloscyllium plagiosum, assembly GCF_004010195.1. Lineage (NCBI taxonomy): Eukaryota > Metazoa > Chordata > Chondrichthyes > Orectolobiformes > Hemiscylliidae > Chiloscyllium > Chiloscyllium plagiosum. The sequence goes on along the minus strand of NC_057737.1, from coordinate 19,013,145 downwards.
GTACAGAAAACAGAGTAGGAATAAATGGGTCATTCTTGCATTGACAGGCTGTGGAATACCAAAGAATTGGTACTTCGTTTCCAGCATTTACAATCTACATCAATGATTTAGAGATGGGGGCCAAATGTAATATTCCCAAATTTGTGAATAATACAAAGCTAAGTGGGAATGAGTGTTGTGAGGAAAATGTAAAGGCACTTCACAAGAATTTAGACAGGTTCAGTGAATGGGTAAAAACGTGATAGTATAATATGGAAAGATATTATGGGCAAAGAGGTTATCCGCTTTGGTAGCAGAAACCAATGTACAGAGTATTTCTTAAATGGTTAGAGATCAGGAAGTGTGGTGCACAAAGGGACCCATGTATCCTTGGCAACGAATCACTGAAGGCTAATAAGCAAATCAGCAAGGAATTAGGAAAGCAAAGGGAATGTCAGCCTGTATTGCAAGAGGATATGAGTAACCCGGAGTAGTCTTGCTTCAATTATATAAGTAATTGGATAGATCTCAACTGTAGTACTGTGTGTAGTTTTGATTGCATTCTCAGGAAACTTACCACAGAGTGCAATGAAGATCCATCAGACTTGTTCCCAAGATGGCTGAACAGTCAATTACGAGAGATTGGGTAAATTGGGCCTATAGTCTTTACAGTTTTGAAGAATGAGAGGCGGTCTCATTGAAATTTACAATATACTTAAAAGGGATAGACAGGGTAGATTCAATTAATAAGATTCCCCCTGTTTTCAGAATCTAAAACCAGGGGACATGGTTTAAAAGTAAGGGCAATAGATAGCTTAGATCAGAAATGATGAGAAATTATTTTATCCAGAGGGCTGTGAATCTTTAGAATTCTCTACACAGACTGCTGCGGACACTCAAATCTTTGAATATGTCTAAAGTAGAGATTGATATATTTCTGATTTTCATTGGTGTATTGGGTTATGGTGATGGGGTGACACTGACACGTATGATCATCCATGAGGAAATTGAATGGAGAGGCAGGCTCGACCGTCTGAATGACCCATGCCTGTTCCTATCTTCTATCATCCAGTCAAAATGTCTGGCTTAAGCATGTTGCAAATGTTACAGCCTTATCTTTCTGCTCTGATATACTGAACTCCCTTATCACTGAGGTTGGGGATATTTGTGGAACCTCCTCCCAGTGAGTTGTTTAATTATACATCATCATCCATGACCAAATGACTAGCAGGACTGCAGAACTGATCCACTGGTGGGATTGCTTAGCTGTGTCAATAACTGGCTGTTTAGTAAATGTCTGGAATTCTCTGCCCCAGAGATTTGTGAAGGCTATTTCACAGAAAGTATTTAAAGATTAAGTAGATAGATTTTTGAAAATGAGGAGTTGAGAGCTATGGGAAGTTGACAAGAATTGAAGTTCAGGCCTGGGACAGATCAGCCATGATCTTATAGAATGGCAGGGCTGGCTTGAGGGGATGAATGCCCTACTCCTGCTACTAGTTCTTATGTTCCTAATGCCTTCTGGCTTGCTAGTGTCTTGTACATTGCTGCTTTTGGCATGTCCTCCTTCAGTTCTCATTGAACCAAGCTTGATCCTTTGGCTTGATGGTATGAGTAGAGTGGGAGAAATGCCAGACCATGAGACTGCAGATTGTGATTGAATACAAATCTGCTGCTGATGATGCCCTGCAGCTTATCTTAGACTCCTAGTATCAAATGCTAGATCTATTCCTTTTTTTTTAAGTGGTATATCTATCAGCCATCAGGTCTTATCCTCTTTTCATCATTTATGATACAGTAATTACATATTACTTTTAATAAGAAGCATGAATGCAATATAGAAAATATTGATTAGTATTATGCATGTTACATTATGGAATAAAGGATTAGTATTGATTGAAAAAGAATTCACCCAACATGCAATTAATTTTACATTTCATGTTAGCCTGCTGTCTGTTTTAGAGACAGAAAAGAGTAACACTTCAATTGTGGCAATAAGTAGAGTGTCTATGGTCAGGTTTTTCTCTGTTTGGCAAGTGAATTCTGCAATGACAAAAATGGCAAGCAAAATCAGATGGGGTAAGAGAATGACTAGTTGTCCCAAACTCACCTGTTTACTTCCTGGCTGTAACTATTTGACTTAAAATCAACATGGAGAAAGTGAGGACTGCAGATGCTGGAGATCAGAGCTGAAAAATGTGTTGCTGGAAAAGCACAGCGGGTCAGGCAGCATCCAAGAAGCAGGAGAATTGACGTTTCGGGCATAAGCCCTTCTTCAGGAATGAGGAAGGTGTGCCAAGCAGGCTAAGATAAAAGATAGGGAGGAGGGACTTGGGGGAGGGGTGTTGGGAATACGATAGGTGGAAGGAGGTTAAGGTGAGGGTGATAGGCCGGAGAGGGGTGGGGGCGGAGAGGTCGGAAAGAAGATTGCAGGTCAAGAAGGCGGTGCT
>NC_057737.1:19004549-19010096 GCF_004010195.1 Chiloscyllium plagiosum | reverse complement strand
ACTCAGCACCGCCTTCTTGACCTGCAATCTTCTTCCTGACCTCTCCGTCCCCACCCCTTCTCTGGCCTATCATCCTCACCTTAACCTCCTTCCACCTATCGCATTCCCAACGCCCCTCCCCCAAGTCCCTCCTCCCTACCTTTAATCTTAGTCTGCTTGGCGCACCTGCCTCATTCCTGAAGAAGGGCTTATGCCCGAAATGTCGATTCTCCTGCTCCTTGGATGCTGCCTGACCTGCTGCGCTTTTCCAGCAACACATTTTTCAGTTAAAATCAACATGAAGCAATTCCATATGTGCACACTAATGCAAAGACCCTTAATTTTGCCCTGAACTCTGAAGAACATCCTCCACCATGAGACTTTTATTTCTCCCATTTCCCACTCCAGCCATTCAGTAGTCTCTACAAGTGAGATGATCAACTTGAACCAAATTATAGCTAGGTTTTTGCTGTACTCTTGCCCATTGAACAATCAAAACCATCTTTAACATAGAACTTTTAGTTGCCAGAACAACACTTATTCCATAAAGGAGGCTGTAATTTCTATACTGTCCTATACCCAATTCAATGTACCACTCGGTTCTGCTCTACATTACATTATTACTGCTACAGAATACAGCATGCTTATGATTACAGTATAAACTACGTAATTTTTCAACTAGTAAGTTTCAGTTAAGAGAAGTGAAGTAAAAATAGTCATGCATTTTCAATGTTACATTCCACACAGAATTCAGATGGACCTACTTTACTCGTCACTTTCTGGTCTGTATAAGTACTTCATCATCACACTGTCTACTTGCTTCATTTTATTTTTGCTGCTTTTCTTTGTTTTCTTTCCAGACTTCTCAGCTTTGCTTTCTTTATCCAATTCATCTTCTGAATTAGATTCTCTCTTTTTTGCACCTCGTTTGATACTATTGATACTTCGATATGAAACTGTAGACCCTGAAGAGGAGGAACTTGACGAAGATTCAGATGACTCAGAGTCACTTTCCTTTTTTTTTGGTTTCTTCTTAGACTTCTTAGAGTGTTTCTTGGAAACTTTCTTTCTTTGCTCACTTTCTGATTCAGAATCTAAACTTCTGCTTTTTTTGCTTTTCTTACTTTGTGGCTTACTGAAATCTAGAGAGGAAGAGGATCTTAACGGAATGGATGGCTGTTTACTTATTTTTTCCTCATCCTCTTCAGTGTCTGGGTCTAGACTTGTTCTTTTGAATGTAATTGGTTTATAATTCAGAACTTCATTAATGGCAGCTTCTAAATCAGGATCCAAATAATTCCTGTGGCCCACGGGTTTTATGTTAGAACTATCCAGTTGCATATAATCTGAAGCAGAAGATCTAGGTCTGGCAGGAACACTATAGCTGCGCCCTACAGATTGCTGACTATATGATGATCTTTCACTTTGCACTACACTGACAGCAGCATCATCATCATCCATCTCACCAAATCTACTTTTAGTGAAAGATAATCTTGAATCTGTACGACCACTAAGTGTAGGACTTTGCACTCCTACTTCTGACTTACGGTTGAGCAATGGGCTAACCGGACTGAATAAGTCAGTCTGATTGTCATCAAGTCTTGAAAGACTTCGTCTCAGGCTAGATGAAGGACTGTTTATAGCAAAACTCACAGATGATTTGACATCATCCTCAGCTTCCAAGCCTCGCCATGTTGAAATACGACTTACAGGAACTGATACAGCAGAAGCTTTGTCAAAGTCAGGACTGGTCATGGCCCATCTCCTGTCCAGTCCTTTTCTAGCTCGATTTGTGGCCTCTGAATATGCCTGAGAAATAACAGATCCCCTATCATCCAAGTCTTCGACACCTTGGGACTTTTTCCAGGAAGTAACAGAGACATTGTCATTCAAATTGTCTGTACTGGTGGTTTTCTTTATTCTTCGAAAAGACCTATCTGGTGACGTTGACCGTTCCTTACTGAGTGCTGTCAGAAGGGGATCATTACTGCTTTTACCACTAAGAGAATCCTTCATATTCCCTCTTTTACGATAGCTGAGAGAACTCATTACAGAAACTGGTCTAACATCCTCCATTTCCTTCCCTTCTTTTAAGTCTTTCCCTTCCTTTCCCTCCTTCAGGTCCAAACTAAGAGAAAATCTAGTTAATAGACAAACAGGAAACAAAGAGAAAGAAAATCAAATTAATCATAAAAGTATGTACATTGTACAAAAATTAAACACCAACAGTAGTAATAGACAATAAAAGGGGAAATAAAAGCAAAAGGCACATGAAAATAGCTTTGAAGTAGATGGTTGCGATGAGCTCAATTTATGAGACAAGGCAGAAGGAAATGTGCAAAGGTTTTAAGAAGTGTCCAATGTCCCACCTGTGACTGAAGAAAATATGTCCAAGTAAGTAAATAAGTTAGCAATTTCAGAGCAATTCAGAGCAATTTCTATTAAGTATCTTTTAAACTTTATTTCATGATACGTAAAGGAGTATTACTTACTGACAGATACAAAATGGTTAAGTCTAAAATATTGGTCGGCAATATAGTTTTTAAATTATATTAATATTCAACTTTATATTCTGCTAAAATAATACAAGTTAATGCATATTTACTTAAATGTTGGTGTTGAAAGCATTTACCATTTAAAAAAAAACCTACTGAATTAATTCAGATTTCCTACTAACCTTGAACTTTTTAGGCTTCCGTCATCTGAATATGTTTTGGCTGAGCCCTTGTTCTTTGACAGCCAGGATTTGACGTCATCGACACGTTCATCAACTTCAGAGTCCGTGTCTGAATCACCCTCACTGTTCCAAGACATGCAGTGAAAAACATGTTTTAATGTTTATGTATCTCCCTTTGAGGCTTGATAGTGCATTCAGGTTAAAAGAAAAGGGAGAATATAACACACACAGTAGGAAGGTGTCCAAATTATATATATATATTGCTTGTGTTTTTTTTCCAGCACACAGCAGTTGTTAGTAGCTTTCTGCATTATTTAACATAATGTCATATTTTAACTTTTAATTTGCAGATGCAGTTAGTCAAAGTAACAGGCTCATTAATCGTTATGAGAGAATTGGATTTGCCTCGAGCAAAGTATTTGTAACCAACACAGCAATGTTTGTGTTATCTACCATAATATAAGAACTAGGTGTGGGTAACATGATATTGAAGAATCCAATGTTTATTACTGCTCCTTTATGTACAAATTTTAGATTCACGGACACTGAAGTGTCTGGGCTAGTATTAGGCTATTTGGTTATGAAAAGTAGTGTCATTCCATCAGAGTCTTATGCTGTAAACTGTCCAAATTAAGATAGAGTTTGAGACCTTTATACCTTCTGGTACCATGCTATGGTATAGTGCTGACATTATGATGCTGTCTCTTAAAAGGTATATTGATACTGTGTGCCTCTTTAAAGCATAACATACTACTCATAAGACAACAATACTTATAATAGCAGTTATACTTAAAATCATAATTTCTATCACGATAAACAACAGATCACAATTATTTGTTTCCCTATTAATGACATTTTAGCTATAAACTTCCAGCTGTGTTAGTATACATAATATGCCCCTATTTTTGTTTAATATGTTTTATCCTTTCCCCTCTTGAAACACTGGTCATTCATGACTCAAGGGGTTAATTTTTTTGAGTTTGACATGACTCTTCTTTAGACCTGAAATCAAAATTCCCCAGTTCTGAAGACTAGTCATACTGGACTTGAAGTATTAACTTCTGCTCTCCACAGAGAATTCATTTGACAACCATGAAAATAATGTTGCCATGTTTTTTGGGTGTTAGGGCATGAATGGTGAGCCAAGTTCTGTACTCAACCAAGGTCCACATGGTCATGTCCAGCAGAGGTCACCGAATAACTACACGATGCAGTTAGCCCAGCTGTCTGAACAGCTGACTTGCGATGCAGAGTGATGCCAACAGAATGGTTTCAACTTCCGCACCGGCTGAGGTTACCATGAAAAAGATTCTTCAACTTTTGCCCTTGCTTGAAATATTGTTATCCTTAGATTAAACCATCATCAGTAGTCTCTCTCAGAGGAAGAAGGTGCATTGTTCAGTAGGGCTACAGCCACTTCTTCGCGAATAACCATATGGAACAGATAACCTGGGTGAGGTTGCCCACTTTAATCCAGAGATCGATTATCCATATAGCTTATCACAAGCCAAGGCTGAATTTTGGGTTATTTCTACTCCAGCAGCTCAGATACATGGAGTGTAAAATTCCAATGCCACCATTTATGATTTTAGTTTGTTTTGTGGCATTTGTGATAATATGCTCAACCACAATAAAATTTCTGAGATTTAAACATATAGCCCTGCTCTGACTCTACTTCCTGACTTGAAAGATTTCTGGAAAAATGATATTAGTAACAGCTGAAGATACCATTTCGTTACTTCCAGTGCTCATCATCATTTTCAAGTTATTACTTGGGTTCAACTGGACAATCAATTTTGAAGACACCTAAAATAGAGTGCATACAAAAGTCATGCCTAAAATTTGCACAGCAAAGGAAGAGGAGTTTTAAGTGCAGATAACTGTTAAACTAGTTCATTTGTATCTTATTGCTGAGAACATGGTTGTGGTAAGGAAGAAATTTTGAATATGAACGCATACTCTACTTGTTTAAAATTCTAATCTTCGACTCACTTTCAAACTGGATGTAAAATTCAGTCAGATGATGATCTTTTCTCCCTAGATGTATTTTTTTTTCTGAGGTCATTACTTAATCTTGTCACATTTTGCAATATCAAGCCAATTATAGCTTGCTCTCTGATCACTTCCAGGATATTCTGCTCTAAGAAACTAATCTTGAAAGCATTCTATAAACTCTTCATCAAAGTTACTATTTATAATCTGATTTTTCCAGTTAATGTAAGAATTTAAATCACTTCATTATTGCAATCACTTTACCACATGCACAACATATTTCTTGTATACCTCTCCCTGCGTTGTGATTACTGTTATGGGCTCTGTGGATCACACCTTAAAGTAATTTTTTTCCCCTGTAATATTCCTAATGTACACCTAAAATAATTCTACATCCTGATCCCCTGAACTAAGTTATCTCTAACTATCACATCAATACCATCTTTGATTAGGAGTGATATTCCTCTGCATTTACCGAGCTTCCAAACCTTCTTGAATGTCATGTAGTGAACAACAACTGTATAATTAACAGTCCTCGAGACGTAGAAGAAAGGATTGCGAGGATGATTCAGGAGAAGAGTGAAAGTAATAGAGTGGTTGTTATGGGGGACTTTAACTTTCCAGATATTGACTGGGAAAGCTATAGCTCGAGTTCGTTAGATGGGTCGGTGTTTGTCCAATGTGTGCAGGAGGGTTTCCTGACACAATATGTAGACAGGCCAACAAGAGGTGAGGCGGTACTGGATTTGGTTCTGGGTAACGAACCAGACCAGGTGTTAGAATTGGAGGTAGGTGAGCACTTTGGGGACAGTGACCACAATTCGGTGACTTTTAATCTAGTGATGGAGAGGGATAAGTGTGCACCGCAGGGCAAGAGTTATAGCTGGGGGCAAGGAAAT
>NC_057737.1:18899451-19001749 GCF_004010195.1 Chiloscyllium plagiosum | reverse complement strand
CTTGCATGGGATTTTGTACACTACATTAGTTTTGCTCATGCTGGGTATCGGGTCCTTCGTTCTGGTGAGTTGTTGTCTGAGGGTGGCTGTTGGTTTGTGTGCTATGAGTCCTAGTGGTCGCAATAGTCTGGCTGTCATTTCTGAAATGCTCCTGATGTATGGTAGTGTGGCTAGTCCTTTGGGTTGCGGCATGTCCTCGTTCTGTTGTCTTTCTCTTAGGCATCTGTTGATGAAATTGGGCGGCTATCCGTTTTTGGCGAATACCTTGTATAGGTGTTCCTCTTCTTCTTTTTGCAGTTCTGATGTGCTGCAGTGTGTTGTGGCCCTTTTGAATAGTGTCTTGATGCAACTTCGTTTGTGTGTGTTGGGGTGGTTGCTTTCATAGTTCAGGACTTGGTCTGTGTGTGTGGCTTTCCTGTATACCTTTGTGGTGAATTCTCCATTCGGTGTTCTCTGTACTATCACGTCTAGGAATGGGAGTTGGTTATCCTTAATTTGTATCCATTCTTGGGGTGACTGATAGGATGTATGAGTTGAGTAAGTGATGATGCATTTTTAAACCTCTGGGGCAAGTATGAGATATAACCGTCTTTAGTTTAAAACTCAAAAAAACTTGCTGCTGGAATTTTTCAAAGTGGGACAATTATTCTAACAGTAAGAAATACCTCACATACAAAATATACTAATCACAGGCAGAAAGGAAACAAATGCTGTCAGTGGCATGGTATTATGTTCCAATTGCATAGATTCATCGGGAGACAATAGTGTAGTGGGATGGACAATATTGACACTGGATTAGTAATCCAGAGATCCCAGGAAATGCTCTGGAGACCCAGGTTCAAAGTATGCCATGGCAGATGGTGGAATTTGAACTCAATAATAAAATAAATCTGGAATTAAAAGTGTAATGACGACCATAAAACCATTGTCATTTGTTCGAAAAAGACAACTAGTTTGCTTACATCCTTTAGGGAAGGTAACCTAGTCTGCCCTACATGTGACTCCAGACTACCAGCAAAGTGGTTGACACTTAACTGGGGCACTTAACCCAATGGGAGATGAGTCTCTCATTTATATAAATGATTTTGGGCTGAAGGATCTGTTTCCGTGCTGTATGAATCTGTAACTGGGCTCGAAACATTAACGGTTTATCTCTCCACATGAATTGCCAGATCTGCTGAGATTCTCCAAAATTGTGTTTATTTATCAGAAAGGTAGGCTGATAGTCATGGAGGGACTGTAATGTACACATAGGCTAGAAACAGCAGATGGGCAAAGGTAGCCCAGACCAGAAGTCTGGAATGTTTTCAGGATATTTCTTACTTCAACATACTTTTGAGCCGACCAGACAGCAAACTGAACTAGATCTAAAGTTATACAATACAAACAAGACTGGAGTAATTAATGAATGACCTTATGGCGAAGATGCCCCTAGGTGGTAGCGACCAAATAAAAGATTGAAAGAGAGAAAAATAGAACCAAGACCAGTATTTGGACATAGCAGATGAATTGAAGAGTCTTAATGACAGAGGATACAAGGTAACGTCCTGGAGAAAGCTGTCAATCAGGAAATGGAATTGAGCGAGGTACTCCAGCAAATTACATTCACTAGAAAGTGCAAATTATTGGAGGCTTAGGCTAACAATTTCTGGGATCCTGATGGATTTTATTGAAAGGTCTTAAAAGAAATAGCTAGTGAGATTGTTGGTGCATTGAATTTACTTCTCCAAAATTCCCTAGATTTTGGGAAGGTTTCATTAGATTGCAATTTAGCAAATGCAACTCCTTTATTCAAAAAGGGAAAGTGACAGAAAGCATGAAACTATAGGCCAGTTAATATCTGTTCGGGAAAATGGTGGTGGATGGTGGATGTACTGTACTTAAATTTTCAGAACTTATTTCATAAGGTGCCACATCAAAGATCATTGCATAGAATAAAACCTTATAGTGAAGAGGGTAATATATTGGCAGAGAAAGAAGATTGGCTCCCATGAAACAATAGGCATAAGTGGGTCATTTTCTATGTGCATGATATAAGTACGTGGGCACAGGGATTAATACTCAGGTTTCAACGTGTTATAATTTGTATAAATGACTTGCACGAAGGGATGGAAGATATGGTAGCTAAATTTGCTAATGTCAATGAAAAGTAGGTTATGAAGAGGATATAAGGCATTGTGAGCATTGTGAAATGTCCAAGAATTCAGAAAAGATTTACAAGGATGTTGCCAGGGTTGGAGGGTTTGTGCTATAGGGAGAGGCTGAGTAGAATGGGGCTATTTTGCCTGGAGTGTCAGGGGCTGAGGGGTGAATTTACAGAGATGTATAAAATCATGAAGGGCATGGATAGGGTAAATAGACAAGGTGTTGCGTGGGGGCCTCCAAAATTAGAGGGTATAGGTTTAAGGCAAGAGGAGAAAGATGTAAAAAGGAACCTAAGAGGCAAGCTTTTTCATGCAGAGTGTGGTGCGTGTATGGAATGAGCTACCAGAGGAAGTGGTGGAGGCTGGTACAATTGCAACATTTAAAAGGCATGTGGATAGGTATGTGAATAGGAAGAGTTTTGAGGGATATGGGCCGATGCTGGCAAATGGGACTAGATTTACTTAGGATATCTGGTCAGCATGGACGAGTTGGACCAAAGAGTCTGTTTCCATGCTGTATGGTCTCTCTGAGTCTATATCCATTTGGATGAGAATATAGCAGGCATGATTTGGGGCGACACCAAAACTGGCGGTGTAGCGAATGAACACTGAAGAAGGTTATCTAAGATTACAAACAGATCTTGATCAATAGGGTTAATGGGCTGAGAAGAGGCAGAGGGACTCTACAGACTCTAATTTGGATAAATGCAAGGTGTTGCATTATGGTAATACAAACAAGGGCAGGACTTATTCAATTAAAAGTAGGGCCTTGTGTAATGTTGTAAAACAGAGACACCTAGGGGTTCAGATATGTAATTCTTTGGAATCTGCATCATAGGTAGACAAGGTGGTGATGATGATGTTTAGCACACTTGTCTTCATCGCTCAGACTTTTTAGCGTACGAGTTGGGACATCATTTTGAGGTTGTACAGGACGTTAGTGAGTATCCTCGTCTGGAGTACTGTGTGCAGTTATAGAGCCATCGAGCATGGAAACAGACCTTTTGGTCCAACTAGTCCATGCCGAACATGATCCCAAACGGAACTATTCCCACCTGTCTACCCACATCCCTCCAAACATTGGGGCAGCACGGTGGCACAGTGGTTAGCACTGGTGCCTCACAGCGCCAGAGACCCGGGTTCAATTCCCGCCTCAGGCGACTGACTGTGTGGAGGTTGCACATTCTCCCCACATCTGCGTGGGTTTCCTCCGGGTGCTCCGGTTTCCTCCGACAGTCCAAAGATGTGCAGGTCAGGTGAATTGGCCATGTTAAATTGCCCGTAGTGTTACGTAAGGGGTAAATGTAGGGGTATGATGGGTTGCGCTTCGGCAGGTTGGTGTGGACTTGTTGGCCCGAAGGGCCTGTTTCCACACTGAGTAATCTAATTTCTTAGTGTACTTATCCAAAGTATTATTACTTAATTTGAATGTTGTAACTGTACACGCATCCACCACTTCCCCTGGAAGTTCATTCCACACACAATCACTAATTTCCCTGTTATACAAAGGGAATTATTAAACTTGAGAGGGTTCTGTAAATATTTACCAGGATATGGCTGGGAATGGAGAGTTTGAATTATAAAAATAGGCTGCGAACTTTTTTCACTGGAGCGTAGAAGGTTGAGGGATGTTAGAAAGGTTTAGAAATCATGAGGGGCATAGATAAAATGGATAGCAAAGGTCTTTTCCCTAATGTGGGTGAGTTCAAAACTAGGGAGCATAGTTTTAAGGTGAGGGGAAAGATTTAAAAAGGACAACTTTTTTTTATACAGAGTGGTTCATGTATAGATTGAACTGCCAGAGAAAGCAGTAGATGCAGGTGTAGTTACAATGTTTAAAAAACATTTGGATAAGTACACGAGTAGGAAAGGTTTGCAGGGGTAATGGGCCAAGTGCAGGCAGATAGGGCTAATTTAGTTTGGGAACGTGTCAGCATGGACTAGTTGGACTGAAGGGTCTGTTTCCATGCTGTATGACACTATGGTCACATCCTGTGCGTGAATAAAAGAATGTGGAATTATATTATGTACTGTGAAACTGTACCTACTGCACAAATACTATATTCAGGCAAAATAAATTGTATGTATCATGCATAATGGCACTGGAATTCCTATTAGTCACTGCAGTTTTAAAAATTTAGTTACAAGCACCATTGGGAAAACGTAATTGATGCACTCAATTAATGATGTCATTGACAACCTATTAAACACTACAGAATTATAAAAAAGAATGCAAAGTGTTTTATATAGGCATTAATATTGTTCATGGTACAGATATTCTTTGAGTACATTCAACTTCATTGTTCTATTGTTTTTCACAAGCTGATGTCCTTGATATTGACAATTATAGTATTGTATAACCCAAATAAATTAGCCTAAATGATACCACTTCTCGAAAAGGGTAAGAATCACATTTGGTAGAATTATTTTGGTTCATAGACACATGCACACTTCTGCTTTAAATGTATGTCATGCAAGAAGAAACAAGGTTAACTTCATGCTGAGGTTAGATTTGGATATGTTTGAAGTCATTCAGGTAGGGTTCTCACATTTTATTCTTTCTTCTCTGATACTTTGCCACCATATCTTGCAAACTGTAAATAAAGGTAAGCACAAAATGCCCAAAAATAAACACGTCTGTGGTGCAGAAGGGGAGATAACTTGATACACATAAAGAATGTACATAAATGCTATTGCAAACTAATTGACAAATGCAAAAAGAAAATGAAGACAAACTTTTTGCAAACAATAGCTCAAATGAAACTGTCTTTGTTTTAAAAACCACATCTAATATTTTAAAGATAAAACAAATTTGAAACTCCAAACTAAAGAAAAATACACAATTTCTAAGGCACTACTTCTCTAAATTGACTAAATTACTAGCACCTACCATATACACCTCTGAAAACTGTTTCCTGAGCTTCTCACAGCAACACTATGAAATAATGCAGCACAACACTGCTAGTAGAAACACAGCTTATAGTTTCACCTGTAATTTTAAGCATGAGAAATGTTTTAATCATGCACCAAGCATGATTGAAAGGTTGTCTACAATATTGTTCTGAGGCTAAAGATATTGCGTGTGTGTGTTAAAACAAAAGTCTGCCCAAAACGTCACAGCAGACAATTGCAGAAGGGTCATATTTTTAATGCTGTTTACACATATTTGCATCTTTGAAACAACCTTTGCCTAGGTAGATATGAAAACAAAAAACTTGGAAAAACAAAACTTCAAATCATACTTGAGACAGGCAAAATACCTGTTGATAAGATCTTCATTTTCATCACTCTCCATTTCATCTTCAATTGCTGCTTGCAAATCTCCTATTCTTTTAAAAGCAAGTTTAAGGTCAGACTGTAGGCTCTGATTTGCAGCTTCAAGACTTTCAATATCCATTTCCTGTGAAAGAAACCCAAGCGATGGATTGATAAAATATCTTTAAATAGGGAAAAACTTACAATCCTTCTTACCTACTACCTATAAAAGTGTCTTCAAAGTGCACACGAATACAACAGGGCTTGGGCTTCATGACATTTGAAGCATATTGAGAATAAATGTGAGGTTAACAAAAACAAACAGAGAGGCAGATTGTCATCTGCACGTGATAGATTGAGAAAAAGAGGGGTACAATGAAACCTGGGTGTCCTTGTACACCAGCCACTGAAAGTAAGCATGCGGGTGCAGCAGGAGTGAAGAAGGCAGATGGTATGTTGAACTTCAAAGCAAGAGGATTCAATTACAGCAGCAGGGCTGTCTTGCTCCAATTGCACAGGCCTTTGGTGAGATCACACGTGGAATATTGTGTACTGTTTTGGCCTCATCTGAGGAAGGATATTATGGCTATGGAGCAAGTACAACAAAGATATACCAGAGTGGTTTCTGGGATGACAGGGTGATCGGTTAGGACCATATTCTCTGGAATTTAGAAGAATGAGGGGGAATCTCATGGAAACATATAAAATTCTAACAGGACTAAACATGGTAAATGCAGGAATGATGCTCCTGATGACCAGGGTAGTTCAGAATGACAGTCACAGCTTAGGTATACGGGGTAGGCCACTTAGGCCAATGAGGAAAGATTCCTTCACCCAGAGAGGAGAGCTGTGCAATTCTCTGCCACAGAAAGCACTGCAGCTATAAAGTTGAACGTTTCAAGGAAGAGTTATATGAATTTCTTAGAACTAAAGGGATCAAAGGGTATGAGGAGAAAGCAGGAACTAGGCACTGAGTTGAACTATCAGCCATGATCATAATGAGCATGGGGGAAGTTTCAATGGCTGAATAGCCTACTCTTACTTTCTGTTTCCATGTTTTCTATGGTTCTACATTTTCTATGATTCTGATCATTAAGGTTGGGTCATTCAAATTCACTCATTATTTAGGTTGACATCAAAAATTGCCATTTAGAATAGGCAGCAAATTCTCTTTAGCCAAAAGAGATATATCCAAGCTTACTATGATGTTACAAACAAAAAACAATAGCCCTAGCAAGGTGATAGCACCTGCAAATGTTTTTTCCTCCCCCTTTCAATATGCATAATAGTGCCTTTTCATAAAAGGAATAATTCTGATGTATATACATAAATCAGAATAGATTTAATTTCAGTACATTTAATTGCAGGATTTAGTGACTGTAAATGCACAGTTGCCCAATGTATCTGAAAACTAACTAGAACTCATATGAGATAGCTCTGCAAAATTTATGTCCACTCGTGTAAATACACATATTGTTTCCTTTTCAGTTTAGAAGTAACTTAACTAAGCTATAGCTTTGTTAATATTGTTTAATAGTAAAACTCCAGCAGTTGCATTGCTAAAAATTTACATTCTTCAAATATAGAAACTACTAATGAACATAGCATTTTGAGTGATTTTTTAAAAATCACCATTTTTTGCAAAAATACAGTCTCAGCTATACCACTTTCTATTATTAAGAAAATAATGAATAGACAAGCAGCTGTCCTATAGAAGGATAGATGTTCCCATACCAGCTCATGTTTTTTGCGGCTGGCTTCAGCTTCTTTCTTGCTAACTTCTCCCAGTTCTTCCTTTAGATCCCTGTGCTGCCGCTGCAATCGTTTATTTTGCTCCTTTTCCCGATTTTCAGCAGCCGCCCTCTGATCTCTCTCTTCTCCCAGCTTTTCCAAGTTTTCCTTGAGACGACTAACCAGGGTCTGTGCAACAACAGTAAAAATATAAGCAGCTACTGAAAGAGATATTCTTAGCATCTTTTCATGTCTGGGAATAAAAACTATTCTATTACAGCTCTAGTCATCATTCAAACCTTCAGGAATTTTATTTTTCTGGTTAAGATGAGGGAAAATCTTAATTAAACATGGTTTTATATACATAAATTAGATTTAGCCAGTTTTACCTCGCTCCCTGGTTCTCAGCAGCCTTACTGGGTATGAACCTAGACAGGAGTATTCTAGAAAATGGTACCTTGGCATTCAGAGATAAACACTGTAACAAAGGTAACTAGAAAACAGAATGAGGATTCTGGTAATGCAACCACTGATAATTTTCCATGGATATAGGAACTGTTATTAATAGACCAGAGTGCTTCAGGGTAAATGTAGAGTATGATCTGAAATTGGTTCAGTTAGAAAGAACCTGTATTTAAAAGCAGGCATCACATTTTCCAGAAATCCCAAATCACTGAAGACACATTAATTGCACTGAAGTACATCATCAAGTTATTCATTGAAGCTGGCATGCAGATCTGTAGGAATTAATGTCCATTTGATGACAGCAGCTCTGAAAAATATTTAATGGTGTGGCTTGTACATCTTTGTTTCTGTAATTTAGTTTGTTAATGTCTATCTTGAACAGTGGCACCTATATTAATATTGGACCATAATGATAAATGCACGATACAAATGATAAAATGAAGGATATTCACTTTGATGTACAGATACATTATCTCAAATTCATCTGTCCAAAAATGAGATATTTTATGCTTTTGAGTGCTGGACATTTATTTGCATTCAGCTGGCATCTTTGACAGCATTTTCTCAATATCCAACTCATTCATGGGGTGGTGGATTGAACCTTTCGCTGAAAATGTGTAATTTGAATACATACCAGGAATCTACTATGAGTTTACACATGTTGGGTAATGGGTAATCCAAAATCCAGGAAAAGTCTGAAAACACGCTTGACTTCAATCTCAAGGGTGACAAATTCAAAATACATAACATTATTTCTGTACTTCAGTGATATTTTTTGATTGTTTTAATCATTACTATACCTAATCCATAACTGCAAATACATTTCTAGGAACACTGTTTACCATAATTCAAAATGTAAAAATGCTTGATCAATAATTAATGTAATCCTGTTGAATTAAAATCTATTTTTTTTTTTAAAATGAAGTAATTACCCTGAATGCAGCTCAGAAAATATTTAAAAGAGCTATCAACAAACAAACAAAGTTGTGTTCAGTTAGAAGGTTTTTTTTTAAATTGCACATGCCAGCACATTACCAAGACATAAAGACTCACTCATAACTGAAGAGGAAAAAAACTCTCCTGTAATGACAGCATAAAAAGGTAATGACTGCTTAAGGCCAATTGTCGGGGGCTAACTGAGATTTTACAATGAGTGTCTTGGGGAAGCAATCTTTGTAGCTGCTGCTGTGGCAGAAGGAGTTTGGGGTTGGGAGTAGGGGGCAGATGGTATGTGGTGTGGAAGTTATGGTGCTTTAGGGAGGGTTATCACAGCTCTAGGGAGCTGTTCTGGTCTCAGCTGTAATCTCGGACCACCATTTGAAGGAATTCATTTTCCACAATCGTGGCCCAGCTGCTGAATCTATCTTGTATTTGAAGTTAAAAAGGTTGGGAACAGATGGTGCAGTTTGGGGTGCACTATTCCTCAGTTACTTGCAGAAGCATTATACTGCCACTTGTAATCTGGAAGACCTCATGTTTGCCTTTCAGCTTCAAGAGTTCAACTTCCAATCTTAACTCAATGACAAGCCTACCTTCTGGTCATTAGTTAGCTAAGGTTAGTGAAAATCCGACATGAGCGCATTCAGTTTCTGGCCCCCATTTGAACTTACTGGGAGGATCCCAAGATTCTAAAAAGCAGCAGTGGAGTAGGCCATTTGGCCCATTGAGCCTGGCAATCCTAACTCAGGTTGGTCGTGGTGGGTGGTAAAGAGACGAGAAAGGCAGGTTCTTCCCAACCATTAAAAGTGGGTTGCCTGGAGGATCACATGGGTGAGATTTAACAGGCTGAAATATAGGACAAGCTGTAATCTGGCTGCAAGTAACATGGGACTCGGAACAAACATTTCAATTTTGCCTATTTAAGGCTGAAATAGATAGATTCTTATCTAGGAGAATCAATGGCTATGGGAAAGGGCAGGAACGTGGGTGTGAGGAACGTTGGATCAGGCATGAGCCTATTTAATGGTGGTACAGGCTTGAGGGACCGAATGGCCTACTCAATTCCTATTTCTTATGGTCTCACGGGATGGTCACAAATTATCTGGGACAGTTGTTTACCCTGAATCTCTTTGTGCACTCGACTTTCTTACTTATCCCAAAAATCTTTGGCTTCTTTGTCAATTAAAAATCTATCCAAATAACTTGGCTTTCACAGCTCTATGGAAGAAAACTCCAAAGATTATCAATTATCAGAAAAAGAAATGCTCTCTCATCTCCGCCTTAAATGGGAGATCTTTTAATTTTAAACTGTGGCCACTGGTTCCAGATGTCATGAGAGGAAACATCTGTTTTTCTAGTCAGTGCATCAAAATGCGCAACCTCATCATTTTTCCACACCATACTGCATGTGGCAGATTTTACCTGTCTTTCTTAACCTATCTAAATCACTTTGTAGACTCTTTGTATCCTCCACACAACTTTCTATATTTACTCAGTTTTGTCTCAAGAGTGAATTTGGCTACAGCATTGCAAGTCCCTTCATCCAATTTACTAATATGGATTATAGTTGTCAGGATTCTAGTACTGATCTCTGTGGCTCTCCACTATTTGCCGTTTGCCAACCTGAATGTAAACCATTTCTCCTACTGCTTCTTCTCATTGCTCTACTCAGGTTGGCACAGTGGTACAGTGCTGCTGCTTCACAGCATCAGAGACACAGGTTCAATTCTAGCCTTGGGCAACTGTCTGTTTGGAGTTTGCACATTGTGTGTCTGCGTGGATTTCCTCCCACAGTACAAAGATGTGAGATTAAGTGGACTGGCCATGCTAAGTTGCCCTGCGATGTCTAGAGATGTGCAGGTTAGGTGGATAAGCCATGATAAATGCAGGGTTATGGGGATAGGGTGGGATGCTCTTCAGATGGTCAGTGTAGACTTCATGGGCTCAATGGCCTCTTTCTGCACAGCAGGGATTCTATGATTCTGTTAATATAACTGCCACATTATCACCTGATCTTCTGTTATGCAGGTTTTTATTTTAAAAGATGTGCTACCTTTGTAAACACTGAAATCCACACACACTACATCCACTCATGCTCTTTCATTCAGCCTGCTTATTACAGCCTTAAATCTTTTGTGTAATACATTTTTCACATAAAATTTCCCTTACTGAAAACCATGTTGACTCTGTCTGACAGTTATGATGATTTGCTAAACCCCGTAGCTGTAATTCCTAAATAATGCACTCTAGCAATTTCCCAGTGACAGGTGTTAAATAAGTGACCTAGAATTTCCTGATATCAGTCTTCCTCTTTTCCGGAATAGAGGTGTTAAATGCGTAATTTGCCACCTCACTGGAAACTTTACAGAATCTAGGTAATTTTAGAAGATTCCCGAGTGTTATGCTTCTGATCGGAGATCAGAGTTAAGAGATTGTTGGAGCTACAAATAGAGGAATCTAACGGTTTTCATGAATTTTGGTTAATTAGTTTTGCCTATTCTAAACTAATTCACAGCTCATCTAATCTTGATGGCAGAGAATGTATCGTTACTGTCAAACTTGAAAGGTGAAGTATAACATTAGAGGTAGGTGTCAGTGTGTTTGATCCCATGCTCCTTGATGACTTTGCCAATTAGAAGCATATAAATAAGAAAAGTGATGGAAACTATGCATTATGTCCTGAGGTTCAACAGAGGGGACTAAGTAATATATAGAAAAGAGTGTTGGAGGTAATAGATCTATGACAGGACAGGCACAAATGAAGCCAAGCAAGAATAACAATTGTGCAAAAATACTCAGAGAAGTTAGTGCTTGAATGCCAGAAGAAGAGAGAAGGCAAAAATCAAACGGATCGTTATTCTGTTGTGATTTGGTTTCTGTTATTGTTGGCACATTCCATTCAGACTATAATTGCAAAACTAGATGCAGACTTCTCAACTGATGAAATTTGATAGTATAATAGAACACAGAACAATAGAGACAAAAATATTAGCCATATTCAAAAGTGAGGGTGAATACTTTTAAAAAGTTGGTGTAGGCTGATTGGATGCACAGATCATTATTTTCCTTGTGGACTTCATGCTAAAGGAAAAAGAGTAGTGGAAATGAACATTGGTCCTTAAAGTGTGCAACTGGAGAATTACTAAGACAAACCAAGGAAATGATCTGGGATAGGTAATAAATACGGGACTAGCCAGTGATGCCCTCATTCTGCAAATGATTTTTTTAAAAAAAGGCAGACTTGAACAAAGATTTTGGAAAAGTTATGCCTGGGGCACAAAGGAAGGAGGAACATAAATCAATCATGATCACTAAAGAAAACATAATTTGGAAAATTAATGGGACTGATGACAGACAAGTCTTCTGGACTTATTGGCTTACATCCTATGGTCTTAAAGGCAGTGGCTACAGAAATAATGGATAGAGTCAGAGTCTGACTTCATTTATATTTCTCCCTCCTTTGTGTCCCCGGCTTTTCTACTACTTTCGGGGTGATTTTTGTCACTTTTACCATTCAGAAGTGGACAAATATTTGTTTAAGTTGGATAATAAAGGTCATTCGCTACCATCATGATTAGATGAGCTGTAACTTAGTTAAGAGTAGGCAAAACTAATTTAACTAGAGCTCTTGTATATAGTCATCAGTGAAACACATTAGTAATAAAATAATTTTCCAATTGTAATTATTTTTGATCATGAAAAAACAATAAAATATAAAATACAGAAACAGAATTAGGCCATTTGGCCCATTGAGTCTGCTCTGTCATTCAATCATGGCTGATATATTTCTCAATACGTAACCCTTGATCCCCTTACCAATCAAGAACCTATCTAGCTCTGACTTAAATGTCCTCAATAGCTTGGCATCCACAACCATTTGCATCAAATAGGTTGCACAAACTAATCACCCCTTGGCTGAAGAAATTCCTTCTCATCTTAGTTCTAAAGGGTCATCCCTTCCCTCTGAGGATATGCCCTTGGGTCAGAGAGTCCTTTACTGGTAGAAACATCTTTTTCACCTCTACTCTATCCAGGCCTCTCAGAATTCTGTAAGTTTCAATCAGATTCTGCCTCATTCTTCTAAATTCCATTCAGTACAAATCCAGAGTCCTTAACTGCATTTAAAGTGGAAATTAAGCTCTGCAGCCACTGATTAGGTAGAGTATGATGTTAGTTTTTGTTACTAAGTCACTTCAATCTTAAAGCAAGTAGCGTGAAGGTGTTTGATTAATCATAAGATGGAATGTAAACAAATCTCAATTAAGATTTTGATTTGCAAATGCATACCTCAAGACGTTTGACCTGAGTTTTCTCAAATTCCAGTTTGGTTTCAAGTTCACGAATCTTGGCTTCTTGTCTGCTCACCAAGGATTTATCTACCATGGACTGTTCTGTGAACTCTAGCTGACTCTGAAGTCCTTGTAACTGGAGTAAGTTGCATAGGAAGAAGAATAATCAGTATATAACACAAGTCATATTAATTTAAATGTGAATGCAGCAATCGAGGGGTAAGTGGTATGTAATACTATTGCTTTGACTAAGCAGTAAGATGTATAAAAGACATTTCTGCCAGCGGATGCAATTTTAATCTTTTACAGCAATAAATCACTGTAGTAACAATATGTACAATGTAAAATCACAGCTGCTGTCAGACCTGTTGAGTTTTTCTAGTAGTTTCTGTTTTTATTTGTTTCAGATCTCCAGCATCTAGTTCTTTGTTTTATATGATTGCATTATCAATGGGTGTGTTGCAGCAACTCTTCCCTACCCCAAGACTTCTACCACCAAGAACAACAACAGCAGCTAGGAGACTATCACTGGTTAAATTTTCCCGGCCCTGAACCGTAGGGGCACTGGTGAGAAAATCTGTTGAGATGGCCAATGAAGAGGCTCTTGATCCCATATGTCAACCAAGTGTTTAATGGCAAGATGAGATTCTCACTAGTGAGTGGAAAAAAGCCTTTCGCATGCATGAAGATCATATTTTTACTTGATGTCAACTCAATTATATGCAGTTTCCCGTTCTCCCACTCACTAGATAGAAGCTAGCCATGAGGACAGCCCTCCAGGTCCCTGTCCAGAAAGGTGGGTTCCCATTTTCCTTTGTGTGACATGTCCAGGAATCATATTCAGCATCTTGGGGCTGCCAGTGTTTGGCCTAATGTACAAAATATAGACTGGCACCAAGAATTCTGGTGTGTCCCAGCACTGGCAAGCACTTCATCTATGGTGATTGGGAGAATACAATGATTGGGCTGCCATAAAGAAACACAGTACAAAGGTAATGAGGTGAGCAAGAGAAAACCTGCTAGGCCTCATGGGGAGACACCTTTAGTGAGATGTGTCAGAATTGACATGAAATCGCTTTCTGGAAAATTCTACTCCAAAGTCACTTCCATGTCACACACCTTCATTCCTCGCTATTTATTCATTTATGTCAAGTCAGAATCTTGGAACTTCACAATTACTGCAACTCCACCAGCATTTAGAGATGGGAAATAAATGTGCCTTTGCCCACATCATTGATCTCAAATATTCACTAGACTGATTCCAGAGATGGAAGGTTTGTCTTATGGAGAGATATTGAGCAGTTTAGGCCTATACTCTCAGGAGTTTTAAAGAATGAGAGGCTATCTAACTGAGGTACATAAAATGCAAAAAGGGATTGACAAAAGTAACATAGAAAGGAAGTTTATTTATGTGGTGTAATCTAGAACAAGAGATCTCAGTCTTAGGACAAAGGGTAGCAGATTTCAAACAGAGACGAGGAGAAATCACTTATCTCAGAGGATCATGAATCACTAACCCAGAGCATGGCAGATGCGAGGACATTGACTAAATTTAAGAGGGAATAAATAGATTTGTATTTAATAATGGGTTAAAGGATTATGGAGAGTGGGCAAAAAAGCAGAGTGATGGAGCAAGATCAAGGAATTGATTTAAACACCTTTGCTCCTAGTACTTAAGTTCTTTTCTCTGTGTAACTTTGTTGTTACACCTAGAAGTGATTTTTTTTCCATAATGCTTTTGTAACAGATAGCACAAACTACATCAATTTATTGAGTGAAGGATTCTGTCAATAAATTAGTACCTTTGAAAAGAAACAATTACAAGCAATGCACAAAAGTGTTAATGAAGAATAGCAGCTACATTTACACTGTGATCCAAAGCCAAAATTTAAAAGAGTTAGCTCCTCTTTGTAAAACAGTCTCATTTTCTTATGTCATATTGTATTGCACCGTGTCCCAATCTGAAAACTGTAAATAGATTACTTCAGCATTTTGTTCAGTTTGGCTTTCACAAAGCAACTAAGTTACAGAGAAGTTCAGGATAAAACCACGATTGTAGACAAAATGGAATAAATTTGTGATTTGTTTAATCTTGCTCGCTGTTTTCAAGTAACAATTTCAAAGAAAAGGAATAGGGTGAATAGTTTGTGGTTTTCTCTCATTGATGGCCATTATTGCATTTTCCATTCAAAATAAGCTCGAGTGAATTCTTTTTGCCACATAGTTAACAAAACAGATGTCCAAATCTAAACGTTGTTGCAAATGACAAAGGCCATGCAGGCAATCATAGTTCTGCTTGTGAACAACTGTATTATGACAATAAAATGAGTTACATACCTTTTCTTGTAGTTCTTGTTTCTCTTTATTGGCTTCTTCAAGTTGTGACTGCAGTTCATTGATCTGGGCTAAGTCCCTAGATGACTAAAAAAAAATGCTTTATTTCAATTTTGAAGAGTACTAATTTGCAGAGATATGGGGAAAAAAATTATAGTGCTGGACAAAATTGGACATCTCTTGAAAGAGCAGATATAACCATGATGATCGTCATTCTGTCCTTCAAGATTCTATGAATCCATCTTAGATAAAAATACACTTAGTGGCTTAAAAAAAAATTGGCACTGCATTTTTAAAGCTACACAGGAGATGCTGTGGAACTGCAGAGTAACAAGTGCAATATCATACAGTCATAGAATCAAACAGCATGGAAAAAGACCTTTCGGTCTAACTTGTTCATGCCTATTAAGTTTCCTTGTCTGCATTTAGCCCATATCCTTCTAAATCTTTCATATTCATTTACATGTCCACATGCCTTTTAAATATGTTGTAACTATACCTGCATCTACCATTCCTCTGGCAGTTCATTCTATATGCGAACCACCCTCTGTATGTATGAGTACATGAACATGAACGAGTATATGAACAGTCCTATCAACTATAGGTCGGTTAGCTTAACATCAATAGTCGGTTAAGCTTTAGAAATAATAATCCTGAGAAAAATTAACAAGTACTTGCAAATATTTAGTTAATCAAAGATAGTCAACACAAATTTTTAAAAGGGCAGGGAATGCTTGTCTGACCCAAATTTAATCTTTGATGAAGTAACATGCAAGGTTGATGAAGAGTTTGTAATCGATGCTGTCCATATGGATTTTAAGAAAGTGTTTGATATAATACTGCATAAAGACTGATTACTGAAATTAAGACTCATGGATTAGGAGGATCACTGTCAGTTTGGTTAAAAGGATCGGCGTAAGGAAAGAAAACAGTGAGTCATGGAAAATTGTGATTTGTTAGACTGGAGGATGGTAGACAGTGCAATCATACAGCCACTGTTTGTTTTAAATCTATATAACATACATACATGCATATTATATATGCACTTAAAAATGCATGACCTCTACCATCCAAAAGGATATGTGCAGAAGATATATGGGAACACAAAGGAATAGATGGGTGGATTTTTTTTTTAAAGTGCACCCAGGAGAGCTTTTTGTGCTAGTACGTAGATTATTTTTATTTGAAAAATATACTTTTCCTAAAATATTCTGACGATCTGTACAACTGGTGTTGCCATTCATAGGCGCACCTTGCATTGCTTTATATACAGAGATCGGAATTGATCATTTGTATATACAGGTCTGTACATTTACCATCCATATATTTAGCTGAGGCTTCAGCGGAGACCGATTGCTGAATGGGCCCCCTGTTCTTCTTTGGCAGGCAGACGTTACATGGTGGTCTTTCCCCACCGCGCCTTGGCGGCAGCTGTCCCAAGCTTCAGCATGTCCCTCAACACGTAGTCCTGGACTTTGGAATGTGCCAGTCCGCAACACTCAGTCAGGGTCAACTCCTTCAGGTTTTGGACATACCAAAGAGCCTCTTTGACTGAGTTGATGATCCTCCAGGCACAGTTCATGTTCGTCTCTGTGTGCATCCTGGGGAACACAGCATGGGGTCCCGCGTCACAGAGCTGCTTGGGACGAACCTCGACAAACACCACTGCATTCTTCTTCATACTTCCTTTGCGTAGGCACATTCCAGAAGGAGGTGTGTGACAGTCTCATCCGCTCCACAGCTGCTTCGAGGGCAGCCAGTGGTGCAGCAGAGAGTCCGGGCGTGCATAAAGGATCTCACAGGCAGAGCCCTTCTCACCACCAGGTCTTGGTGCTTGTTGGAAAGTTCTAGCGATGAGGCATTCTGCCAAATGACTGACAGTCTGCCCAGGGAACCCCTCGACAGGATCCGCCCTCTCCTTTTCCCGAAGGGTCTCAAGGACACTACGTGCTGACCACTTCCTGATGGACTTGTGGTCAAAGGTGTTTTGAAGCAAGGCCAGGCCCATCCTTCGCAACATCGGGGACAGGTAGAACCTCAATATGTAGTGACACTTGGTGTTTGTGTACCGGGATCCACGCACAGCTTGATGCAGCCACACAAAAAGGTGGCCATCAGGGTGAGGGTGGCATTGTGCTAGTACGTAGATAGCCCGACCAGAGAAGGGCAGGGCTACACCTAATCCTAGGGGATGAAGTCGGTCAAGTGGTTGAACTGACAGTGGCTGACTTTTTTGGTG
Source organism: Chiloscyllium plagiosum (assembly GCF_004010195.1). NCBI lineage: Eukaryota > Metazoa > Chordata > Chondrichthyes > Orectolobiformes > Hemiscylliidae > Chiloscyllium > Chiloscyllium plagiosum. Next base: position 18,984,353 of record NC_057737.1, on the reverse strand, counting down.
ATAGCAACCATAAGTTTCAAATTCATTACTGGACGAAATAAGGATAGTGTGGAAGTTTCTAAACTGGGAGAAAGCCAATTTCAATATCATTTCACAGGATATAGCAATCATAGACTGGAAGCAGCTACTTGCAGCTAAATTTACATTTGGAGAGTGGAAGTCTTTTAAAAGTAGCATAGTGAGGGTTCAGGGCCAGTGTGTTCCTCTAAGAGTGGAGGACAAGGGCAGCAAGTCCATAGAACCCTGGATGTCAAGGGATATTAAGAGTTTGAAAAAGAAATAGGAGGAAACATATGTTAGGTACAGCACATTAAAAACAGGAAGCCCCTTCAAAAGTGTATGGGGATGCTTAAAAAAAAGGAGGGGAAAAAGGGGCCATAAAATATCTTTGGCATATAGGATTAAGAAAAACCCCTAGACATTCTATAAGTATATTAAAGGATTACCAAGCAAACTGTGGGCCAATTCGAGACCAAAGGGACAACTTGTGCATGAAGCCAAAGGACATGGGCATGTATAATTCTCCTTTGTGAATACAGATGAAAAAGTGGTAATAGCCAGGGATTTCAGGTGGAATGGTGAGATTAATAAGGAGGACAAATTAGATACTTTAGTAGGCATAGAGCCCCAGGACCTGATAATATGTATCCAGGCTGCTAAAGGAGGCGATGGAGGACATTGCTGGGACTTGGCAGATATATTTAATACTTTGCTGGCTACAAGTGAACTGCCAGCTGACTGGTGGATTGCTAATGTGACTCTTTTGTTCAAAAAGGACAGCAGGGATAGGCCAGGTATTTACAGCCCAGTTAGTCTGATGTCAGTGGTAGGAAAACTGTTGAAAAAATTGTTGAGAGACAGTATTGGTTAATACTTGGGAAGGCAAGGATTGATCAGGGATAGTCAGCACAGACTTGTTAATGGGAGATCCTGTCAGACTAATTTAACTGAGATTCTGAAAAGTGACTAAACCTATTGATAAGGTAGTGCAGTTGATGTGGTTTACATCGACTTCCGTAAGGCTTTTGACAAGGTCTCTTGTAGAATCTTTGAAGGTGGCAGAACACATTGAAAGATGTTATGCAGAACATTTACAAAGTTCTGACTAGGATATAAACAGAGTTGTGAGTACAATCCTGGTTTCCATGCTTTAGAAAAATGTGAGGGTCCTTGAATGGATGCTGAGAAGATTTACCAGAATAATCCCAGGGATGAGGGATTTTAACTACACAGTTAGATTAAGGCAGTTATGGTTTATCCCCTTGGAACAAAATAGTTCTATTAAGATATAGATAATTATGATTTTATGATTTGGTTAAGGTAAATAAGGAAAAGTTAATGGTGCAAGGTCAAGTGGGGCACATGTAAGATTTGGGTTAAGGAGTGCACAGATGATAGAAGAACATTATTACACAGCAAATGATCTGAAATTTGCTGCTCATAAAAGCAATGCAAGCAGAGATGATCATTGATTCAAACTGATATTGGATGGGCAGTTAAAGGAAATAAACAAGCAAGCTTTGGGATATAGTAGGGGATATGGGACTGATTAGTCTGCTCTACAGTGAACCAGCATGGACTCGAACAGGATAGATAACCACTCCTATTCTGCAAATGACTAGTCATTGTCAGTTCCTATTACCAGTGTATTACAAATGACAAACTCTTTATTCTGGAGAGGCCTTTAAATTTGCAAATTGTGCAAATTCATTAACTAATGGGCTAAATGCATTTAACTTTTAAAGGTGGTTTCCAATTGTGGTCCTTTACACAACAAAGCCAAAGACCAGTTGTACTAAGAGTGCACACAATAACTGGAACTTTATCAAGTTACAATGTATCTCAAAGTGGTTGAAGAATTGGCAGAAAAGCTACATTAATTCAATGGAGGTGGTCCAAAATGAATCGATTGTTCTTCAGTTACTTAAGAGACCACCAAAGTGGTAGGAGTCCTGCTCACCAAGAGCTGTTTCTCATGCCAGCAGCACCAGCAGGAGCTGTTAGCAACACTGTATCCCAGTCAGATCCAAGATTGGAATAGATCCCAAACAAAAGGTGAGGGAAAACAGGATGGAGTCTGCAGAGTGGGAACCATGGCGTTTGGAGTGAGGGGAATCAGAAGCAAAAACGGTGAGGTGGGTTTCAGGGGCCATAGCCTGCACACTGAAGGATTGCTTGATGGGCACTAATACTTAATTGCAATGGTACAAGATACAAAAATATGACATAGTGATCAGCAGCGATTACTCTTTTAAAACAAAATTAAAGCAACATTTCAAACCTGAAAAACACAGGAAATACGTCAGTCAAGACTTGAAGCAGTACAGAAGTTACATTTAGCCTAGGGGAAAACTAAATACAATACAATATTGGCTGAACAGTTAGTATGGATTCGTGGATATTTTCTAATGAACCTATTTAATGATGTTATTACACACACTCTAGAGGAAGTGGGACATGAACCTAGGCCTCCTTTTACAGAGGTACGATAGCACTCCAGTACTGATTTTTGAGCTGTCCAGATGGTGGTTAGCACAGGTGGAGATACAGGTCCAAGTTAGGGTGTAGATGCTGCACAATCACCAAGATAGGCTTCAGTGCCAGTTCCACAAAAATGATAAAATAAAAAGTTAGAGCCACAAATGAAAACAGTACAGAGAAGAATTTAGAAAAGCAAAAGGAAACACAACAGCTGCACTGCCACATCCCCACACAGAGTAGCCATATAGACTCAGCACTATAAATCCCTTATACATTGATAATATTCGCAGAAGATAAGAAACACCAGGAAGATGACTATCAAATTCCTTCGCAATGAATTGGAAGGCTGCAAATGTCCTATCTGAATTTAAGTATTTTAAGCAAAGAATGGATCTTTGTTTCTTAGATATAACAATTGCAAAACAGATTAGTCGGTAGTGAAAATAAAGATAGCCACTGGAAATGAGAGATTGTACAAAGTCAACATTGCAGGTCCAAGAGGATCAACAAGATCATCCCAAACTATGAGAAAGACTTCTGGTGCAAGATGGTGGCAGAGTAACAGGCTGCACACAGGCTCTTGTCTTCAGTCCATCCTGCTCTCATCTGTTTTCCTTCTTTGTTCTACTTTTGCTTTTGCTCTTTTTTTCTCTTTTCTGTGGCAGGTTGATCGGTAGCATTGGTGTGGCAGTGAGAGCAGGCCATGAAGAGTGGCAGATGTGGACTCTCCCCACGATAGGAGATAGTGGAAGTGGGGTTGTTCTCCTGCCATTTGGGGCCTGTGGCAGCAGCAGCGGGGTGGTCATCTCAGCATTCACAGCCAGCGGCAGTGGCAGCAAAGCTCCTCCAGTAATTGAGGATGGTGGTGCTGGTGCAGCCAGGCACTCTTGATTGCGAGGCAAGTGTGGCTTCAATGGTGTCAGTGAAGTGGGCCTAATAGTGAAGAGATGGCGCTTAAAATTGGGCGATTCCTACGTTGGTGGGTGCAGCGCAGGTGGCGGGGAGAAGGTGGAGGTCTCCCTTGAGACGAAATGCCAGGATGGACTAGAAAAGACTGATATTCTGAACTTTAATTTATTCCTATGTCCTATAATGCTGGACTAATTTACTTCATCACTTTTCCAATTTTTCTTTGTTTCTTAAGAATTTGATCTTATGTATCTACACTTAGGTATCTTTGTACTGAAGATGGCACTGTAATGCAGCAACTATAAACTTTTCACTGCACTCATTTGTATAAGTGACAATAAAGCTAATTCAATTCAATTCAAATCAAATGCTGGAAACTCAGCTTCATGCAAAGGTGACTATTAGAATTCTCCATCCAGAGCTCATGTCTTATAAGCAACAGCCATAAGAATTAATTGATTAGCTCATAAGTAAGTGCCGTGAAATGGACATAGACTGTGATTTGTCTACTATATTCCATACATGTACCACCCTCTGCGTGCAAACGTTGCCCCTTAGGTCTCTTTTATATCTTTCCCCCTCACCCTAAATCTATGCCCTCTAGTTCTGGACTCCCTGACTCCAGGAAAAAAAAAATCTTTGTCTATTTACCCTATCCATGCCCCTCAATTTTGTAAACCTCTATAAGGTCACCCCTCAACCTCCGATGCTCCAGGGAAAACAGCCCCAGCCTGTTCAGCCTCTACCTATAGCTCAAATCTTCCAACCCTGGCAACATCCTTGTAAATCCTTTCTGAACCCTTTCAAGTTTCAGAACATCTTTCCGATAGGAAGGAGACCAGAACTGCCCGCAATATTCCAACAGTGGTCTAACCAACGTCCTGTACAGCAGCAACATGACCTCCCGACTCCTGTAGACAATATGCTGACCGATATAGGAAAGCATACCAAACGCCGCCTTCACTATCCTATCTACCTGCGACTCCACTTTCAAGGAGCTATGAACCTGCACTCCAAGATCTCTTTGTTCAGCAATACTCCCTAGGACCTGACCATTAAGTGTGTAAGTCTTGCTAAGATTTGCTTTCCCAAAATGCAGCACCTTGCATTTATCTGAATTAAACTCCATCTGCCACTTCTCAGCCCATTGGCCCATCTGATCAAGATCCTGTTGTAATCTGAGGTAACCTTCTTCGCTGTCCACTACACCTCCAATTTTAGTGTCATCTACAAACTCACTAACTATACCTCTTATGCTCACATCCAAATCATTTATGTAGATGATGAAAAGTAGTGGACCCAGCACCGATCCTTGTGGCACTCCACTGGTCACAGGCCTCCAGTCTGAAAAATAACCCTCCACCACAATCCCGTGTCTTCTGCCTTTGAGCCAATTCTGTATCCAAATGGCTAGTTCTCCCTGTATTTTGAGAGATCTAACCTTGCTAACCAGTCTCCCATGGGGAACCTTGTTGAATGTCTTACTAAAGTCTGTAAAGGTCACATCTACTGCTCTGCCCTCATCAATCCTCTTTGTTACCTCTTCAAAAAATTCAATCAAGTTTTTGAGACATGATTTCCCACACTCAAAGCCATGCTGACTATCCCCAATCAGTCCTTGCCTTTCCAAATACACGTACATCCTGTCTCTTCATGCAATTTCATCTTGAATAAAGGATCTTCTATCACTTCACTGAGGAATAGGTTAACAAGCCAAGAACCAGATCATACGTCCAGCAGACATGAGGAGTCAAGGTAGCAACATGCTAGAGTAAGGATGTGTAAATAAAATGCTCAGTAGCTGTCGAGTTATTAGTTTGTCTATTAAGCAAATCTGTCTGAGATTTTCAAACAAATCTAAACTCACCAATTCAGTTTGTGTGATAATGATGTATTAAGGAAAATGACACGCAATGTGGCAAGTCCACTACCAACCTGGGAAACTATAGCTTTGTGCTTCTTCATGAGTTCATTCATATCCTCTTGATCTTCCTCAAGACGGCTCTGTAGCTCATTTTTCTCACGTTGCAAACGACTTAATTGTTCTTCCAACTATGGACAGGAAATGCAGACACAAATTACATTTGAGCCATTTGTATGATTTCACCAACCTTACTGTATCATCTTACAATTATGAAATGTCACATATGTTGCTTGATACTGCAGTTTAAAAGTTGTATTTACTAACTTTGAAGGCTCTTTCTTTATTTAATGAAGGTGCCTTATTGTGGTTCATTTAGTATTTATAGATTGGAGTCAGGATAGCATTTTCTTTGCTTTTATAGCAGTGCCACCAAAAATCATGCTCTTAGAAGCTGACTGAGAGTAGTTCAGGCTGATTCTCCCTGTAATTTTGGCATCCATGTGGAAACACTTAATTATTCTTCTGAACCAAACCGGAATTTGGAAATTCAGTTTCTAGAAAATTGTGAATGCAAACTCGCTTTGATCAATTGAAACCCAATATTAAGATGACTCTATTTTAAGTAAACAGGAATATTTCCTTTTTTGGCTTTAACGTGCTGTTCCATGATTTAAAAATCAATGGACGACTTCTGACATGTAACCACTGCCATATAAGGAAAACTGGCAGCCAATTAGAACTTATAACCTCAAAAGATGTTGTGAAACTTGAAAGGGTTCAGAAAAGATTTACAAGGATGTTACCAGGGTTGGAGGTTCTGAGCTACAGGGAGAGGCTGAACAGACTGGGACTGTTTTTCCTGGGGCGTCGGAAGCTGAGGGGTGACCTTAGAGGTTTACAAAATTATGAGGGGCATGGATAGGATAAATAGGCAAAGTCTTTTCCCTGGGATCGGGGAGTCCAGAACTAGATGACATAGGTTTAGGGTGAGAGGGGAAAGATATAAGAGAGACCTAAGGGGCAACTTTTTCACACAGAGGCTGGTACGTGTATGGAATGAGCTGCCAGAGGATGTGGTGGAGGCTGGTACAATTGCAATATTTAAGAGGCATTTGGATAACATCTTTCCGATAGGAAGGAGACCAGAATTGCCTGCAATAATCCAGCAGTGGCTAACCAATGTCCTGTACAGCCGCAACATGACCTCCCGACTCCTGTACTCAATACTCTGACCAATAAAGGAAAGCATACCAAACGCCGCCTTCACTATCCTATCTAACTGCGACTCCACTTTCAAGGAGCTATGAACCTGCACTCCAAGGTCTCTTTGTTCAGCAACACTCCCTAGGCTTCGCTGTCCACTACACCTCCAATTTTGGTGTCATCTGCAAACTTACTAACTACCTCTTATGCTGGCATCCAAATCATTTATTGGCATGGACGGATTGGACCGAAGGGTCTGGTACCATGCTGTACATCTCTATGACTCTATAAATACCTATGAGATAAACAAATCAGATAATATGACTATTGTTGCTGTTGATTAAAAAAGGAATGTGGAACCATGGCAGTTGTTGTTGTTCTAATATTACTATTGATGTTTTCCATCCTGTATAGGCAAGCAGGCAATCTTGGAGTACCTGCCGGTCTAGACCTTGTGCCCAAAGCAGCTGTGAAATGTGAAACCACAAACTTCTAACTCAATGAAGCAGGCTAAGTTGACGCCACTAGTAAACTTTCTTACCAGGCTGAAGTAAAGTTTAAGAAAATATATAGTTAAACATTTATCTCTCTACCTAGGATTTGTTTTAGCCCAGCAAAGAAGGGCAAGAAGCAAAAATCAGTAAATTATAAGCCAATTAGCTTGGTGTCTATTGAAGGAAAGAGGGTGGAATTGACTTTTGAGGAGGTTACAATGAGGTACTTGGAAAAATTCAAAGTAAAGAAATGTCAGGATGGTTTTGTGAAATGAAAATTATGTTTAATCAATTTATGGCATTCTTTGAGGGAGTTGAAACTTTATTGCTGGAACAGCACAGCAGGTCAGGCAGCATCCAGGGAACAGGAGACTCGACGCTTCGGGCACAGGCCATTCCTGAAGAAGGGCCTGTGCCCGAAGCGTCGAGTCTCCTGTTCCCTGGATGCTGCCTGACCTGCTGTGCTGTTCCAGCAATAAAGTTTCAACTTTGATCTCCAGCATCTGCAGACCTCACTTTCTCCTCGAAGATTCTTTGAGGGAGTAAAGTATAGGCATGGCGCAGTCGGTAACATATTAACCGAGACTGGTTGGTAGAAGACAGATTGGCAGGATGTAACCAAGGGGGTCCCACAATGTTCTGTGGTAGGCCTCAACTTATAACAATTTATTTGGATGAGGGAATCAAGATATTGTGACTGAATTTGCAGATGACAAAGACAGGTTGGAAAATACATTGTGAAGATGACATAACAAAGATGCAGACCAATATAGACAAGTAAGATAATTGGCAAAATATGGCAAATGGAGTATAATGCAAGAAAATATGAAATAGTTCATTATGGCACAGGATTAAAGTGGAATTTTACCTATATAGAGAATGAATGCAAAATCCTGAGGTGTTTGAAGGACTGAGTGACCTGCTTCTGCACCTAATTTGTATGTTTGTTAAGTTTAAAGAAAAGGAGCTTTTATAGCAATATGATCTCTCGATGTCTTGTGGACATGGCAAATCTGTGCTTGTGTCCTCAAATTCTTTTGTAATAAAGGTTTAAAGACAATTTGCCTTAATTGCTTATATTTGCATGTTAATTCTCAGTGATTAATGAACAAAGACATCAAAGTCCATTTGAAGTTCAACACTTCCAAGCCTTCCACCATTTGAGAAACTATCTATTTTTCCTACCAAAGCAAATAACCTCACATTTCTCCATCATTTCATACGCCAAATTTCTTCATATTCATTTAGCCTCTCTAATTCACTTTAAAAACATACAACAGAACAGTACAGGCCCTTAAGCCCACAATGTTGTGTCAAGCATCTTAACACCCTCCTCACAGTTCTCAACCCCAATTAGTTTTGTGACATCTGCAAATTTGGAAATATTAGATTTAAATGTAGGATTAAATGTACGATTTGGATTGTGGATAATTGGATCATAAGTTCTGATCCTTGCAGTACTTAAACTGACAACCTGAAAATGACCCATTTATTCTGACTCTGCTTTCAGTGTGTTAACCAGCTCTCAATCCATGTCAATATATTCGTTTAAATCTGTTTTCCAATTTTGTTTATTAACCTCTTGCATGGGATTTTATCAAATGCTTACTGAAAATCTAAATATACCACATCCAATGATTCCCCTTATTTGTTAGTTACATCATCAAAACATTGCAATAGATTTGTTAAACATGATTTCTTTTTAATAAATCTATGCTTACTCTGCCTAAATCTGCCATTATTGTCTAAGTCTATTGTTGCACTCCTTATTGCAGATCCTTGCATTTTCCATATTATGGGTAAGAGATCTAGTTTCCAGTTTTCTCTCTCCTTCCTTGAACTCTGGAGTTCCATTTGTCATTTTTCCAATCTGCAGGGAGCGATGCATTTAACGAGTTTAGTAAGGGGTTGTGCGACTATGCAATGTACTACTGAATTGCTTCATGTCAATAATTAACACAACAATGATAAATATTTTGTAATTGCACAATTCTTTCCACAATATCACAACAGTCTGTGCTTTTTGCTCATCAATTTGTTTCTATAATGTGAATGTTGAGAAACATGGCATATTCCATTTTGGAAATAAAGTGTTATCAACAAGGACTTCTCAGATGCTTTCAAGTTCCTTATCCTCTATTAATCTTTCGATGGGTCACTACTTCTACCTCAATGTGCAAATTAAAATTTTCTCAGTTGTAGCTGTATACCTATTGTGGGCTTCCAGTCACCAATGCCTCATAAGGCATCATTAAGGAGAAAAAAAAATTCATTTGAAGACACTTCTATTCACTTCAACACTGCAGATCAGTATTGGCTTCACTTTATTACTATAAAGCACTCAAACACCCACCTACTCACCCCTGCAAGGTCATGAAAGATATTAAAAGTTCATTCTTTTGTCTACTCTGCTTAAGAATTAGAAAGCTGTATATTATCAACTTATTGCTGAAATATTGTACTGACAGTAAAGACATGGAATTTATCTTGAGCCTATAGTAGGACCAAAAAGCATGTATGAAGCTCGAAGAAGGACAATCAAATATGTTTAAAGTGGAGTATGACAAGGCTTTGTACTGTCACCGATTTAATTAATCTGTACACAGAAAAAATATCCTCAAGCATTAAAATAAAGCATTGTAATATGTGGCAACAGTTATAATCCCAACTGATGGTAATTCTTCATAAACTGAAAGAACTGCAGATGCTGGAAGTCAGAAACAAAAATAAATTTCTGGAAAAGCTCAGCAGATCTGGCAGCATCTGTGAAGAGAAATCAAAGATAATGTTTTGGGTCCGGTGACTCTTCCTCAGAATGCATTACTCACTGGGCCTGAAACATTAACTCTGAATTCTCTTCACAGATGCTGCCCGATCTGCTGAGTTTTTCTAGCAATTTCTGACAGAAATTACTAGGTAGCTCAGATACGAGGGTGAACCATGGCTGGAGGCACCAAGAGGGCTTGAGACACATATGACCTGGAACTGTAACCTACAAACAGAGAAAGGAAAGGAAGTCAATTTATCATACAAATGAAATATCACCAATGTACTGTCTATAAATGCTAGGAACCATCTTTAATCTCATTAAAGGCTAATAGCAGTAGACAGATCAAGGAGAAAGTATTCATGACACAAAGGGAAGGAGACCATGATAGTGTTGTAAAGCCTATTTTAAAAAAAACTTTGACTTGTGCTTGAAATTATTGCTCCACCAATTAGTGGTTAGCACTGCCGCCTCACAGTGCCATGGACCCCCGTTCAAATATAGCTTTGGGCGATTGTCTGTGTGGAATTTTCATGTTCTCCCCATGTCTCTGTTTGTTTCCTCTGGGTGCTCTGGATTCCTCCCACACTGTGGAGATATGCAGGTTAGGTGGATTGGCCATGTTACATTGCCCATAATGTTCAGGGATATGTAGGCTAGATAGATTAGCCAGGGGAAATGCAGGGTTATAGGGTTGGGTAGGGGTATGAGAGCTGGTGTGGACTCGAATGGCCTCCTTCCACACTACAGGGATTCTATGAAAGGTAAAGTGGAAATCTACTTTTAAACACAAATGTGATAAGTTAGACGAAGGACACAATCAATATACAACATCATATTGGTGATATTCTCTTTGTATGATAAACTGATTTATTTTTCCTTACTGTTTGCAGATTACAGCTCCAGGTTAAATATGTTTCAACCCCTCTTGGTGTGTCTCTGGCCATGGGTTAGAGCTACTTCTGAGCTCCCTAATTTCTGTATTAAAACAAAAATTGCTGGAGAAACTTAGCAGGTTTAGCAGAGAAAGTAAAGTTAATACTTCTTGTTCTACCCATGTGACCTCATTTGAGGAACCTTCTAAGATATCATTCTTCCTTACTGCAGTATTGACACCTTAATCAAAACTGTGACACCACCTCCCCTGAAGATTCTATACCCTGGTATATTAAACTCTCTCTCTCAACTGTGTCTGTGGGGTAGCAATGATATCTGTTAAGGGCCAGATCAAAGAACCTTCAAATATATCAATGAGATTGCCTAAACCCTAACCTTTTTTTTAAAGACAAGAATAAAGGTGCTGTGTTCAGAGTTAATTTGATCGATTAAACCACTTAGCTTTAAGCAAAACACACTTTATTCTTAACTCTCCAGTTAAAATACAAACAAAAGAAAGAAGAATTGGTATAAATGTAACTCTATTACAAAAGTTAACAGAAAAGTGGATAACGTAACTACAAAATGGCAACTGTTCCAACATAGTAATACTCGATAAACATACCCTTGTCAAAGGCAAATTCAGTAAAATAGGTTGTTGTACATGCAATGTTTCTCCAGTCAAGGAGGAAAGAACAAATTTATAGCAGAGTGAGAGAGAACTTAAGCATTTTGGAGTGTTGTTTGGCAGCTTCAAAACTCCAATAACTGCTGAAAGCTACACTAAAACCCGGTTATGTGGGAGCCTGACTCCACTCACTCATTCATGCCACTTCTATTGTTCCAACGTCTAAAAAAAACCTGAGGTCTCACAAACTGCTTATTGGCTTGGAACAGACCATTTATCACCTGTCTCACATCTATTCATAGAAATAAAACAGGAAAACCAGTACACCTCTAAAGCCATAGTATCATCACATATCACATCCCATGTGTTGAGCAACTCTTGCAACCCATCTGCCTAACTTCCAAGATGCCTTGTACCAAAATAAATGCCAGACAACCTTTTCATGCTTCCTTGTGCATCCACTTAACTATAATTTACACTACTTTCTTGACTGGATTGTTTCCACTTCTATATACTTCTGTGCATAATCCCATATTTAATCAACACTCAGCATGCCAATATCCTGCCAAATTAGTTTAACCCCAGAAAGCATATTAGAAAATCTCCCTGCAAAGATGTTGATCCTGCTCCAATTCAGGTGCACCTGGTTAGACTTGTACAATTTCTACCTTCCCCTGAAACCATCCCAGTAATTCACCCTCTATTTTGCTCCAATTCTTCATCCATGCATTCATCTGTTCTATCCATTTTGTTTGAATGCTTTCATCACTATCATAATTTTTGAGCACAACACTGGGCAAGTCAGATTGGGCAACATGGGGCAACTTGACATGATAGATCATAAGTTCAATTTTTGTAGTTGGTTACTATGGTGATTAATCACTAACAAACTTGCGTGAATACGTTCAATGTTTTTTTGACACAACAACAAGTTTATCATACAAAAACACAACAAATTAATAAACAGATAAAACAGTTAAGATGGATCTTATCATAATCACCGAAGCAAAAGATTCAATCATTTTTCTAGAAATATCCTTTCCAGATATTCAATCACAGTCAAGTATTTTTAATTTGTTACTTAATTGATTCATTTTTGTAGGGAGGGTCGAGAAGCTTATTTCCAGTTCTAATGACCTAGATAACCTCGACACAAACTCTCCCAGCTTGGAAACTGACCTGCCCTTCTGCTGATATGAATTGTTCTTCTAAATTGAAATTGGGCTAGTAGTGACTGCTGATCATTTGTTTTCCTGCATGTCATAAAACTCAGAATTGTATACAACTCAATTAAATTTACAGATATCTTTATAGTCATTTATATTGTATGGTCTCTTGGAAAGCCAGGTATTTAGTCCATTGCTTCAAATAATTTTCTGATTTCTTCAAAAAAAACCCTTCAGAACTGAAACGACAAATCTGTTTTACTTCTACTTTAAAATCCCAATTCCAAAATGCTTATCCGTACTTACTGAAACTTTGGCTTTAGAGATATCTTCAACCTGAAGGTGCAGATCTTCCATTTCAACTTCCATGGCTTTTCGAGCCTTGACAGCTACTGCGCAAGTGAACTCAGACTCTTCAAGCTAAAAATCGGCAATAATTACAAGGAATGAAAAATGATTAAATTAGATTAGGTAAAAAGTAATCTGTAAAAAAAAGGAGCAATCTCTGAATTAAGTGACAATAGTGGATTCTAGCATCAGCCATGTTTATATAGAGTTTCTGAAACTTACAAAAGTGCTAATAGCCCAAAATCAATTAACAAATGCCATTATCATTATAAGAAGATATTACTGGTGGGGGAGGTATTTTTAAGGTTTTCATAAGAACCCAGGCAAGATGTTAACAAGCAAAAGTAAAATACAGGATTGGAGGGTTATGACATGGATTAAGAACTGGTAAATAGAGAAAAATCAGAGCAGGAAATAAATAGTTAATTTTCATGTTGGTAAGCTGTCTGTTGTGGGATACCACAAGGATTATGTGTGGGCTCATACCAATGAGCTGAACGTGGAGATTAAATGCGATAGTTATAAGTTTTCAGCTGATACAAAGCTGTGGGAGTGGGAGTTGTGAGGGAAAATAAGATAAGAAGGGATTTGGACTGCTAATCAGTGTCCATAAATCTAGCAGATGGAATACAAAGCGGAAACTGGCAGGAAAATCAAAAATATTCAATAGTATTCAATATTCATTTATTCAATAGTAAAAGGCTGGAAAGTTTTGAACTTGAGTTTCCTTGGTTATGAATCATTGCAAGTTAATATATAGGTATAGTAAGTAATTAAGGCAAATGGTATGTTGGCCTTCATTACAAGAGGATAAGAGAATAGGATAAAAATGCCTGACTACAATTATACAGAGGCTTCATGAGACTACACCTAGAATGCAGTTGTGTGCAGTTTTGGTAGAGTTACTCCAGGAAGGATAAAATTGCTATGGAGGGAATGTAAAAACAAAATTCACCAAACTAGTTCCTGGAATGTAGAGAATGTCCTGTGAAGGAAGATTATATAGAAGGGCTATATTCTCTGGAGTTAGAAAAAAAAAGACGTAATCACTTTCAAACATAAAAATCTGTTTGCTGGGATCAAATGGAAAGATGCAGTAATGATGTTCCCTGGTAGAGAACTAGATGACAGTCTCAGGATCAGTCCTTTTGGAGCCTACATAAATCTCTGGGGCAAGCTCTAAGCAACTTCAAGACTGAGATTAATAGATTTCTACGCAAAAACATCAAGGGATCAGAGGATAGTGTAGGAATACAGTTGAGATCGAAGATCAGCCATGATCTTGTTGAATGACAGAGCAGGTTCTGAGATTAACATAATGCAATTAAGAAGTGTTTTCAATACCAGAAATATTTTTCTAGATTAGTTTCGCCTTGCCTCATTTCCCCATTCTTTGAGAATACAATTATCTTAAACATTAGAATAAATGTAAAAGTCTCAGCATTATGCATTGGCACAGAGAATACCACTAATTAATCTCATAGGCTTATTGTGAGGACGTTAACATTTGCAGATCTCATAAGACATGAACAAACTGTGAAAGTGTATAAGAGTTTTTCATTTGTTTCCTAAAGCATCATGAAGAAAGTGATGGAGATTGCTGGCCTGGAGTTACAAAAAAAACTCTTCGATGGATTGTTCTTTTTTTTATATATTGTTCATCAAAGAATATTAAATATTCTCCATGGAGGGGTTACCTCTTTTTAAAGATATTTTTTGGCAGATCTTATGGTCTTGAATGACTACGTTTTATTTTCTCAATATTCGGGTTGCCTTTTCATTGAAATTATAGCATACATGTTAGAAAAACTGTCACAGAACTAGCTTCAATGTATTCTTTAGGATACCAATTATTTATTTTGGTAATTTATCTTTTATCTGTCTACATACATCATATTCCACCAAAACATACTGGAGCTGCTGCTTAAAAAAGTTACAGAATACATAACAATCAGATAAAAAATAAAATCTAAGATTATTGAGAGGAACATTGAGAATCTTGCATATTTCTACTTCAGAAAGGCATCAACTTGAGCCAAGTGATATTTAACATTCATACCATACAAATGGCCATCTTCAACAAGTAAGTCTAAGCACTTTTCCTTGATATACAACAGAATTATCTTTGCTGAGCCACTCCCATCAGTTAATATCCTTGATTATTGACGAGACAAGATTTAATTAATGAATGACATAAATACTGCGGCACCCTGCGCAAGCAAGCAGCTCAGTATTCGCAGGCAATCACATGACCTTGTTATTCCAAAGCTTTCTCGCTAGCTGTAAGACAGAAGTCACGCATGTGATAGAATACGCACTACTTGTCTGGATGAGTACACCATCAGAAGCAATACTCTCCACATGACTGGCACATCATCCACCATCTTAAACATTCATTCCCTCCATCACTGGTAACATCTAAAGAGGCACTGAAGCAAATTACTAAAGCTTCTTTTAAATAACTTTCCAAACTTGCAGCCTTGACCACAAAGAACCAGGGCAGTAGACAGACAGGAATACCATTACCTGAAAATTCCCCACTGAACTCAGATATATTATCATTCCTTCACTGTTGCTGGGTCAAAGTCCTAGTATTCCTTACATAATAGTGCCGATGGCACACCCACACCATATGGAATGTAATTTAGCCAGTACCTTTGCAAGGCAATTTTTTTTTTTGTTCACTCATGGAATGTGGGTTGTTGGTTGGCCAGCATTTGTTGCCCATCCCTGGTTCCCCTTGAGAAGGTTGTGGTGCGGTGTCTACTTGAATCAGTGCAGCCCCGCCTTAGGATAGGCAATAAATTCTACGATACCAGCAATATCCATATTGCTTGAGTTAAAAAGAAACACAGATTCTGCCACTTAACAGATCTCTGCTTATGTTACTTACGATTGGGGAAAGGTTGCAGGAAACCACACGACCATTAAATTTAACATTTATGGGAAAATGTTAGAAGCTATTATTGAAGGTGTCATAACAGTATACTTAGAAAAAGTCAAGGTAATCAAGTAGATGGTCTTGTGAAAGGGAAGTTACATTCAACTAATTTATTGGAGCTCTTTGAAGTAGCAGCATGTTGTGGATGAAGGGGAACTAGTAGCTGTACTGTACTTTGATGTGATGCCTCATTAAATGTCTACTTGAAATCAAAAGGTTATTGCAGAATAAAAAAAGCTTATGGCGAAGGAGGAAACATTGGCATTGATAGAAGATTAGCAAGAAACACTGTAGGCATAAATGGGTCTTTTTTTTGATGGGCAAGATGTGATGAGTGGTAGGCTGGAGGGATCGGTGCTGGGACCTCAACTATTTACAATACACATTAATTACTTGGATGAAGCGACAAAAGGTATGATTGTAAAACTTGTTGATGACACAAAAGATGGGTAGGAAAATAAGCTGTGAAGAGGATACAAGGAGATTTCGAAGAAATATCATTAATTTAAGTGATTAGCCAAAGATTAGAAAATGATTTATAATATGAGAAAATATGAAATATCCTATTTTGGACAGGAAGAATAAAATAGAAGCAACCTTACCTGAATGGCGAGAGATTGCATAGATCTAAGGTTTAGATGGATCTGAATGTCCTCTGTCATTAATCACAAACTAGCGTTCAGATACAGCAGGTAATTAGGAAAGCGAATAGAATATTATCATTTATTGCAAGGGGAAAGGAATACAAAGTTGAGAGTGTTGTTGGAAAAGCACAGCAGGTCAGGCAGCATCTGAGGAGCAGGAAAATCGACGTTTCGGGCCGGAGTCCTTCATCAGGAAATACAGAAGCAGGGAGGTTATGCTTCAGGTACTAGTGGGACCAATATGGAGCTCTGTGTACAGCAATGGTCTCCTTATTCAAGGAAGGATTTAAATCTGTTAGAAGCAGTTGAGAGAAGATTTACAAGATTAATATCTGAAATGGGCAGTGTCTGCCTTTTGAGGAAAGGTTGGACAGGTTAGGCTTGTATCAACTGGAGTTGCATAAGGTTACTTGACTGAAACATAAAATCCTGAGGGGGCATGATGATTGAAGTGGGAAGGGTATTCATTCTTATGGGGGATAATCTAGAAATAGGAATCATTGTTTAAACATAATAGGTTGCCCAATTAAGGCAGAGTTGAAGAAAAATGTTTTCCTCAGAGTTGAATGTCTTTGGAACTCTCTTCCTTCAAAAGATGGGGTAAGCAGAGTCTTTGAATATTTTTAAGGCAGTGGTGGATAAAATATGGATGAAATAGAGGAGTGGTGAAAGGGTATTGGGGGAAGGTGGCAACCTTCAAATTACAATCAGATCAGCCATGATCTTATTAAATGGCAGAGCAGGCTCAAGGAACCAAATGGGTTTCTTCTGCTCTTAAGTTTTTCAGCAATGATTCATTTTATTTTATTAACTTCAGGAATGATCTTCCACAAAACAGTAATATTGACCAACAGTATTTTATAACTTTGAGAAGCTAGAGCTTAAAATGAAGAAAAAAAAAATGAAGTCTTACCTGGTTTTTCAACTGTGCAATTTCCCGTTTGCTGGGTGCATTATTCTTTAAGTGATCCAGCATTATTTGTGCATCAGCTAGAAGGGCTTTTGTCCGTCGAAGATCCTTACGCAGTCTCTTTTCAGTTTCAAAGTCTCGTTCACTAACCTAGTTTTTTAAAAAAAAACACAAGCTAGCAAAATCCTAGGAAAAGTTTGCAGAAAGAGATTTAAACTTCTTGCATCACCCTGAAAATAAAAAAACTAGCATCATCTTATTGTAAAACAGCCATGCTAATGTTCTGTTTTCAGCAATTTAATAATGAATACTCCTCAGAAATTATTGTTCTAAAAAGAACAAAGAAGCACAGCACAGGAACAGGGTCTTCAGCGTACCAAGACAATGCTGGCATGTGACGCCTTTCTAAGCTAAAAATCTTTTGTCTCTGCATTGTCTGTATCCCTCTATTCCCTGCCTATTTATCAAGATGCCTTTTAAATGTTGCTATTGCATCGACCTCCATTACCTCCACTGGCAGCACATTCGAGGCACTTACCACCGTGTGTACAAAACCTTCCTCTCATATCTCCTTTAAACTTACCTTCTTTTACCTTAAACCAATACCACAAGTTTTTGATATTACTATCCCGAGAAAAAGGCTCCATCTATCCATGCCTCTCATAATTTTGTAAACTTCTATTAAACTGCCCCTCATTCTTCGACATTCATGAAAACAAATCAAGTTTTTCTAATCTCTCCTCATAGGTAACACCCTCCAAACCAGGCAAATCCTGCTAAATAGTTTCTGTACTCTCTCCAAAGTTTGCACATCCTTCTTGTAGTGTAGCAAACAGAAACGTACACAATACTCCAAATGTGGCCTGACTAAAGTTCTAAATAGCTGCAAATGACTTGTCAAATTTTTAGATTAGTGACCCAAATGATGAAGGCAAGCATGCCATATCAACTTGTGTTTCCACTTTCAGGGAAGTGTGGACCTATATAGCAAGGATCCTCTGCATGTTAACACTGCTAAAAGGTTCTGCCATTTACTGTATACTTCTCTCCTGCATTCGATCACCCAAAAATGCATCACCTCACATTTATCCAAATTAAACTCCATCAGTCATTTCACCTCCCAAGTTTCCAGTCTATCTATCTATCCTGCTTTATCCTCTAGCAATCCTCCTCACTATATATGGTTCCCCCAAACTTTTGTGTCGTATGCAAACTTACGCATCAGACAACCTACATTCTCTTCCAAATCATTTATATATATATATGACAAAAAACAAGAGTCTCAACACTGATCACTGTGGAACACCACTGGTCACAGATCTCTCATCTGAAGTTTCCCTTCCACTACTGCTCTGTCTTCTATGACAGAGTTAGCTCTGTATCTACCTTACCAGCTCACTGAGGATCCCATGTGACTTCATATTTTGTAACAGTCGGCCGTGAAGGACCTTGTCATGGCCTTGCTAAGGTCCATATAGACACCATTTACCACCCTGGTTTCATTAATCACCTTTGTCACTTCCTCAAGAAATTCAATCAAATTTGTGACACACGGCCCTCCTTGCACAAAGCCATGCTGCCTATCGTTAATAAGTACATACGTTTTTCAAACGTGATTAAATCCAAACTAAGAATCTTCTCCAATAATTTTCCTACCACTAATGTAAGGTTCATTGGCCAATAATTTCCCAGATTACCTCATGGCCTTCTTAAACAAAAGAACAATGTTGGCTATTGTCCAGTGCTCTGAGACTTTTCCTGTGATTAAAGAGACAACAAAGATTTTGTACAAGGTCCTGGCAATTTCCTCACCTGCCTCCCTCAGCATTCTGGGATAGATCCCATCAGGTCTTGCAGAATGTCTACCTTAATGCTTTTCAAAACACACAATATCTCCCTTTTTTTAATAATGACATGCCCTGGAATATTAACATGCCCTAGAATATCAACACACCCCTCATCATACACCCTGTCCTTCTCCTTTGTGAACATAGATGCAAAACATTCATTAAGAACCTCACCAACTTCCTCCAGCTCCAGCATAAGTTCCCTCCTTTGTCCTTGAGTGGACATATCCTTTCATGAGCTACCCTCTTACTCCTTATATATGCATAAAATAGCTTGGGATTTTTCTTAATCCTGTCTGCCAAGAGCATTTCATGGCCCCTTTTAGCCCTTCCAATTCTTTGTTTGAATTTTTTTGTGTTCTTCGAAGGCTCTGTCTGCCTTCAGTTTCCTCAACCAGATATATACTTTTTTCTTTTTGACTAAGCTCTCAATTTCTCATCACCCAAGATTCCCAAATCTTGCCATGCTTTTCACGAGAACATGTTGGCCCTGAACCCTAATCAATTGACTTTTAAAAGATTCATTCATACTAGATATGCATTTACTCTCAAATAGCTGCTCCCAATCTACATTCCCCAGTTCTTGCCTAATATCGTGGTAGTTAGCCTTCCCCCAATTTAGCACTTTCACTAGGGGACTACACTTGTCCTTATCCATAAACCAAACCTTACAGAATTATGATAATTGTCCCCAAAATGCTCCCTCACTGAAATTCTGATCATCTGGTCAGGCTCATTCGCCAATATCCGGTCCAGCATGACTCCTTCCCTAGTTGGACTATTTATATGTTATTTCAAAAAATCTTCAGGATACATCGAACAAAATTTCTCCTCCATCCAAGCCCTGGCACTAAGCAAGTCCCAGTCAATATAGAGAAGCTAAAATCACCCAGCACAACAACCCTTGTTGTTTTACATTTTTCCATAATTAGTAAACATTTCTGTACCTCTATCATCCATAGGTTGTTGGAAGGCCTGTAGTATAATCCCAAAATGATTCCACCATTCCTCTTCCTGAGCTCTACTTACATGGCCTTGCCAGATAAGGCCTTAAAAGGTGTCCTCCCTCAGTGATCATCTCCCTTATCAGTAATGCAACTTCCCCATCTCTTTTATACCCCTATCTCACCTGAAATATCTAAATCCCACAACATTAAGCTACCAATCTTGTCCCTCTCTCAATCAAGTCTCTGTAATAGCTACAACATCATTGTTATATGTATTAATCCAAGCCCTAAGCTTGTCTGCCTTATTTGTCATACTGCTCGCATTAAAACAAGTACACCTCAGATTGCTAGCACTGTTGTGTTCAGTAATCTCTCCCTCGTTGTTCTTCATCTTACTCACACTCCACGGTCTCTTTGTTCAGCAACACTCCTTAGGAGCTTCGAAATCGACGTTTCGGGCAAAAGCCCTTCATCAGGAATAAGGGCTTTTGCCCAAAACGTCGATTTTGAAGCTCCTTGGATGCTGCCTGAACTGCTGTGCTCTTCCAGCACCACTAATCCAGAATCTGGTTTCCAGCATCTGCAGTCATTGTTTTTAACACTCCTTAGGACCTTATCATTAACTGTATAAGCACCTCACATTTATCTAAATTAAACTCCACCTGCCCACTCGCCCATCTGATCAAGATCATGCTGTACTCTGAGGTAACCTCCTTCACTGTCTACTACAACCTCCAGTTTTGGTGTCATCTGCAAACGTACTAACTATACCTCCTACGTTCACATCTAAATCATTTATATAAATGACAGAAGTAGTGGATCCAGCACCAATCCTTGTGACACACCACAGATCACAGGCATCCAGTCTGAAAAACAACCCTCCACCACCATCCTCTGTCTTCTACCTTCGAGCCAGTTCTATATCCAATGGCTAGTTCTCCCTGTATTCCATGAGATCTAACCTTGCTAACCAGTCTACCATGAAGAACCTTGCTGAATGCCTTACAGAAGTCCATGTAGATCATGTCCACCACTCTGCCCTAATCAATCCTCTTCAGTACTTCTTCAAAAAAAATCAGTTCAGGATCCAGCCAAATGTGAGACTAGTAGATAAGCTTTAATCTATATTTGTGAACCTGACAGAAGAATGTTCCTCTAGGCTCCAGGAAAACAAAGTGTGCCCATGTCACACTGGATCTTATCAAGATTGTTGCTTGATATTTCAGAAGTGCATATGTAGCCTATGCACAAGCCAGCCCTATTTATTTATTAGAGACAATAAAACTGCAACGCTGGAATCCAAAGTAGACAGGCAGGAGGCTGGAAGAAGGGTTACACCAGAAACGTTGACTTCTCCACTTCCTGATGCTGCTTGGCTTGCTGTGTTCTTCCAGTCTCCTGCCTGTCTACTTTATATTTTATCATGCAAGTACAATTATGTGCAAACATTCAAAAGGGCCACACAATTTGGGGTGACACGGTGGCTCAGTGGTTAGCACTGTTGCCTCACAGCACCAGAGACCTGGGTTCAATTCCTGCCTTGGGCAACTGTCTGTGTGGAGTTTGCACGTTCTCCCTGTGTCTGCGTGGGTTTCCTCCGGGTGCTTCGGTTTCCTCCCACAGTCACAAAGATGTGCGGGTTAGGTGATTTGGCCATGCTGAATTGCCCGTAGTGTTAGGTGTATTAGTCAGGGGTAAAGGTAGGGGAATGGGTTTGGGTGGGCTGCTCTTCGGAGGGTCGGTGTGGACTTGTTGGGCCGAAGGGCCTGTTTCCACACTGTAGGGAATCTAAAAATCTAAAACAAAAATTTAGAAGCAACATTTGATCCCATCCTCTGATGGATGGATTTGTCCTTCATCTGGTCCAGAGCCCATTTGGCTTGCCTGTTATTGCACACTTCTGGAGCTGGTGATCTGCTCTGGAGTATTCTTTATTTCTTTTAAGAGAAATGGGTATTGCCAGCACAACATGTATTGTCTATCTTGAAACAGCCAAGAACTGAGTGGCTTGCTCGGTCACTTCAGAGACAGAGAGTCATAGAGTCATAGAGATGTACAGCATGGAAACAGACCCTTCGGTCCAACCCGTCCATGCCAACCAGATATCCCAACCCAATC
This sequence comes from Chiloscyllium plagiosum, assembly GCF_004010195.1. Taxonomy (NCBI): domain Eukaryota; kingdom Metazoa; phylum Chordata; class Chondrichthyes; order Orectolobiformes; family Hemiscylliidae; genus Chiloscyllium; species Chiloscyllium plagiosum. The sequence continues at coordinate 18,962,210 of NC_057737.1, read as the reverse complement.
TAGTCCCACCTGAAAGGAACCGGCCCATATCCCTCCAAACTCTTCCTATTCATATATCCATCCAAATGCCTCTTAAATGTTGCAATTGCTCTAGCCTCCACCACTTCCTCTGGCAGCTCATTTCACCCTCTGTGTGAAAAAGTTGCCCCTTAGGTCTCTTTTATATTTTTTCCCCCTCACCCTAAACCTATGCCCTCTAGTTCTGGACTCCCCGACACCAGGGAAAAGACTTTGTCTATTTACCCTATCCATGCCCCTCATAATTTTGTAAACTTCTATAAGGTCACCCCTCAGCCTCAGACGCTCCAGGAAAAACAGCCCCAGCCTGTTCAGCTTATCTCTATAGCTCAAATCCTCCAACCCTGGCAACACCTTTGTAAATCTTTTCTGAACCCTTTCAAGTTTCACAACATCTTGCTGATAGGAAGGAGACCAGAACTGCACACAATATTCCAACAGTGGCCTAACCAATGTCCTGTACAGCTGCAACATGACCTCCCAACTCCTGTACTCAATACTCTGACCAATAAAGGAAAGCATACCAAACGCCGCCTTCACTATCCTATCTACCTGCGACTCCACTTTCAAGGAGCTATGAACCTGTACTCCAAGGTCTCATTGTTCAGCAACACTCCCTAGGACCTTACCATTAAGTCCTGCTATGATTTGCTTTCCCAAAATGCAGCACCTCTCATTTATCCGAATTAAACTCCATCTGCCACTTCTCAGCCCATTGTCAAGATCCTGTTGTAATCTGAGGTAACCCTCTTCGCTGTCCACTACAGCTCCAATTTTGGTGTCATCTGCAAACCTACTAACTGTAGCTCTTATGCTCGCATCCAAATCATTTATGTAAATGACAAAAAGTAGAGGACCCAGCACCGATCCTTGTGGTACTCCACTGGTCACAGGCCTCCAGTCTGAAAAACAACCCTCCACCACCACCCTTTGTCTTCTACCTTTGAGTGAGTTCTGTATCCAAATGGCTAGTTCTCCCTGTATTCGACTACATTTTCGTGACTTGGGAGTAACATATAGGTCAGACCAAGTAAAGGATATCTGTGAACCAAATGGTATTTTGTAGCAATCGATATTTCTTATGTCACAATTAAAAATCTAGCTTTATAGACCAGATTTATTAATTGAATTTAAATTCCAACAGTTATTGTGGTGGGTTTGGTTTGAACCCATGTCCCCAGAGGTTTAGCCTCAGCCAGTGACGTTACCGTTACTCTAATATCTTCCCTAATACATTATTTCCCACCTTAACCCTATGACTCTATGGTGTTAAGATCCAGCTTTCTAAAGTGGACCTCCTGCTGGTACCGTTCAACAGTCAATTGTGTTTGGGGATGGAGTCTATTCCAGTACATATTCCAAGTCACTTATTTTCTTTAGAGTTGGACTACTTTTAAACACAAGAATGCACAGGAGGAGGAAGCTATTAGGGCCAACAGTCCACATTTGTACTTATATACCAGAGGAACCAGTGAAGAGGTCTGTTAATGTTAAAACCTTAACCAGCAAATATGAATATTGCTTTAGGTTATTCAAGAAATAAAAAGTCACAAAATTGCATCCAGTTATTCAATTCTGAAAGGATATCATTTTTGCATCTTTTTCTAAGCATTACCTGCTCACTGACTGTAGATAGTTTGTTCTCCAGATCTCTCTTCTCTCTCAGAATTTTCTGTTTCTCATCATATTCCTCTTCCAACTGCAGTTCAAATTGTTTTAACTGATAAAAGAAACAACAATATTAGAATTCAAGCTTTCATAGTTGATTTTTCAAGTAAACAAGTTGATTTTATTCAACTATTTAGAGGTATCTCTAATGTAAAGCAACACACACTGACACTGAGTTTAAATTCAAACACCTTCATGATCAGTTATCCAAATACCTGTATCTAATCTTTGTAAGATAGTGTTGTGTATGAAATGGACTTGCCCTTCACTTCAAAGCAGCTTTTGGCAAAAGTGGCTATTAGGAGCCCTTGCAAAATTGGATTCAATGCAAATTGGGGGGGAAAAAAAAACCTCCCATTGGTTGGAGTCATACCTACAAAGGACGATGGTTATTGTTGTTAGAGGCTGATCAGCACATATCCACATCACTATTGGAGTTCCTTAAGATAGTTCCCCTGGCCCAATCATCTGCTGCTGCTGTATTGGATTACCTTACCTTGATCACAAGGTTAAGGTTTGGGATGTTGATGATTGCAATGTTCAGTATCAATTGCAACTATTTACTATTTGGACTTGAAACTACATTGCAGCTTCTTCACTGTTGCCAGGTCAAAATACTGGAAGCCCTTCCTAGCAGCCTCAAAGTGTACCTTTGCCACATTCACTGGAGTGTTTCAACACAACAGCTCACAACCAGTTTCTCAATACCAATTAGTAAGTGTAATAATATCAATAAAAGAATTTACAAATTGCTTAAAATTTAAATTAAGAATTAAAAAAACCAGAATGCATCAACTTAACAAGAAATTAATTTTAATTGTAACTATCTCAGGATGGACTGGAGTAAAGGAAAGTGAGAAGTGCTGGAAAAGCACAGCCGGTCAGGCAGCATCAGAGAAGCAGGGGAATCAACGTTTCAGGCAAGAGCTCTTCATCAGGAATGAGGCTTGTGAGCCGAGGGGGTAGAGAGATAAATGGGAGGGGGTGGGGCTGCAGGGAAGTAAACTGAGAGCACAATAGGTAGTTGGAGGTGGGGGGAAATGGTGATTGATCAGAGAGGAATGTGGAGCAGATAGGTGGGAAGGAAGATGGACAGGTAGGACAGGTCATGAGGGCATTGCTGAATTGGAAGGTTGGAACTGGGATAAAGTGGGAGGGGGGGAAAATGAGGAAACTAGTGAAGTCCACATTGATGCCATATGGTTAGAAGGTCCCAAGCAGAAGATGAGGCGTTCCCGGACCTACATGTCCTTGGTGGATTGGGAGGGGGAAGTTGAGGTGTTTGGCCATGGGGCAGTGGAGTTGGTTGGTGCAGGTGTCCCAGAGATGTTCTCTGGAGCACTCTGCAAGTCGACGTCCTGTCTCCCCAAATGTAGAGGAGACCAGATCGGGAGCAACGGATACAGTAAATTACATGTGTGGAAGTGCAGGTAAAACTTGATGGATGTGGAAGGTTCCTTTGGGGCCATGGATGGAGGTGGGGGGGGGGGGGAAAGAGATGCAGGTGCAAGTTTTGCAATTCCTGCGGTGACAGGCGAAGGTACCAGGAGGGGAGGGTGGTTGGTGGGGGTAGTGGACCTGACAAGGAAGTCATGGAGGGATCGTCTTTATGGAAAGTGGATGGGGTGGGGAGGAAACTCTCTCTGCTGGTGGGGTCCATTTGTATGTGGCAGAAATGGCGGAGGATGATGCGACATATACGGAGGTTGGTAGGGTGGATGGGTGAGGACCGGGGGTTCTGTCCTTGTTGTGGTTGGAGGGGTGAGGCTCAAGGGCAGAGGTGCAGGAAGACGATGAGATGAGCTAGAGGGCATCATCGACCACTTGCGAGGGGAAATTGCAGTCGATGAACCAGAGGCCATCTGGGTATGTTCTGTCGTGGAACTCGTCCTCCTGGGAGCAGATGTGGCGGAGGTGGAGGAATTGAGAATAAGGGATAGCGTTTTTACACGAGGCAGGGGTGGGAGGAGGTGTAGACCAGAGGGTTTGTTGAAGACGTCAGTGTTGAGTTGGTCACCGTTAATGGAGATGGAGAGTTCCAGAAAGGGGAGGGAGGTGTCTGAGATGGTCCAGGTGAACTTAAGGTCAGGGTGGAATGTGTTGGTGAAGTTGATGACCTGTTCAGTCTCCTTGTGGGAGCAGTCATCAACGTAGCGGAGGAAAAGGTGTGGAATGGTGCTGGTGTAACTGCGAAAGATGTACTGTCCCACGTAAAAGCCAAAGAAACAGACATAGCTGAGGCCCACATAGCTGAGGCCCACAAAGGCTAACCTTTTCATCTGGAGGAAGTGGGAGGATTCAAAGGAGAAATTGAGGGTGAGGGCCAGCTCAGCCAAACAAATGAGAGTGTGTCAGTGGAGAGGTACTGCTGGGGACGACAGGAGAAGTAGAAACTGAGTGCTTAGAGGCCCTCGCCATGGCAGATAGAGGTGTATAGGGATTGGGTGTCCATGGTGAAGATGAGGCGCTGAGGGCCGGGAGAAATGAAAGTCTTGGAGAAGGTGGAGGGCGTGGGTGGTGTCCCTATCGTATGTGGGGAGTTCCTGGACCGGAGGGATAGGACAGTACAAGGCATGTGGAGATGAGTTCAGGAGGGCAGGAACAGGCTTAGACAATAGGTCGGCTGGGGCATTCAGATTTGTTTGAATATTTGGTAGGAGGTAGTATCGGACTGTTCAGGGTTCCCGAACGAGGTTGGAAGCGGTGGGTGGGAGATCCGCTGAGGTGATGAGGTTGTAAATGGTCTAGGAGATTATGTTGAATCTTTGGTAGGAGGTAGAATATGGTCCAAGTGGTTCAAACCTTTTAACAGCACATTCAGGACTTCATTCCAGATCTGGTACTTTAAGCAAAGACATATTACTTCATTAGACGTATGAATGAAACAAGGTAAACAGCTGTGAAAGTAGGAGATCAGACTTAATATAAGAATGTAAAATGATAAGTAATCAAATGCAAGGGTGTTAGCAAAACTCAGAGTTGAGAGCTCGCATAAAACCATTTCACAGAAAAGGTAGACAGATGAAGGGATGAATTTTTAAAACCAAGGTGAAGAGAGTGTAAAATAAATATAATCCTCAGGTTAAAAAGTGGGTGAAAACTAAATTCCTTGTTTGTACAGATATTGTCTGTAATAACTATAATAACAGACACTGTAATGACGTAAGGGAATGTTATAGATTCAGTACATTTGACATGGGTAGAAGATACAATTTAACATGGCAAAGTGTAAAGTGAATGTTTTTAAGAGAACTGAGATCTCAGGGCTGCAATATATCTTTTCTTAAAATGTAAGTGAAAGTAAATAAAGACATTAGAAAGGTCAACTGCAAATGAGGATTTTAAACGAACTGTTGCAAAAACAAAGAATAAGCTCTAATCCTGCATTGAACATGGCCTTAGCTACAGTTAAAGTACTGTGTAGCTTTGGGCACTCTTTATGGAAACGATGTTAGAGGCATTTAGAAATGTATTATAAATTCACCTGAATGTCAGGGATAATAAACCTGTACTGTACAAGACCTGTTTTTACCAGAGCAGAAAAGGCTCGAGGTTTTTAGAAATGGCAGTTTTTAGAAAAAAAACACAACGGTAAAGTACAAGGTTAAGTACATTGGTCTCGAGAGTTATTCAACTTAAAATTTGGCTAAGAACTCGAAAAATTGGTTTACGGAAAGGTTTGTTGGAACATGGAATTCTTTGTTAAAGGCAGTTGTTGTGGCAGAACCACAAAGTAATTTAAAGAGAAGTTACTTGTTTTTTTAATTCTTTCACGGAATATGGTTGTCATGGGCAAAGCCAGAATCTGTTGCCCATCTCCAATTGGCCTTGGACTGAGCAGCTTGCTAAGCCATTTTGGAGGGTGAGCGAAAATCAGCCACATTGCTGTGGACCTGGAGACAAGTGTAGGCCAGACTCGGTAAGGATTGCTGATTTCCTTCCCTAAAGGATGCTTGGCAACTGTTGATGATAGTTGCCACCCTTACTGTGACTAGCTTTGAATTCCAGATTTATTATTAGATTTTAAATCTCACCAATTGCCATACAGGAATTAGAATCCAAGTTCCACAGCATTAGTTGAGCCTCTGGATTACTTGTTCAGATAAATTACCTTCGCACCACCAACTTCCTGGATATTTTAACCAGATGATATTTGAAAACAATGGGATTAGATTTGGAATTTCCAACTGAGTTTGCAGAGATGTAATGTGCTAAATTGGCTACTTGTACATCAGTGCTGTCCAATATCCTTTTGATTTTCCACGCAGGTGAAACAACCAAAGACATGCAGTGGAATGGCTCTAAAAATGCTGGCATCAATTCACTGCATTACAATTACAGTACACAATTCACATCATTTCTCTTATTCTCCTCTCCCTTAATTGACCATGGATTTGCTTGATAAAGTGCTCGACTAGCAAGCCCAGGAGCTGACACTAACCTAACAAACACTAAGCAATTTGCATAAGGGCTTTGGGGATCTTATCATCAAATGATCTTGTGCCCAGTTTACCAAATAATACAATGTGATGGAAGAAGTTGCTGGAGGTTAGAGAATTAGTCAACCAATATGAATTAATTTCTGAGAAGAATCAATAAATCAAGTAAGTTCTGCTGTGAAAATCATTAGGCTTTCTCAATTTATGTGTAAGCTAAATAACGGATGTTCACAAAAGGCAGTATTTTGAGAATTTGTCTGAATCCGATAGGAGTAATAAACTGACAATATGAATTTCATGCAAATAAAAGTGAGATTCAAACTAAAATATTTCTGCTTATAAAATAATTGAACAGAATCCATACCTGCGTAGAAATAACGACCATAGAAAGAATTTGTTTTGAATACTAGTTAGATCGTTGTAAAATAAAACAAAATATTACAAAAGCCTCTATCAGCATAGAATAATAAAATAATACAGTATGGAAACAGACCCTTCAGTACAATTTGTCCATGCCAACTAAGTTTTCCAAACTAAGCTAGTTCCATTTGCATGCATTTGGTCCATTTCCGTCTAAACCTTTTCTATTCATATACATGCGCAAATGTCTTTAATTGTTGTAACTGTATCTCAGTCTATCAGTTCCTCTGGCAGTTCACTCCACATATGAACCACCCTCAGGTACCTTTTAAATCTTTCTCTTCTCACTTTGAAATTATACCTTCTAGTTTGAGCTCCTGGGATAGAACACTGCACAATTATTCCAAAAAATGCTAAATTCCATTCAGTAGCTCTCATTAAAAACTGCAACAAAATACAATTTTGTGTGATTTCACCAGACGTTAACACTAGCAATTCTTGTCAATAAGACCATAAGATATAGGTGCAGAATTAGGCCATTCAGCCCACTGAGTTTTATCAGTTGTAATCAAATGGCAGAGATATTTTTCAATCTCATTTTCCTGCCTTCTCCTCACAACCGCTGATTGCCTTACTCATCAGGAATCTATAGATTTTAATCTCAAATTCGCTCAATGACTTGGCCTCAAAGGCCTTTTGTGGCAATGGGTTCCCCAGATTCAACACCCTCTGAGCAAAGAAATTCCTCCTCATCTCAGTTCTGAAGGATCATTCCTTCATACTCTGAAGCTGTACCCTTAGGTCCTAGTCTCTCCTAAGGAAGCTAGGGATCTTCGACAAATAAATAGTGATATCTTTAAAAGTGTCCCTATTACAGAGGTGGTGGTGTCTTAAAATGCATAAAGGTGTATTCCAGGACATTCTGGGGACCTGTGGAAGTGATTGCTGCACCTCTCGCAGATATATTTTTAATCATCAGTAGCAATGGGTGAGGTGCTGGAAGATGAGAGGTTAATGTGGTGCCTTATTTCAGAAGGGTGGTAAGGAAAAGCCAGAGAACTATAGACAGGTGAGTCTGATGTCAGTGGTGAGCAAGATGTTGAAGGAGATTCTAAAAGACAGGATTTACATGTATTTGGAAAGGCAAGGACTGATTACTGATAGTCAACATGGCTTTGTGCAAGGGAAATAGCGTCTCACTAACTTGATTGAATTTAAAGAAGTGACAAAGATGATTGATGAAGGCAGAGTGGTGGATATTGTCTCTATGGACTTCAGCAAGGCATTCAACTAGGTTCATCATGGTAGACTGGTTAGTAAGGGTTAGATCACATGGAATCCAGGGAGAGCTAGCCACTTGAATATAAAATTGGCTTGAAGGTAGGAGTCAGAGGATGGTGGAAGAGGGTTAGTTTTTGGACTGGAGGCCTGTGACTAGCAGTGTGTCACAAGAATCAGCATTGGGTCCACTGCTTCTTGCCCTTTTATATAAATGATTTGGATGTGAATTTCAGAGGAATGGACAGTAAGTTTGCAGATCAACTTCCCTCGTACCTTCTCCTTAGTCATGGTCACTATAGTCATTTCAGAGTCCTGACTCTCTTGAAGTACTGGTATGCTACTGGTGTTTTCTACTATGAAGTATGATACCAAGCGTCTATGCAGTTCCTCTGCCATTTGTTTGTTTCCCCTTACTACTTGTGCAGCCTCATTTTCCAATTTTCCAAGCCCATTCTTGCCTTTTGCATATCAAAAAAACTTTCTTTTTATTACTACCTATCTTACTCTCATATTTAATCTTTTCTCTACACTTATTGCTTTTTTAGTTGTCCCCTGCTGGTTGTTAAAGGCTGTCATCCCAGTAATTTTCACCACAACGTACACTTTCTCTTTTGCATTTATGCTGCCCTTGACTTCCTTTATCAGCCATGGTTGCCCTGTCCTCCCCTTAGAATGTTTCATTTTCCTTGGGATGAATTACTGCTGTGCCTCCTGAATTATCTGTAGGAACCCATGCCATTCCTGCTCCAACATTTTCCCTGCTAGGCTCCATTCTAATAAACTCTGGCAAGCTCCTCCTTCATGTCTTTGTGGTCATCCTTACTCAATTGTAATACCATTACATCTGATTCATGCTTCTTACTCTCAAACTGCAGGGTGAATTCTATCAAATTATGGCTAGTGGTTCCTATACCTTAAGCTCTCTATTTATGTCATTATATGAGGTAATGTGATCCCATTACACATCACTAAACCCAGAATTGCCTGTTCTCCAGCCTCTACCACAGGCTGTTCCAAAAAAAAATTATTTAAAAAAATCCCTTTTCTTGGGATCCTCTACCAATTTGATTGTCCCAGTCCACCTGCAGATTGAAATTCACCATGAGTATTGTAATACTTCCTTTCTTAAATGCTTTCTCTATTGCCAGATTTATTTTCTGTCCCACATCTTGACTATTGCTAGGAGGCCTGTAAGAACTCCCAAAATAATCTGTTCCCCTTTGTGGTTCCTCAACTCTATCCACAGATTCTATGCCTTCCAACCCTATATCACTTCTAGCTATCAATTTAGTTTTATTTCTTATTATGAAGGTAACTCTACACCCTATGCCCATCTGCCTGCCCTTTTGATAGGGCACATTTCCTTGAACATTTAGTTCTCAATCCTGATCACACCTGCCAATTTCAATCTGCACGACAAGCCCATTTACCTTGTTTTATTCAAGGGAGAATCATCGAACATACCAAAAGGGGGGAATTTGATTCCATCGTTGATCTATTTGGATCAGCAGCGACTGGGTGATTGATGCATGTGAGCAGCTGGGTATAACACTATTCCACACCAACCTGCAACTCTTCAACCACTAGAGGTTGAATAGACTGGGACATTTTGTCCTGGAGTGTCAGAGGCTGAGGGGTGACCTTATAAAGGTTTATAAATTCACCAAAGGCATGGCTAGCATGAATAGCAAAGGTATTTGGGAATCCAAAGCTTGACGGCATAGGTTTAAGGTGAGAGGGGAAAGATTTAAAAGCGACCTGAGGGGCTACTTTTTCACACAAAGGGTGGTGCTTGTATGGAATGAGTTGTCAGAGGTGGTGGTGGGAGCAAGTACAATTACAACATTTAGAAAGCGGCATGTGGGCGGCACGGTGGCACAGTGGTTAGCACTGCTGCCTCTCAGCGCCAGAGACCCGGGTTCATTTCGCGCCTCAGGCGACTGACTGTGTGGAGTTTGCACGTTCTCCCAGTGTCTGCGTGGGTTTCCTCCGGGTGCTCCGGTTTCCTCCCACAGTCCAAAGATGTGCAGGTCAGGTGAATTGGCCATGCTAAATTGCCCGTAGTGTTAAAAAGGGGTAAATGTAGGGGTATGGTTGGGTTGCGCTTTGGCGGGTCGGTGTGGACTTGTTGGGCCGAAGGGCCTGTTTCCACACTAAGTAATCTCATTTAAAAAAAAAGGCAGCTGGATGGGTACATGAATAGGAAGGGTTTCCAGGGATATAGGTCAAATACTAGCAAATGAGACTAGATCTGTTTGGGATATCTAGCTGGGACAGAAGAGTTGGACCGAAGAGTGTTTCCATTCTGCATAACTCTGATTCTATTTACATACAAAACGCATAGTTCCATGTTGACTGTGTTCCCTTATCTGCTGTGCCTGAAGTTACACTCTTCTGTCCTATTACTTGTTCAGGAACCTTCAAATACCTTCTGCTGAGTCTCCCCCCACTTTTAACGTTTAAAGTCCTAGTGACCTTGAATTATGCCATCAGTTCCTTTAGGAGAAAGTGAGGACTGCAGATGCTGGAGATCAGAGTAGAGAATGTATTGTTGGAAAAGCACAGCAGGTCAGACAGCATCCTAGAAGCAGGAGAATCAATGTTTCAGCATAAGCCCTCCATTAGGAATGAGGCTTGTGGGTCAGTGCTGAGAGATAAATGGGAGGGGGTGAGGTAGCTGGGAAAGCGATAGGTGGACGAAGGTGAGGGAGAAGATGATAGGGCAGATGGGGAGTTGAAGTGTTCAGCCATGAGCAGTGGGGTTGGTGGGTGTAGGTGTCCCAGAGATGTTCTCCAAAACGATCCTCTAGAGGAGACCACACCTAGTTCAACGGATGCAGTAGATGACATTGGTAGAGGTACAGTTGAATTTCTGACGGATGTGGAAGGACCCCTTGGGTGAGGGGAGTGGTCTTGGCACAGGCTTTGCGCTTCCTGCCGTGGCAGAGAAAGGTGCCAGGAGTGGGGTGTGGGCTGGTGGGGGATGTGGACCTGACGAGGGAGTCATGCAGGGATTTGTCTTTTCGGAAAGCTGACAGGGGTGGGGAGGGAAATATATCTCTTGTGGTGGGGTCCGTTTGGAGGTGACGGAAGTGGCAGAGGATGATGCGTTCTATGCGGAGGTTGGTGGAGTGGAAGTTGAGGACCGGGGAGGGGTTTCTGTCCTTGTTGTGTTAGGAGGGATGGTGTTTAAGGGCGGTGGCGCTTGAAGTGGAGGAGATGCGCTGGAGGAGCGCATCATCAATCACGTGGGAAAGGAAGTTGCGATCGTGGAAGGAGGCAGCCATCTGGGACTTTGAGGTAGAATTGGTCATCCTGGGAACAGATCCAGTGGAGGTGGAGAAATTGGAATTAAGGGATGGTGTTTTTCTTGACCCATCAGTTCCTCTTCCATATTCTGAATGCTTCACGCATTATGATACAAAGTCTTTAAGTTTGTTAGATTATTGAGTTTCCCTAGACCTTTATTGTCGTTGGTTCAATATGTCACTCACTCATTCAGTCCCTTCCTTTTATCTAGTAGTAACTGGTGATCTTACCTTCTCCTTTACCTTTGATTTTTCAATTTTCCATGTAGCTGACTCCCCCACCCCAACTATTTAGTTTAAAGTGCTATTGACAGCACTTGTTGTTCTGAGGTTCACCAGGTCTTTAGTCTCAGCAAAATGCAAGTGGTGCCATCTTATCGGAACAGCTCCCTCTTTCCAGAGTACTGATGCCAATGTCCAGTGAATTTAACCCTTTTTCTCCCACACCAATCTTTCAGCCTTGCATTTACTTCTAATCTTGTAGACCCTGTGCCAATTAACTCATTGCTCAGATATTAATCTGGAGGTTACCATCTTTCTGGTTCTGCTTTTTAGTTTAGCCCCTGGCTGCTCTTATTCTTGCAGTAGAATCCATTTCGTCTTTCCACCAATAAGCATTGGTATCTACGTGGACCAAACCAACTGAATCTTTTCCCTCCCACTCCAAGCTCTTCTGCAACCCAGGCAGGCAACACAGCCTTCAAGAATCTCAATCCTGGCCACAGAAAACATGTCAATTACCCTGACTATACTGTCCCCAATTACAATATTTCTTTTTTCTTCCCCCCTCTTGACTGGCTCCTTGTACCATAATGCTATGATCAGTTTGTTTATCCTTCTGACAGCCCCCTGTTCTCATCCACACAGGGAATAAAAGTCTCAAATGTGTTAGTCTAACTTAAGGGCGGACGCTCTTCTAGCACTACCTGCTGGATCTCTGAATAAACCAAGTTGTTCACGATTGACAGATTTGGTCCATTTATCGGAGTAGAGATATGCTGGCATTACAGTCAGACTAGAGAAGCTTCAGACCAGAGAAGTTGATTCTAAGTATGGAGAGATTTTCTTCTGAAGTCAGGTTGAGTAATTTGGATCTGTACTGGTTGCAGTGAAGAAGAATGAGAGGTGATCTTATTGCAACACACAAGATTCATAGGGAACTGAACAGGGCAGATGCCGGTAGCTTGTTTCCCCTTGTTGGATAATCCAGAACCAGAAGGCATAATTTCAGAGTGAGGATTCGCCCATTTAAGGCAGAGTTGTGAAAGAATTTGTTCTCATGGGGTAGTGAATCAGTGGAACTTTGTTTTATTACAAGAGAGCTGTTGAGTTTGGGTAATGCGTATTTCAAGGCTGAGATAGGCAGATTTTTAAATAATAGGGCAAAGATTATGTAGATAAAGTAGGAAAATGGAGTTCATGATTATCGTGATCTCATTGAGTGTTAAAGCAAACTCAATGGGCCAAATAGCCTAATTTTGTTTCTATGTCTCATAATCTTATGGTAACGACAATAATGTTTGCCACAGATGACAAGAAATAGCAATATTGCTGTCTTAACCAAGAGAATTGTTTATGACAACCTTCAAAAGTAATAGTTCATATCAGGGAAAAAATACTATGACCTTTAACGATGGTGCTTCTTCCTTACAATCCAAAATCACAACAGTACAATGAATTTTACCTAGAAAGCCTAAACAACAGGTGATAGCATTCCAAACATTATAATATCTGTATAGTGAGTAGGACTTTGGGAAGGTGTGTATCTTGGATCAGCCCAAAAATCTGAAAGGTGGATAAGTTAAAATATTCCATGGAACGTAATTCACCCAACACCCATCTTAAATAATAAGCTGCAGATTTTCCCCCAGGAATACAGAGGAAGATGTGAAGTAGTAAATTCCATGTATCACATAGTTTGTCAGTATTGCAAGGTGCCATATATTGACAAATGACCAACTGTTTAATTTTATTTAGGATAACAGGCACCTAATGGAATTTAACCTATTTTAACATAGCCTAAATCTACCAAAAGTTCTAAGTGGTCCAGTGACTAGCTAACTGAGGAAGTATTGTTTTCTCCTGTTCCCTTTTACTCCGGGATGATTTGAATAGTAAAATATATTCTCTGAGCTGGGAACAACATGGTGAAGTTTATGCACATCAGATGCAGTGTGTCTGAGTGACATGACTCCTGTGTTAGGACCCCAGCTATTCACAATGTACATTAATAATTTGGATAAGGGAACAAAATGTAACATGCAAAGTTTGCGGATGATACCAAGTTGGATGGGAGGATGAACTGTGATGAGGATGCAGAGGTCCTCCAGCATGATCTGGACAGGTTGGGTGAGTGGACAAATCAACGGCAGATGCAATATAATTTGGATATGTGGAAGGTTATTCACTTTGGAAGCAAAAACAAGGCGGCAGATTACTATCTGAATGGCTGTAAATTGGGGGAGAACTGTGCAGTGGGACCTGGGTGTCCTTGAGCACCTGTCACTGAAGGTAAGCATGCAGATGCAGCAAGCCATGAAGAAGGCAAATGGTATGTTGGCCTACATTGCGAGAAGTTTCAAGTACAGGTGCAGGGATGTGTTGTTGCAGTTATACAGGGCCATGGTGAGGCCACATCTTGAATACTGTGTGCAGTTTTGGTCTCCTTTTCTGAGGAAGGATGCTCTGCACTTGAGGGAGTGCAGCAAAGGTTTACCAGGCTGATTCCAGGGATGGCGTGATTGATGTAGGAGGAGATATTGATTGGGTTAGGATAGTTTTCACTGGAGTTCAGATGAGTGAGGGTGATCTCAAAGTCTTATAAAATGCAACAGGACTACAAAGGAGAGATACAGGGAGGATGTTCCCAATGATGGGTGCATCCAGAACCAGGGATCATAGTCTGAGGATTCGGGTTGGGTCATTTAGGAAGGAGATGAGAAGACATTTCTTCACCCAAAGAGTGAAGAGCCTGTGGAATTCATTACCACAGGAAGTTGATGCCAATGCCAAAACATTAAATGTATTCTAGAGGTGGCTATATATAGAACTTGGGACAAATGGGATCCAAGGTTATGGGCAGAAACCAGGATTAGGCTATTGAGTTGGATGATCAGCCATGATCATGATAATAGCCTCCTCCTGCTCCTAGGTTTCTATGTTTCTATGTTTCAACCTCCACTCAGTCAAGTCCCCTCAGGATCTAATATGTTTCAATTAGGTCAACTCTGACTCTTCTAAACTGCAGAAGATACAGGCCTATCTTTCCTCATAAGGCAATCCACTCATTCCAGATAGTATTCCAGTAAATTTTCTCAAAGCAGCTTCTAAATGCTTAATGATTGCTTGCATAGAGCTTGCTAACTAGTTATGTGCACAATTTTAGGATTTATGGTCACCAAGGTATTAAGGAGTTACCTTAATTAGCATGGAAGGAGCTGTACGTTAAGCTGTTACAACTTCATGATGCAACCAAAATCTCCCTCTTTTAACATTATGATAAATGTTTTCTTTCCACAGAGAAATTCAAATATTCTAAAGCGGGATTTCTAATTAGTAATTTTATATTACATTAGTCGTAAATACAAAAAAGGTAACTGCTATATATCCCGACCTTACTTTTAACTTGCTGTATTTTCATGTCCTTCAGCACAAATACAGTGGAATTCTGGATGAGCGGATGTAATGTGACAGCCACAAATGTGCAACCTACACAGCTTAAAATTCAATTTTCAAATATTATTCACATAAAAGAAATATTTCTGTGTTGTTAGGTATTACAGGAAGAAAGCTTACCTTTTTCTGACAAGACTGTCTAATTTCTTCCACCTCCTCCTCTTTACTTTCAATCTCCTTGGCTTGAGTTTGTCTGTGCCGTTCCATTTCCATTTCCAATCGAAGCTTGGCCTAAAATTTGGACAAAAGTATTCTGCTCCAGGAATGCCGAATTGCTTGGACAACTAGTTTGTCTAAAACATTTTCACAGAAACAATCCTTTTTTTTGCAAAACATTCTCCTTTCACCCAAAAGCTCAACAGTAGCTTAGGTGCTAGGCATGCTTATTTTTGGGGGCAGCTGTAATGTAAACTGTCAGCATATAGAACTAGTGTAGACTCAATGCATGCAATCTAAAGGCAATGGATTAATTCCTGTCAGTGGCAAAATTTGCAACGTACAGCTGGTAGCTGTGTAATGGTGAACTTTCTTACTGAGTTACAGTGGCCAAGTGGAGCTTAACTGTCAAATTTTTGGGACTGCAGTGGAACATCAGGTTCTTTTCTGAAAATTAGTCTTCTTCCTTACTCTTTGACTCTCCCGGATGAATGAAAATAGATAGAGGCAGCAGTGTGTGCAAGCTACACTAAGCAGGATTGCACTGGATTGATAAACCTAGTGGCCCATTGCTTTTTTAAAAATATATGTTCATAAGAAATTTCAAAGTGATCAGTTTCATGAATATTAGAAAGACCTGCAGCCACAGTTCCAATTTTTATCAGCAAACGTTTCTCAACTGGAAAATCTCAATATGAAGTACCCAAGTCTGAAAGAAGCATCCAGTGACTAGTGTTTTTAATAAAATTCATAAAACGTTATACATTCAGGACAAAAGATTCCTTCCTGCATTTAAAAATACCATTTTTAGGAAACTGGGGAGGAGCAAGGTGACATGTCCCATCAATATAAGTGTATGTCCTGCTCTTTCCAATTTCCAAACATAAATATCGGCTGAATGGATTAGTCATTTGTTTCTCTACCTCCTCTGCCACACTGCTTCAAAACTTGCCATGAGGCCTGCAACAGATTCACATAATATTCAGCAGTATTGAGAGTAACTTTACATACAAAGTAGTACAGCTGAAGTTGAAAATTTTAATTCAAAGATCTTTGGTCAAAACTTCTTCTCTGGTTGGAGAGCACAAATCATTTTCTCCAAGGAAACAATTCTAAAACTGCATAAATTAAAATCATGTTTCCAGATACATTCCAAGACCTTCATAAAAGAGGATAATTGTACCTGCTCAAGCATCTGAATAGTCCCAGCTTGTTCATCAAGCTCCTCTTCTTGGTCCTTGACTTTGGCCTCTAATTCACGCACCTGCTTCTTCACTTTTGCGAGAGAAGCTTCATCTTTAGATTCTTGAGAGGAGAGATCCTGCAGTTCTGCATCGAGACGCTCTGCCTTTTGGGTGATGGTGATGATTTCAGAATCCTTATCCTAATAACAAAATGGGGTAAAAAGACTGAGTAGTTCACTGTGGCACATATGTTTACAGTTATTGTTTTATGAGGTTATAATCTAACAGGTAATACAGATGTCAATATAATCACAAAATAAATAATGTAGCAAATGGAATTTAGAATGTAACAGTTAACTCCATCCACACAAAAAGCTGAATTTGATAAAAACCAAAAGGCAGAATTGACTTATTCTACACTTCAAAGGAGTCCAATTCACATTTGGCTTTGAAATCTATGCTATACTAGATTTTGACTAATCTCATCTTTTTTTTCCCAAAAGCATAGGAGGGCATAGAAGATGAGGAAAATCATGGATCCTAGAATGCTCCGATGAAGAATCATTATATTTTGTAAAGTTCTGCATATAGAAAACAAGTTACTAAAAGGAAACTGCTTTGGCAGCAAAACTAATATTCATGGCATTTCATGCTTGTAAGCATTAATGGCTTACATGCATGAATGTACTGACAGTCAAATTGATTGCTTTCAAATACAACAAAAAAAGTGGTGCATATATGAAGTGAGCTACCAGAGAAAGAAAGAGGAGGATTCAATTACAACATTTAAAAAATATTTGGACAGGTACATGGATAGGAAAGGTTTAGAGGGATGTAGGCCAAATGCAAGCAAACAGGCTATCATAGAAAATCGTAGAAATCACAGAATCCCAACAGTGTGGAAACAGGCCCTTGAGCCCAACAAGTCCATACTTACCCTCTGAAGAGTTTCCCACCCAGACCCATTCCTCTATCCTATATTTACCCTTGACTAATGCATCTTACCTACACATTCCTGAACACTATGGGCAATTTAGCACGGCCAATTCACCTAACCTGCACATCTTTGGATTGTAGGAGGAAACCAGACAGACATGGGGAGAATATGCAAACTCAACACAGAAAGTCACCCGACGCTAGAATCGAACCCGGGTCCCTGACGCTGAGAGAGAGCAGTGCTAACCACTGAGCCACCATGCCGTCCATTCTAGTTCAGTTTAGGAAACCAGGTCAGCATGGACGAGTTGGGCTGAAGAGCCTGTTTCTATGCTGTATGATTCTTAGTCTCTAAATTCAAATGCTGAACTTCTTTTCTTGAAACACCCCTTTTGAGAACTGGAAAGAAACCAAACTTTTCAAGCTGGACATAAATAAAACAAATTTCAGTAGTGGCCTCAGCCAGACTATTGTGTTTGATATTGGGTCCTACACTGTAGGATGTCAAGACTTCAGAAAGTGTTTAGAGATCCAGTAGAATGATACCAGAGATGAGGGACATTCAAATTTGCTGAACAAAATAAAGTAATAAAAACATTTTATCTGCTAGTTTTTAGGATCAAACTTCTTATGGCAGTTGCTTTCTCAGATGTGCAAATCCTATTCGAAAATCAAATCTATCAAAACACAAATTTGCAGGGCTTTTGATGCTCACGATCATTACCCAATTATCCTGAAGTTGTAATTAGATTCATAGTGCAAGTTCAGACTAATCAAAGTGCCATCTTCCCTTCACTGTTCTGACACAGAGCAAGTAGTCGACAAAATCAATTAATTTGCCAAGGACATTCCATTTTCTGCTTGAAGCCCCATAAAAGGTTGTGTTATACAGTGAAGTGTAACTTTTCATTGCAAACAGAGTAATAACTATTGAACAAAAACAATTGTATTTATATTATGCTTTTAACCTAATTAAAAATCCCAAGGTGGTTCACAGAGGCATAAACCAAAATATAACACAAAAACTCAAGATTAGATTAGATTAGATTACTTACAGTGTGGAAACAGACCCTTCGGCCCAACAAGTCCACACTGACCCGCCGAAGGGCAACCCACCCAGACCCATTCCCCCACATTTACCCCTTCACCTAACACTACGGGCAATTTAGCATGGCCAATTCACCTAACCTGCACATTTTGATTAGATTAGATTACATTACAGTGTGGAAACTGTGGGAGAAACTGGAGCACCTGGAGGAAACCCGCGCAGACACGGGGAGAATGTGCAAACGATGATACGAGGGTAGTGACCAAAATCCTGGTTAAAGAGACAGGTTTTAAAGAACATCCTATAAAAGGAAAGATTGGAAGGCTGAGAGGTTTATGAGAGAATTCCAGAGCTTATGGCCAAGCAGCTGAAGGAACAGCCACCGATGGTGAAAAGGTGAAGATCAAGAGGCCAGGATTAGTGCAATACAAAGATCATGGAGGGTTGTAGGCCTCGGAGAAGATTTTGAACATCAAGAGGGGCAAGGCCATGGAGGAGGCTTGACAAGTATGTGAACTTTAACATTGAGGAATTGCTTAAATGGGACCCTGTGTATATCTGCAAATTACAGAAGTAACGACTGAACTGGATTTACTGTGAACTAAGAAGTGATTGGCAGAAGTTGGGAGATTTAATCCTTTATGGCAGGTGGAATTTGGGAGACCTTACAGAAATGCATTAGAACAGCCACATCTGCATGTGACAAAGATGTAAATCAGAGTTTCAGTACAGTGGAGGCAGAAGCACATTTGTGTGATGGAAATAAGCAGCTTTAGAAATGGCAAATGTGGTTGAAAGCTAATTTCTGGATCAAGTATGATAAATATTATACAAACTAGACTTTGCAAGATGATTATCGTTTAAACTGTCCTTTCAATTTAAAGTAAAGTCCTGGAACAGGGAATGGTGATCATTCTGAAATCTACCCAAAGTTAAACCCATGTGCTTTAGATACTACGGAATAGAAACACTGAAATTTAATTGCCAGGCTTCACATCTTGCCACAAAAGGGAAACAACCTATTGGATGAAGAACAGTCTGCTGCACCATTCAATAAAATGAAGGATGATCTGATTGCAACATTAAATCCGCAATCGTGCCTGTCCCCGATAGACTTTAAACCAGTTGTTTAACAAGAATCCATTTAACCCTGCATTAAAACCATTAAAGACTTTTCTTCCTCTACCTTATGAGGAAGAGAGTTTCAACGATTCAAGAGCCCTCTGAGACAAAACAAAACTTAATCTGTTTTAAATGGTGCCTCTTGATTTATAACCATGAGACCATAAGAAATATGAATGGGAGTAGGTCATTCAGTCCCTCAAGCCTGCTCCACTATACAATTCCTCATGTCTACTTTCCAGCATTGTCCCCATAACACTTGTTTTTCATAATGATCACAAATGTCTCTATTTCAGCCTCAAATATACACCAGTACCCTGTCCCACAGCTCTCTGCGACAAGGACTCCCCAAGACTCTCAACATGTGATTGAAGAAATTCCTCCTCATCTCAAACTTTAATTGGCACCCTTTAATTCTGAGACTATGGTCAAGACCGTGACTCTCCCATTAGGGGAAACATTCTCTCAGCATTTACCTTGTCAAATCCCTTAAGCATTCCATATGTTTCAGTGAAATCAATTCTCATTCTCCTAAAATCCACTGGGTTAAGTCCCAAACTACTTACCCTTTGCTCATAAGACAATCTCTCCATACCAGTGATCATCCTGCTTTTGTACTCAATTCTGCTCACAACAAACAATTAGCTCTCCTAATTACTTGCTGTATGTGCAAGCCAGTGATTCATGTAGGAGGACATTCAGATTCCTCTGTATCACATAGCTCTGCAATCTCTCATCATTTACATTATATTGTTATGATATGGGTAAACTCTTCTGCTTAATTTATCCTGTGCACTGAAAAATCTGACAGGCCAAGAACTATTTAAAGTAAAAATTAACAACGTTATTTCTTAAAGTATAACAGAGAAAATTAACTAACAACTATCTTCAACTCCTTCCTCTAACCTATCTTTTACTTTTCCTTCTATAGTACTGGTCCAACAAAACCCCTGATTAAGATTTACTGAAAAATTCAACTTTCAAAACCAGCCAGCAGTTGACTCTTCTCTTTATATCTTCCTCAGTAGATTTGCTCTCCAGGTCAGTGTTGATGTTTTTCTCTGTGCAAACTCATTCTCTAGACAGGTACCTACCTCTCAGAGTTCTGACTAGCAGTCTACATCTGTTGGCAATTCTCTCAACTGATCAATTTTTCCTGGTCTTTTTACCCCAAAGCATTGGATTGTGTCATTGACTTTTAATATTGTCAATATACTAAATTCAACCTTGATTGGAGTTTGGCTTTTTTTTGGGAGGGGGGCGGGGGGAGAGAAGAGTATAATTTAAACTGACTGGCCTAATTCAAATATGTTTTCGTCTCCAGGCAACCAGCTAACCTAACTGCTGGACTACACGGAACATTGTATCTTATTCAGAAAAGATGGTGCTGTCAGGTAGTTCTGCTGGGTTTTAAATCTCTTAAAGGTACAGTACACCCACATCTTAATAACACCTCCTTCCTTAAGAAAAAAATGAACCATGTAGCTAAAATAGTTTGGTGGTTAATATTAATTTCAAATGGTCGAATGCCTCCTGGCATTGATCTGTCCACCAACACTGCGTTCTTATTCAGCAAATTGGTTAAGGGTGCCACTACATTGCTGAAGTTTGGAACAGCCTTATGATAGAAACTGCTGAGTCCTAAAAATCAAAGCACCTTTTTCTTTGGAGGTTGGTTGTGGAAATTGCTTCGATGGCTTTCGTCTTTGTGACCTGTGGGGTCAACCTTCCATGACCGATGTTATGTCCCAAGAACGTCACCTCAGCTTTTGCGAATTCAGTTTTATTTAAGTTTATCACCAGTTTTGCTTATTGTAGTCATTTAAAGAGCTCTGCCGACTGTACCATATGATCTTTCCAGGACTTACTAAAGATCAGTGCATCGTCCAAATAGACTGCACAGTTTGTTAACACAGCCACAACTCTGTTCATGAGTCTTCGGAATGTGCCAGGTGTATTCCTTATTCCAAAGGGCATCATTTAAACCGATATAGTCCATTTGGGGTTACAAATGCAGAAATTTCTTTTGCTGACACTGATAAAGGTACCTGCCAGTAACCAAGCATTAAGTCCAACTTGGTGATGTAACTGGCTTGCCCAAATTTCTCAATACAGTCCTCCAATTTAGGAATTGGATAGGAGTCCGATTTTGCAATGGCGTTGACCTTCTGATAATCCATGTTGAATCGCTGAGTCCTGCCCAGTTTGGGAACTAAGGCGATCAGCAAACTCCACTCGCTCTGGCTTGATTTGATGATGTCCTTGTAGAGCATGGCCTCCACCTCCATCTAGACTTGTCTGGCTTTGAAATGATTAAGCCGACAGGGGTGTTGTTTTAGCGGAGCAATATTCCCTACATCTACTTCATGTACAATAGTATTAGTCCTCCCCATCTGACTCTTACATATGTCCTTATAGGTAATAAATCTTTCAACTGTGTTCTATGCTCCTGAGACAGACTGCTTACTAACCTATCCCACTCTTCAAGGACTTCTTCATTTCTTAATCTATTTTGAGGCACATCAAAATCCACATCATCTGGACTTGATTCCTCACTCTGTGAGGCAGTAATTAATACTCATTTCTCCAGTTCTTTCTCTCTAGTATAATACAGTTTCAACATGTTCACGTGACATACCCGATACCTTTTTTTAACCTGTCAGGCATCTTTACTAGATAGTTTACTTGACTCAATTTTTTTCTCAATTTGATAGGGACCACTAAGCCTGGCTTTGAAGGGATCTCCTATCACTGAAATCGTCCCCTCAGGAAAACATCAGAGTCTCAGAGCTTTTATCTGCCACCTGTTTCATTCTATACTGTGTCCTCTTTAGATGCTGTTTAGCTAACTCACCCACTCAGTTTAATCTCTCCCTCACTTCCAATACATAATCTCAGTGTGAGATCTCAGACCTTGGTCCTGTCAATTTTACTTTAATTTCAAAGGGCCTCTCACTTCAGGCCTGAATATTGACTCGAAGGGAGTGAACAGTGTAGATTTGTTTGGGGCATCTCTAATGGCAAACAATACAAATGGGATACCTTTATCCCAATCATTTGGGTAATGCTGACAATATGCTCTCAACATGGTCTTCAAGGTCTGATGCCACCTTTCTAAAGCTCCCCGGGATTCAGGATGATACTGGATTTAAATTGCTGAATACTTAAGCTATCCTTAACCTCCTTAAACAGCCTAGCAGTAAAATTTGACCCTTGGCCTGACTGAATCTCTCTGGGTAGCCCATACTGTGAGAAGAAAGTTATTAACTCCTCTACTATCCTTTTTGCCTTGATACTCTGTAATGGAATTGCCTTTGGAAATCTGGTAGGCACACCCATTATGGTTAACGAGTACTGGTTCCCACTTTTAGTTCTTGGGAGGGGACCTGTACAATCAATTATTGTATAGGTGAAAGGTTCTTCAAATGCAGGAATTGGCAACAAAGGTGCTGGTTTTATTACCGCCTGTGGCTTACCGACCATTTGGCATGTATGACACATACGGCAAAAGTTAACCATATCCTTGTGCATTCCAGGCCAGTAAAGAATGTATTTGTACCTTAGCTTGAATCTTTCATACCCCTAGGTGATCTCCTACAGATAGTTCATGTGCTACCCGTTAACATCTCTTATCTGTATGCTACCAGCAACACAATCTGGTGCACTTCGGCCCATTTCTCCTCTGCACTAACCCTGTTATGGTCTCCATTTCCACTTTCGAATTCTACCTTTCGGATAATAACCTTCCAGAATATTCTCTGCCTCTCTTTCAGAGTAAGCATCCACATGTATATCTTTTATCGTTCTTGTTTTACTGTTGCAAGTCTCAGTTTTTCAGGAGTAAACACTTCTGTCTGACCCTCTGTCTGTTCAGTTTTTCCTGCACCATTACGTCAAACAGGATATCCGCTAATTGAACCTCAAGTCCTTCATCTTTCTCTTTACTTTTTGCTTCGTGCTGTGACTTATGATAGTTGGATCTGGTTACCACACGGTCTGAGAAAATACCAGGATATTTTTGTTTTAACTCCTCAGCTTCTCCACAACAAAATCACTCCCACCTTGGATCCTGCCAAATCATTCCCAAGAACAAACTGAATTACTGGAACTGACACTCTGGCAATCACTCCCACTGTAACTTCCCCAGTCTTGAGTTAGCACTCCAACCTGATCATACACAGGGGAATGCTAAATTTCCGTCCATCTATTCCACAAATTACCACACTCTCTGGTAACAGATCAGAAAGAGTGCATATTCGCTCATCCCTTACTATCAGCGACTGGCTAGATACTGTATTGCTCAAAATTATAATTTCTTGTCCTTCTCCCCCTGTTCTTTGAGTAAACTTTACTCAGAGGCAAATTCTTTGTAGAGATCAAGTACTAACTCCATACCCAGCCCCTGCCCAGGCTGTACGGTCTCCTGCAGCTCCTCGGCTCTTCTTGGGTTTTCCTTTACAACCTTCACTAATGCCATTGGCCTGGCTTCTTTTACCACGTCTTTTCCCACAGTGCCTTTCTTTAATGACCAGCACTGTGACTTTACATGTCCCACTTTCTGGCAGTGAAAACACCTTTTACCAGTGCCCTTCTGGTACTGTAATTTTCTGTGTCCCATTTCATTACAGTGAAAACATGAGGCCTTTCATCTCCTTTTCACCTTCTTGGGTTTCTTTAACACATGGTAAATTCTTACCAGTGTTGTCTACTCTTGGTTTCATAGTGTAGGATCTCCCCTTCTCCCAACTTCTATCTGTCACAGCCCAACATTCTGGCCGGAAGCTTGTCTTATGCACCAAGATGTATTCATCTGCTAATTCTGCTGCCCTTCTCACTTTCAGAACTTTCTGTTCCTCCATGCGAATTCTTACCATTTCTGGAAGTGAATCTCCCAAAAGAATAATTGCTCTTAAAGCTTCATAGGTCTTATCTATTTTCAAAGCATACACCCATCTATCAAAATGACTATGTTTAATTCTTTCGAACACAACACAAGTCTGATCTGGTTCCTTCTTTGTGTTTCTGTCTATATGCTTCAGGTATCAACTCATGAGCACTTAAAATAGCCTCAAAATGTAGCAGAGTTTTGACATATTTGTATTTATCACTAACTTCACTTTTAATCTCCATCCTGTTAATGTGACTTTGCTGACTAAGCTGCAAATTCTCAAGTTCAAATTTTCGCTCTTTTTGATCAGCTAAGAATTTTTTTTAAGATTACTTAGTGTGGAAACAGGCCCTTCGGCCCAACAAGTCAACAGTGACCCTCCGAAGAGCAAACCACCCAGACCCATTCCCCTACATTTACCCCTTCACCTAACGCTATGGGCAATTTAGCATGGCCATGCACACTTTTTGGACTGTGGGAGGAAATCGGAGCACCCAGAGGAAACCCACGCAGATACGGGGAGAATGTGCAAACTCCACACAGTCAGTCGCGTGAGGCGGGAATTGAACCCGGGTCTCTGGCGCTGCGAGGCAGCAGTGCTAACCACTGTGCCACCGTGCCGCCCACAAATTGTAATTTAAGTTTTTCTACCTCTACTGCACACCTAAGTGTTTGAGTAATTCCCTTACACTTTCAGCTTTACTTTTGTCCTTGGTTAAACCCAAATCTAACTTATTTGCTAATTCTAAAAGTATGGCCTTTTTCTTTCCTTCTAAACTTTCTTGGCAAATTTGAGAATCATCTTCAAATCCCAGAACCTCTTTAGCAATTTTAAGGGCCATTTCTCTCACTTTTAATTTAATCAACCACAGTCACCGAAATTAAACAAATTGCCACATGAACGTTGGAGCAGTCCCGATGAACTGGATTTTGTGTGTTTCCAAATAGGGGTTTATAAAATCATGAGGGGCATGGATAGGATAAATAGACAAAGTCTTTTCCCTGGGGTAGGGGAGTCCAGAAGTAGAGGACATAGGTAGAGGGTGAGAGGGGAAGGATATATTAAGGGAACTAAGAGGCAACTTTTTCAGGAAGAGGGTGGTGCATGTATGGAATGAGCTGCCAGAGGAAGTGAAGGAGGCTGGTAGAATTACAACATTTAAAGACATCTGGATGGGTATATGAATAGAAAGGGCTTGGAGGGATGTGGGCCAAGTGCTAGCAAATGGCACTAGATTAAGTTGGGCTAGGTGGTCAACATGAACGAGTAGGGCCAAGGGGTCTGTTTCCGTGCTATACATCTCGATGACTCTATGACCTACATTTTACTTCAAAGATCTAGGACACTAACCTACAAGTGATTATATCTACTGGGCTTTCTCATATATATTTAACTCTGTCTAAACCTATTCAAATCACAAATCCAAGACCCAAACTGTTCAAATCATAGACAAAAGCCCCCCAAACTGTTCAAGTCCCAGATAAGCCCCCAAACAGTTACGACACGGGTAAACCCCCCCTGCTTAATTTAAACCAGCAACACAGAAAAAAAATTATCCCGTGCAGTAATCTGTGAAAATCCGAGAGGCCAAGAACTATTTAAAGCAAAATTAATAACTTTATTTCTTAAAGTATAACAGAGAATGATTAACTTACAACTATCTACAACTCCTTCCTCTAACCTACCTTTTACTTTCTCTTCAATCATACTAGTCCGACAAAACCCCCGATAAATACCTCTGAAAAGGTACAGTCCACCCAAATCTTCATAATAATATGCTTCTATTTTAATTCTTCCTGCCAAAATTGACAATTTCATATACTTCATTGGCCATTTCTTTGCACATTCACTCAACTAAGCTCTCTTTTTCATAACCTCTTGTCATTTTCACAGTTTACTTTCCTTGCTTTCTTTCTGCTGCCAGCAAATTTGGCAGCCATATCTTCTGTCCATTCATCTAACTGATTTATATAAGTTATCAATAGCTGAGGCACCAGCAATGATTCCTGTAGCACACCACTTGCTGGATCATGCTAATCTGAAAAAGAGGAGAAAGTGAGGACTGCAGATGCTGGAGATCAGAGCTGAAAATGTGTTGCTAGAAAAGCACAGCAGGTCAGGCAGCATCCAAGGAACAGGAGAATCGATGTTTCGGGCATAAGCCCTTCTTCAGGAATCTGAAAAAGACCCATTTATGCCTACTCTCTACTGTGTGTTTGCCAGCTATTCTTCTATCCATACCAAAAGTTATCTCCCTACACCATGAACTTTTATTTTCTGCAATAACCTTTGATGTCACAACTTATCAAAGGTTTTCTGGAAATGTTCTGATGAATGCAAGATGAAAAGCTTTAATGTATTTGTTGCCTACTAAGTAATGTTCAGTGAATATTGATTTTAGTTAATTGATCACAGCAAGTCTAAAAACATAAGTCTTGTCATGCAATTCTCTGTTGGTCACATGGAAATTCATCTTTCTTTTTAAAGATATCTTTCTCTGTGTGGATCATAGCAAAATAAAGTGACATTTAGTTCAGCCTCAGACAATTGCCACGTAGTAGAATTTGTGGTGGGTTCAATGGCTCTGGACTTCATAGTGTTTAATTAGAGGATGTTTCTGGTCTTGAGTGCCAGTCCAGTTGCCAAGAGAAATGGTGGCACTAAGGCAAGATGGTGTCATTTTGTTTTTGGATGATAGGGCTACAAAGATTCTTGGTTGATATCAAAGAGTAACTGTGCATAAATGGGAATAGATGTTGGAGATGTTTGATTCTATTTATGATTAAATAGGAACAAACAGAATCAAGCAAGTACAATGCAACTTAATGTAACAATGGAGAGACCTTAGATATTAGACATTGATTTCATCGATTATGTCAAATACTGTAGGCAGCTTGAGAAGACCAAGGAAGAATAGTTTGCCTTTATTAGTCTACAGGATCTCACTTGTAATTTTGGTAAGACTAATTTTGGTACTGTGGTGGGTGAGGAGATATCTGATTGAAACGACTCAAACATGAAGTACTAATCAACAGATATGGCCCTGAAAAATACATTTATTAATTACTAGATTTTTAAAATTATACTTCATAAATAATAAAAAAACTTGAGCTTTCTTCATATGTCAGCTTCTATCTTCACTCCAAGTATTTGTCCCAATTTCAGTTCTTCTCCTTGCAATATCAAGTTATTTTATCTCATTAGTTTAGAGAATTTTAAATATGATTGGCTGTTCAAACAGGTTAAACAATATTCCCAACTCTATGCTGGAAATCCCTGTTAAACCACATGCCAACAGAATTACAATTCTTGTCATAGAGACTGCAGATTTCTCAGCAAGCTTCCCTTTCTTAGATTTCAGTACCAAGCACATAAGCTGCTGCTAATAGCTACAAACTCTGGGCTATTGAGTCTTTTTTTTGTCACGTTAAGTTTTTTTTAAAACCTTTTAACAGATGTAGCAATAACAAATATTATCACTTATTCTGTATATATGTCACATCACAAATTCAATCAATATTATTTACAGCTATTGCTCAAATCTAACAAACTATTGAATTTATTTTTATTATTATGATAATACATACATCCAGTTGTTGCTTTAAGCTGAATATCTCTGCTATAAATCCATCTCTTTCTCTGCTTAGTTTCTCTTTTTGGATCTTCTCTCTTTGAGCTTCATCTGCTGCCTGTGACAACTCACTGTCAAACCTGAAGCACAAATGTTTAAACAAAACAGGATTATGGCAACAAAAAGCACAATTTTGAACTCTCGTTGGTTACAAAAAGTGTTCCATCTGGGTCATATGGCTAATATGCTATAAAAATCTATTTTCTTCTAACATACATTGGTAGTTTAGATGAGTGGACACAACTTTTAACCATGTGTTGATGCATGTCTGTGTGCGTGCAAAGGGAGAGACTTACAGACAGAACCTCCTTTTAAAAGCCCGTAATCAAAAAAACACAAGCGAGATACAATCTGATGACTCAAATTTCTTAGGATTTCACAAATGCATGATTTTATACTCGTCAAGTTCAAGTTTCAAAAATTTTCGTGAATTAAGTTCAGAAACCAGAGACAGTGAACTGGGATATTTAGAAATATTGCTTTTCTCAGAAAATTCAGAAAAGTCAGTATTGACTTCTTTCATCTGTTTCAAACTGCACCAACTGCAGCAAGGAGTTGCAACTCCTGACCAGTGCAATTGTGGCAGAAGAAAGGTAACAAAATTTATTCTAGAAATAACTACAGGATTTGGGACCTCTTGAATTTTGCCTTTGAGTTAGGAGAGAGGAATTTTGTAGAGGACTGTTCTGCAGATGTCTGTGTTTATGCCCATCAAAGACATGGATATAGAAAGCAGAAAATATAATCGGGAGAAGTTTAGTAAAACATATACGGCAAGTGAATGATTTATTTTTCATTTTAAGTACATCAGCAAAAATCTAATGTTTTATATAACCTTAATATCTCTAAATCGATAGGAATAAACTAAAATTCAAACAAGATTATTATGCTGTCTATACACATTCACAAGTCAATTTTAAAAGGGTGATATTCTCCCAATTTTATATCACAGGAATTGACTCACTTTCGCTGTTTCTTTTCCAATTCATGATTACGCCCTTGTTGTCCTTCAAGATGCAGCTTGGTGTCTTGCAATTCTGCTGTTAGTCGCTGAGACTTCTTCTTCAACTGCTGAACACTGCGTTGCATTTCTTCATTGTCGGCTTGCAAATCTGCAACCTGCAGGTATATGAGCAAGTCTGATGTCTTGGCTATTAATGCTTGCTCATCTAGCTGATCGTTCACTGTATCATGCCCTCTTTTCTTTATTCTAGTTGACATTTACATAGCCAAGACTACACTTGACCCATTGTCTCTGAACATCAACGAGGCTTATAAAGATAGTTAAGATGTATCCTCACTGCTCTAGTATTAAGCCAAAAGGGTGGGCTGGAGAGGTCCCAGAATGGGACTAAACAGTGGATAATAGTTTCAGTGGAAGTGAGTTTAAGCTAGAGATGGAGAAGACTTTGTTTCTGTGAAAAAGGAAGTGTTTTGAGGATGAACAAAATTTAGGCTTGAAATTCAATTTATTAATTATGATAGACAATTAAATAAACATTAAGAATCTATATTTTACATTAAGGTAAAATAACAAAAACTGCGTAGTGAAGTGATATCTTAAGTTGAAACCAGGTTTACACAAAGTTTTGAATTAGGAAGGTGGTTAATAGGAGTTTAGACAATTAAATATTCCCATGTGTTATTTATGTTTTTAATGGCATGGGAATCCTATGCTTACTCTACAGCCATTTATTCAGCAAAATAGGGGTCATCTTCTCAACAAAAAAATTTGAAAATAACACTCAAAAATATAATACAGTATAATAATGATTTACAGTCCCTCACTACAAATAGAATTCTTGAAACATCGCTATTTAAATATGAACAAATTAAAATTTGGACGAAAGATATATGAATGAACATTATTTAAAAACCAGTATCCTGAGGGAAGTTTACCTAGCAGTAGCACTGGAGAAAAAAGTGGTGAACTGAAGCTTTTGATCCTCCAGTCTACGATACTGAGCAGCAGTGTCTAAGGCATAGTGTCACATCAATTCAAATCTTTAACTATATAATACTGCAAAAAAAAATGTTAAAAGCATCGTCTTCTCACTTTTCTCTCCAGTTGCCTTTTGTTCTGTAATTCAACCTCTAGTTTATCATCAAATTCTTGATGCATTCGCTTTTTGGTGAAATCTATCTCTCTTATTGCACGCTCGTACTTCAGTCTCCATTCTCCACCTATGGAAAGTAAAGTAATCAACTATAAGCTGAATTTTTGTGTCAATTAAATTTACATTTATTTTTAAACAATGAAAGAAGCAGAAGAAATAATTCAAAACAGAAGCACTTTGCAAATCAAGAAACACCTTTAAAATGAAAAGATCAATTCAAGGCAGAAGAAAACTTTAGCCCTGACCTGGAGGGCCTAGGACTGAAACTCAACTTTGATGAATATTCCAAACTGTTTAAAGCTCAAGAGATAACATAAGTAAAAGACTATTACTGTGAGATAGAAATATCTGAAGTAGCATTTACTCTGCTTCTTGAGCATCTGCGGTGGAAATGATTGATAAATCCAAAATTGAGCAAATCTTGCTTCCTGACTGCAATGAAACAATGCTGACACAAAGTCAAATCAATTTGAGGCACCACGATAGGGACATGAGGCAAGAGATACTGGCCTTGATATCAAAGATTCGCTAAGAAAGACTTCAAGGATCCCAAGCAAAGCTAGAGTCATTGGGAATAAGGGAGTAAACCGTCTGCTGGTTGGATTTATCGCTCACACAAAGGATGATGTTAGGATTGCTGGAGGTCAATCATCTCAATCCCTGTACATCTGGATAGTGCCCAAAACCCAATCATTCTCAGCTGCTTCATCAATGACCTTCCCTCATCATATGGTCAGAACTGGGGATCTTGGTAGATGGTTGTGTTATTTGCGACTCCACAGATATTGAGGCAGCTGGTCTCAGTTTGGTACAAGATTGAGACAACTTCCCAATTTGAGCTGATAAGTGGCTATTAACCTTCATGCCATGTAAGTGGTGGGCAGTGACTAACCCAAACCAGAGAGAATCTAACCATCTCCCGTTGATATCCAATGTCATTACTATTGCTGATCACCCACTAACATTATTCCCAGGGTTACCACTGACCAGAAATTGATCAGGGCCTGCCATACAAATACTGTGGCTACAAAAGCAGACAGAAGAAAGGAATACTGCTGTCAGCAACTCACCTACTGTCTCCCCATTGCCATTCTACAAAGCACAAATCAGGAGTGCAAAGGAATACTTTCCACTTGCCTAGATGAATGCAGCTGCAACAACACTCAAGAATTTCAATGTCATCTAGGACAAAGCATTCCTTTCGAGCAGCAGCCCACCACCACTTACAATCTGCACTCCCATCTCCATGACATACGGTGGAAGGAATATGTAATATCTACACAACGCATTCCACATCTCAATGCTCCTTTGACAGTATCTTCAAAACCTGTGACCTCTTATCACCTAGAAGGACAAGGGCAGCTGATGCATAGGAAACCACCACAAGCAAGTTCCTTCTAACCCACACAGCATCCTGACTTGTAACTATATTACCATTCCTTCACTGTCACCTGGTCAAAACCCTGAAACTCATTATGAACAGCATTGGAGTGTACGCATATGCTAAGACTGCAACAATTCAAGATGACAGCTCATCACCTTCGCAAAGGGAATTATAGATGGAAAATAAATGTAGGCTTGGCCATCAACACTCATATCCAAATATAAAATAGTAAATAAAATAAGAAGTAGTTTGAGAGAAGCATAACTGCCTGCAATGGAATAGCTGGGATAAACATATATAGCACAAAAATAGGTTACGTATCAAAACAGTGTAACTAACCAGACTCATCATCATCATCCAGATCTCCATTTAATTCTGCTGCTTTGATAAGCCGAGCTTCCATAACTTCCATTTCCATTGACTCCATTTGCTTCTTCATTCCATCATATTTGGCCTGAAACACAAGATGCTTACAATAATACTTAACAATTCTCAAAATTTAAAATTTTTAATTACTGGCATTGCTTCACAAACTTGTATATTAACATATTAGAAAGCAATTGATTAGTGTTATTATCGCTAGACTATTAAACCAGAAATTCAGCCAATGTTCTGAGGACCAGGGTTCAAATCCCACCAAGACAGATAGTGGAATTTGAATTCAATACAGAATCTGGAGTAAAGGGTCTAATGAGGACCATGAAGCCATTATCGATTGTTGGACAAACCCATCTGTCATTCTTACGTGGTCTGGCCTACATGTGATGCAATGCTGTTGACACTTAACTGCCCTCTGGGTAATTAAGAAGGACCATAAACACTGGCCTAGCCAGAGATGCCCATATGAAAACAAAAAAATATTCGATGACGGCAAGTATGTCCTGGGAACAATGAAGCTATCTTTATCCTAACAGACATTGTACTTAACCTTGAAGTTAGCTTATGATCACATTACTATCCACCACCAGGTGTGCCTATTTTAATCTTTGCTCATTCCCATATCGGAGATCATCTGCTGCTAAAATCCTCATTCAAGGTACTATTCACTCCAGAAAAAAACACAGAATGTTGGAAATCAGAAGCAAAACAGAAATTGCTGGAAAAAACTCAGCACGTCTGAAAACATCAGTGAAGGAACAGAGTTAATGTTTCGGGTCAGTGACCCTCCTTCAGAGGGTCACTGTTTGGTCAGTCAGTTTTCTTCAAATCCTGTGTAAACCTCCAGCTCCTGACCACACAATGGTATTGACCCAGTATCAACGTTTTACTGAGGGGAGAAGTTTCTCCCTTCCAATCCTACCTACGTCTTTCAGAACTTTGTGCACTTCAATCAGATCCCCTTTCAGCCTCCTTTGCTCTAAGGAAAACAAGTCCAGCCTATCTTGTCACTCTTCATTGCTAGATCGCTCCAGCCCAAGCAATGTTATGGATACTCTCTTCTGACCCTTCCAATGTACCCTTGGTCCAATATTTTTAAAAATATTATCCTGGCTTCAAGCCTTTCCATGACTTCATACGAGAGAGAAGGGAATTAACCACTTGGGTCATTGGTCATACTGTATAAGCAGGTGAAGGAAAAGGCTCGAAGCTTCAGAGGACCATAAATGCAAGCTTGAAATGCTTTGTCCAAATGGTCTGTTTTTGTGCTTTTTATGAAGCTGAGCCGAACCAGATTCATCAACACTTAGCAATACTGCCTCGATTAGCAAATATTCCCATCTCATCTCTATAATATTCTTCAGCCCTCCAAGATTTCGATGTTCCTCTAATTTGGCTCCCTTGAATATCTTGGATGCTAGCTCCATTAATATTGGCAGCTGTGCCTCAAGTTGCATGAGGCAGCAAAGGCCTAGTGGTATTATCATTGGTCTGTTAATCTAGAGATCCAGGTAATATTCTGGAGACCTGGGTTCAAATCTCACCACGGCAGATGGTGGAATTTGAATTCAATAAATATCTTGAATTAAAGAGTCTAATGATAACCATGAATCCATTGTTGATTGTCAGGAAAAATCCATCTGGTTCACTAATGTCTTTAGGGATGGAAGCTGCCTTCCTTACCTGGAGAAAGTGAGGTCTGCAGATGCTGGAGATCAGAGCTGAAAATGTGTTGCTGGAGAAGCGCAGCAGGTCAGGCAGCATCCAGGGAACAGGAGAATCGACGTTTCGGGCATAAGCCCTTCTTCAGGCTTATCCTGAAGAAGGGCTTATGCCCGAAACGTCGATTCTCCTGTTCCCTGGATGCTGCCTGACCTGCTGCGCTTCTCCAGTGACACATTTTCAGCCATCCTTACCGGGCCTGGCCAACATGTGATTCCAGACCCACAGCAATGTGGTTATTCTTTACTGCCCTTTGGACAATTAGAGATGGACAATAAATGCTGTCCTAGACAGTAACACCCTCATCTTATGAATGATCTTTTTGAAAAGAAGAGAGGTAAAAGTCCTAGAATTTCCTTTACAAATCAAAAATATAGTACTGTAATGCCAGGCAAAGTTTCAACATTATAAGAAATGAACCCACCTGCAACTCCTTCATTTCTTTCTCTAATCGAAGCCTTTCTGCAGTTTCTGTCTCGAGAAGTTGAGTTGCTGATTCACCAGTGTTTCTCTCATCTGTTAATTCTGATGTCAGGTCTCCTAGCTGTTATTGAAACAAAACAGTTTATGGATATTAATCTACAGATGCACGACCTGTGAACTATTGTTTAAAATGCTCAAACTTAGAAAAATGATCTTAGATTTGAACTGATGTGCATTAACTTCAATGTATAGCCCAGGAACAGATGCCAACCTTTTTTTTATGACTATGACTCATTGGTCTGAATTTAGCAGCTGTAGCAGTGGTCTCATCCAGTGAGAGAAAGCCACTGGAAAATCCAATAGCTTTTCTAACAAATGCTGGAAACCTCTACAAAACTAAGTGACAAATCAAGGATACTGTTGTTCATCCCTGGGGTTCCCAAGCCCATGGAGGAATGGTGGCTACTGTTGGGACTGCAAGAGACCCAGATAATAAGCTCTGCTGGATATCCACAGGAGAGGCAAGTAGGGGGGCTCAATGGACTTATTCAGACAGGCACCAGTTAGGGTGGGTACATTGTTCTTGCTCAGGCATGGTACAGGACACAATAGACAATTAGGAGATTCCCACTCAACCTGGGGGCAAATTGCCAGGGTATACCTGATGGCCCATTGGCATGAACGTCCTTTGCTGCTGACATCAGTCATTTAGGAGCTTCAACTGACCTAGAAGTAGGAAGGCTGACCTCCAACTTCTGAGCCCTCAACTATATTAGAGAAGTTGCAAAGCCAATGAGCTCTCAAGGGGTGCATTCCTCTCTGCTCATATGTTACAGATATTACCCCAAAGCAAGTTAAACATT
The DNA here is from genome assembly GCF_004010195.1 of Chiloscyllium plagiosum. Lineage (NCBI taxonomy): Eukaryota > Metazoa > Chordata > Chondrichthyes > Orectolobiformes > Hemiscylliidae > Chiloscyllium > Chiloscyllium plagiosum. The sequence continues at coordinate 18,927,608 of NC_057737.1, read as the reverse complement.
ATATTTCAAATAGTTACTAGCCTATTAGGATTTGTAGTTATTCACTAAAGCTACAGAATGCATAAACTTACATTTTAACCATTTACATGTGTGATCACGTGGTGAATTCAAGTCATTTTCATTTTGGTTTTTAACTGGACTTAAAATTATTACTAAATTAGAATAACATCCAGCCTTACTATCATGGATGAAAGTACAAAGTAGATTAGAGTTATTAATTTTAAATTCTATTTTGATTAATTTTATGTCAATTACCACTTCTGAATATTTATTACACTGTTCTCTCTCATTTATTTTAAAGTGTAATGATGGCTTTCAATTGGAAACATAACCCATAAGAAAGTCTGAACATTTTAATTCCATATATTATTTACTGCTCTGAATCAAACGAAGTATGCTGGCAATTCCAGAATATTAATTGTTGCACAGGCTGAAATACCAAATATACAGAAAGTTCACAACTATTATCTTACCCTGCTTTCTAAGCGATCACTGGTTAGCCGTAGCTCATTACGCTCCTTTTCAACTCGTTCTATTTTGCTTCGTAGCTGCTGAATTTCCTCCTAATACAGTGAAACATACTTTCCAGTTATCGCTTATGCAATGACTGACAAAATGAAATGCAACTTTAACCCCAACTTTTAATAGTTTAAGATCAGTTTAATATATTTTATTTTACTACACTGAGAATAAGTTGTTTTACTGGGTTGAAACTACAGTATATTTAAATGTTTTACATTTCTCATCTTCTCAAAACTTAATGGATAGTATTTCTTACAAAGTCATTTATATTACAGAAACACTTTCATACATGAAAATTTAAGGTAAACCATGAAAACATTGATAATGCTCAAATAAAACCTGCGTCAGTCACTTTTTAAAGATGATACCTTGATAACATTTCTTCTACACAAAAATATAGTTATAACGTTGAAATCTACATTGACATAAATCAGTTTATTTTCACAGGTTTATATGTTGTGAGATTTTGACTGCAAACCATTAAAGTTGTCATTATTACTCCACCGAGTTTGACTGCAACTTAAGGATTTAGTACAGATGCAGAATAAGATGAAAGCCTTAAAATTTGCGAGTTTGCCATGGCTTCGCTAGTCACTATCCTGAGCCTCACACCCGACCAAAACAACTGAAGAAACCTTGAGCTGAAGTATACCAGGCATTGGCTAGGTGTCAATTTTGGAAGTTTCATGAAGAGCTTCCCCCCCATAAGCCTTAGTTTTCTCATGCTACCCTCCTAAATTGCCCTCATTACAATGTAACACACCCCTCTGACATCCCACTTGTCACTTTCTCCCAGTTGCCACAGGCAGAAGCACTGGCCAACAACGGGACCACACATGATTCCTATTGCTGACACCATCTTTATAGTCTAGCCATGTGCCCAGTCAATTGTTAGTGACCACACAGTTTCTGCTAAGTGACCTGGACATGTCAAACAGAAGGAAACTGGCACATCACTTTGCTGACAGGGATCTGGAGGTTCTGGTGATGGCAGTCATGTTGAGGAATGGGCAATTGTGAGCAATTCAGGTCAGTAATGTTCAGTGTCTAGGTTCTACATACCACATGGGAAAATGGGAAACTGCTTATCAATAAGGTGAAATGTTAGAAAAATCAAGATGTTAATTAATGTAAAAATGCCTCTTGTCACTTACTAGTGGGAATCATTCAATACTTGGATGGAAAAACAGAACTTTTTGTTCTCAACGTCACAAATCTTCTTAATGGCACGAATCTCCTTCCCATCAATCCCACTATGGTTTTCTTATCCTTCTTGCCATACCAACAGTGTTCTGTCCGGAAACATTCTATCCCACAGAATTTGGTAAGAACCTCACCTTTTCTACCTCAATAGCACTATCAGAAATCCCTTAAAAATTAAGCTTTTCTCAACAAGGTGTTACTGTATTGTTAACAGCAATGTGAGTAATAAGTAGTGCTATATAACAGATGTGACACTCACAACGTAGCACTGATAATTCTTTCTATTGTGTATAATTATTAAACTTTGTAAACTATATTTAATTACATTTTTATTTTCAAATGTTTATTTACGATGTTTCAGTTTCTATCTTGATTCTGTGCATATTTTCAAATCATTATTTCACTCTTCAAGGATTTAAAAACATTGGATTGATTAATATTTTATTATTTCCTGGTTTGTAGCTCATGGAAAATCTTTAAATCAATTGAACTTTTAAACAACTTGATGACATTATTCCTCATGTTTGCATATGCTGAAAATAGCCCAATGCTAGGAATTCTCATTGAGAAATAGTACAAACAATTGTATTTCAAGAGAGACAAGATTTTCGCCACTGAGATTGCCAAATCTTGCAGTGCAGCTTTCTTCAAGGCCGACATAAATGGTGGACCAATAATGATTTGTTATTTTATTATATTAACATGAAATCTCAACTTTGCTAAGGATCACAGGTCTTCAACACAAGTAGTGGCATGGTTCAGCATACTGCTATGCTTTGACACTCTGGCTTAGTTACTTATAGCTATGCTCTCGAAGGGACTTTTGGCCTTCTCTGAAAAAAGTTTTAAGTAAATATTTTTAACAAAACAGGGTAAGTCTTGAACAAACAACTCAAGATGGCATGATATTGGCCAATCATGGAGAAATCTGGTCACGGCAAAATTATCAAGTGCAAGTTTAAATTTCCTGCATAAATATGGCAAATGTCTTTATATAGGGACTTGCACAGCACCAGGTGGTGCATCAGAAGTGCAAACTTAGGCAGAAATCTAAGCCATTAATTATAATTCCCAATAAATGAAACTTTTAATGAAATTTCAAATCATAGCTAAAATATTGTTATATTTTCATAGATAGACATTAATTCTAACAAATACATTGAATGAGTACAACTTGTCCCATACAGTTTATTTTAAATGGATTGTTGAGAAAATAAGATTTTAATATTAACTTCAAAGACTTGAAACCATAATATATACAGTTTATCATTACTTCCATTAATCCACCTTGTCAGAGGCTCGACTATGATGCATATCACAAAGAATGCGAATTTAATTCCTAACAGTCGAAGTCATAAGATAATATACTTGGCCTCGATGCCCATGGATGGCATGAAGAGGGTGGGGAAATAAGGATGATAGTCAAAATTCACTAACATCTGTACTTGCAGTCACCAGACAATGTCAGACGACCAAAATGTCCACATTTCACTGTCCAGTAGTTATAATTTTGAATAGGTAAATATATGTAATGGGACCTCCACCGAGAGGTAACAATGGTGAGGAAGGGCAGCTGGACCAGTCAAACAAAATCTTGCGGGCAAACTACATGTGTCTTCAGTGGAGGGAGGGATGATGGACTGCACTACAAGAGGGTCTTCCAGAGGGGCCCTATTTTGTATTACCTTATTTTATTAATTGACCTGAGATGTTAGGACATACTTCTGGAGCAGGTGGAACTTGAATCAGTCCAGGGGTAGGGATGTTACAAGAGGCTGCAAAACCCAGAAAACCTGGAAGAGACCCATACGGACAATATGCAAACTCCACATAGTCACCCATAGTCAGAATCAAACCTGGGTCCCCGTGAGGCAGCAACCATAACCACTAAACCACTGTTGCCCTCAAAAGAGCCCTCAGAAGAGGAGTTTCAGCTATTGTGTGTTACCAAGGGAACTCAGAGTCAACATGTCCACGAGGAGATTAATTAATGATTCCCCATGACCTCATAGGAAGAAAGAGGAGAAAGACAAAGGAATTCCTCAGCCTAATATCATTCAACCGGTCATTCCCTGCACAAATAGTTTTTCAATTTATTCTTAATTTCCTTTCATGATTCATAAAATTTCCTGATGCCAGTGGAATAAGCAATCCCTGCTTCATGATGTTTGGGCCTTTTGCATATCCAGATCTTACGTTACATATAAAACAACAAATTCAAGCGGTGATAAAAATGTAACTGCAAATGTAAAACCCGAAAAGAAAAACAGCATTTATCTAAGGCTGGATAAACTAATATGTTATGTTAAATTAGAGTCCAAAGTACTTACATCTTTGCCCCGCAATTGCTCTTCTGTTAACTGAACCTCAATTAGTGGCCGGACAGTAGTGAATAGTTTCCACCACGGCCAGTTCTTGACCCCTTTGTTCTTTTTAATGTTTTTCTGGACACAACGAATAGCTAGTTCTTGAACCTAAAAAGTTAATTGATTAGCTTTAATCAAACTGGTTGGTCATATCATCTTAAAGCCAAGATCAGTTTAACTAAAATACTTCTAAGATAAACTTCTCCGAAAAGGGAAGTCAAAACCTTTCTGTAATTACAATACAAATTGGATTAATTCTAGTGTACCATGCCATGCAAAATACCATTTACCAAGCTGGAATTCCATATTTAAGCTATGCTGAGGTATTATTCATGACTGCTACTATGAAGTTCTAATGTTGCATCTACATGCGACAGATTAAACTCAACACACAAAATATATGAGATAATACAAAACAAGCTAAATGACAGAATAATAGAGTCACCAGAAGACAAGGCGGCCAGCCAGCTAAGTCCATGCCAACTTTCTGACTGCCAATCCAGCCAATTCATTACCTTTGCTTGTACCTGTAGTTCTGGATGTTCATTTTCCTCAAGTTTCTATCCATTTCTGTTATCAACACATTCATTCTAGATCATTACTGCTCACTGCGTTAAAATAAAAACTTGTTCCTCACTTTCCCCTGCACTGCTTGTTCAAATGTTTATGTGTCACACATCTGTATTCCATCAGCTATCAGGAACAGCTTTCCTTTGACGGTCTCATCCAAGTCAGACATAATTTTGTACACTTCGATCAGATTTTCTCTCAAACACTTTTCCTCCAAAAAGAACAATCATAGTTTCTCCAAACTAATCCTGTCACAAAAAGCCCTCTTCACCTCGAATAATTTGGGGAGGCAATAGCCTAGTGGTATTAATGCTCACTATTAATCCAGAGAATCAGATAACACTTTGGGGACCTTGGTTCATATCTTGCCATGGCAGATGGGGGAAACTTAAATTGAATAAAAATCTGGAATTAAAAGTCTATTGAATCATGAAACCATTATCAATTGTCAGAAAAACCCAGCTGGTTTACTAATGTCCTTCAGGCAAGAAATTGTCATACTTACCTGGTCTGGCCGACATGTGACACCATACCGACAGCAATGTGGTTGATTCTTAAATAACTTCTGGTAATTAAAATTGGACAATAAGTGCTGGGCTAGCCAGTAATGCCCATGTCCAGTGAATAAATATTAAAAAAAATTGTGGGAAATTTCCTTGGCACTCTCTCAGGACCTCCACAACCTTTTCAAAGTATTGGAGTGGATGAACAATGACATTGTGATGCTATTCACAAACCTTTAAACGCAGCTAGGCCAGATAAGAAAACAATTACTAAACTAAATGTGGTTCTGGGGTTTATAAATAGAAGCACGGAGTACAGCAGCCAGGAGGTTATACTGAAGCTCTGTAAAACACTTTTTCACTCATAATTGTATCCAATTCTAGGTATCACACTTTATAGGAAAGATGTGAAGCTTTGGCAAGTGTATGAGAGATTTACTAGGAAGGCCCCAGGGACAAAGGATTACAGTTTCTTCAGAAAGGCCTGCTCAGATTTGATGGACCAAATAGCCTTCACCTTGCTGTACAATTGTATAGTTTAAAATGAAAAATGACAAATACATAAAGCATGTTTAGAATGAATTCTTCATTAGTTTTATGAAGCTTTGACAAACATCATACCTTTCTCTTCTTGAAATATTGTCTTGCAAGGTATCCTCTGCAAGCTGCCTGGAAGAGTGTGATATTTCTTCTAGTCTGTTCATCCCTTTGTTCTTCCAACTTAATCAGAGCTCCTGCTCTGAAAAACACCTGAGGCAAACAAAATGTAAAACAATTACACAGAATTGCATCTGAAACACACTCAAAGATTTGTCTTCTTTAACTAACTAGAGAGCCAGAGTTACAAGCTTGGATATCAATTCAGTTACAGTGCAAAACGCAATTAATTTTTTAAAGCCAACAAGAGTTTCCATTCCAATTCTAGCTTTCTGTAATTCTAACATTCAAATGAAACCTGGTTTCCAATACTTTCAAATTGCAAGTGACATCACTTAAATACTATATCATGGAAGCTAAAATGTAAAATTGTTTGAGTCAAAAAAATCAAATGAAATACTTAAAAGGTGTTTAGTTCATTACAAGGCAATTTAACATACTGAAACTCACTTAAATTGTATTCATGTCAGAAGCAATTATATTTACCATATAATTCAATGAATGACACAACAGCTCGAAAAAAATTACTTTGCTCTCTATTGGACAAAACCCAGCCATGAGTCTTTTATTTAGTTTCATAATCAATGAAAATCAATGTTTCTTGTAAAAAGAGGACTCCCGGGATACTGTGCTAAGTTCCTATCTTTGGAGCAAGGACACTGGACTTTAAGTTCCACCTGCGTCAGAGGTATGTAGTAACATCTCTGAAAAGGTTGATTAGAAAAATACCTATCCTGGAACAAGTGTTAAATATCAATCTGCTTAATGATCAACTTACTTATTTGCATCTTCTAAAACTGCATTTTAAAAACACGTTAATTCTTATTCCCTGTTTGAAGTCATCAGATGAAAACTTAACTTATATTTAAAAATGTACACATTCATTGACCACTCAATCAAGTCAATTCAATGTAAGCAGTTTATAGTAAATTTCTTGAAATTAAATTTGTGAAAAGATCAGTTAGGACCACTTAACTGATCAACTCCAGATATAATGACATCCATTTCAACATGACATTAATAAGTTAGAAATGAGATTAGGAGAAATTTCCTTACTCAACCGGCTATAGATGCGCATCAATTACTATGTTTAAGTTTGAAGATAAAAAGATTTTGAACTTCAAGAAACTCAAGTGGTTTGGGAAGCAATAGTAAAGTGGAATTGAGGGTGCTACACCCAAAATTGTCACAAAAGTTTAAATGATTTTCAAAGATATACAACATCCCCCAATTTGTGGGAGATCAGACCCAGGTGCCTATCAGACCCAGGTTGACAGAAAGCATGAACCAGGTTTCCGTATATAAGAATTATTACTTATTACAACTAGATTCTCACTACAGATAAGCAATTATGAACTGTTGATATATAAAACTCCACTAATTAAAATTCCAACCCTCTCATAAACTCCCCTCTATAAAGAAGCAGACTAGGGAAAATCAAACCTGGGTACTTTGGACAGTGGGAAAGACTAGGAAGGCAATTCAGTGGTCCTTGTTTGCAATGTTTGGTGAGATGATCCATGTACCAATTGGAATGCTACTTCTCGACCTTCCTTCTCCAGATACTTTCATCTGACTAGCTTTTAAGGTGCGCAGCAATCCCTTTTTTACATAAAGGGTTCTTTTCCCACTTCACAATCAAAACTTTTACTTGGGGTATCAGTCATGATCACATTGAAATGATGCAGCAATTTCAAAGTTCTACTGCTTTTATTTATTATATTTTTCTATGGAGCAAATGCAGATAAACTGAGTTGAAACACAGATTAGCCACCTAATGGGATAGCAGACCAGCCTTAGGAGGGCGAATAACCTTCTCTTGTGGTTGTGTTCCCATGGTAGTAACTTGTCTTCTAAACTTATAATGCTGTTATGTTACCAGCTTTTGCACAAGTCATATCTAAGACTGAAACCTTGTTTGACATTACTTTTTTTTAGTTACAGTAGTGATTAGTCATTGAAGTGAACAGAGCTGAGTAGGACGGTGCTGCAGAGATGGTTCAGTATAATTTGGATAAATTGAGTGAGTGGGAAAATGCATGGCAGATAATATATAATACAGATGAATGAGAAGTTATCCATTTTGGTAGCAAAAACAGGAAGGCAGATTATTATCTGAATGGCACAGATTGGGAAAGGGAGAGGGACAAACACACCAGAGTGTTCTCGTTCACCAGTCGCTAAAAGCAGTCATGCAGGTGCAGCAGGTGGTGAATGCAGCAAATGTGAGAGGACACCTGAGAGGATGCGAGTACAGGAACAGGGATGACTTGCAGCAATTGTGCAGGGCCTTGGTGAGACCACACCTGGAGTACTGTGCACAATTTGGTCTCCTCATCAGAGGAAAGATGATCTGCATGTGGAGGCATGAAATAACTGTTTACCAGACTGATTTTTGGGATGGCAGGATTGGCTTATGAAAAGAGACACTGATAAGTTAGGGCGATGTAAGAATGAGGGGGGATCATGGAGAAACCTATAAAATTCTAACAGGACTAGAAAGGGTAAGTGCAGAAAGGATGTTCTAAATGACTAGGCAGTCCCGAACCATAGATCTGCTGACATTAACTATTCCAAACATGAACAAATCTGCGAGCCTATACTTTCTCAGTTCTATTAACTTGCAGATTTCCACCAAATTTCATTTTGAACTTTCACAAACTGAAATCTTCTGTCAAGGTGACTGGCTTTCCCTGAACTCCTGCTGAAGAGAAACTATAACTTGCTTCTGAATTCAACTCTGATGACTTCTAAGTAAAAGTGAGGACTGCAGATGCTGGAGATTAGAGAGTGTGGTGTTGGAAAAGCACATCAGGTCAGGCAGCATCCAAGGAGCAGGAAAATTGATGTTTCGGGCAAAAGCCCTTCATCAGGATGACTTCTAAGTTGAACTGAAAAATTGCTTTTTGGAACGCAATTCCTGATTCTTCTGAACAAAGCTAATGGCCTTGCTCATGTTTAGCTTATGTATCATAAACTCAACAGTATACACATCTCTATTTACCACTACAGGTATCTACACTCACATGGCTTGTGAGCGCTTTTAGATTTAGGTCACTGCTCCAGAATGACTTGCTGATTTTGTTTTATTTAAAAAACCTTCAGAGCAGTAACTCACTTTCATCTGCATCTCTTTTTAAAATAATCCACATTCCAAAAATGTTAATATTTTATACACCTTTCATCACAAACAAGGAATAAACAGTACAGCACAGGAACAGGCCCTTCAACCCTCCATGCCTGCGGTGACACATTTTGCCCTTCCATACCAAAACTGTCTTCACTTACAGGATCAGTATCCCACTGTTCCCTTCCTATTCATGTATTTGTCCAGGTACTTCATGAATGCTGCTATTGTGTCTGCTTCCACCATTTTTTGTGGCAATGCATGCCAGGTACTCACCACCCTTTGTGCGAAAAATGTGCCTCACATGTGTCTTTTAAACTACACACTGAACCACCCCCTGCCTTCCCATCCTCACCTCTCCCCTGGCATCTTGGACTCGTGTCCCCTAGTACTTGACCCCTCCACCCTGGGGAAAAGGCCTCATACTTCCCATTCTCTCTGTGCCATTCACAATCTTGTAAACCTCTATCAAGTTGCCCTTCAACCTCCTGCATTCCAGTGAAAACAAACCCAGTCTATTCAATCTTTCTTCATAGCTAAAATTCCCTATACCACACTTTTCTGTGCCCTCTCAAAAGCATTCACAGCCTGGTGACCAGAACTGTATGCAATATTCCAAGTGTGGCTTAACTAAAGTTCTAAAGCTGCAGCATAACTTGTCTATCCTTATGTCAATGCTCTTTCCTATGAAGGCAAGCATGCCAGAGGCCTGTTTTACTACCTTATCTACCAGTGCTGCCACCTTCAGTGATCTGTGGACCTGCACACCCAGATCTTTCTGCATATCAAAAGGGTTCTGCCATTCACTGTATAATTAAGGGCTTATGCCCGAAACGTCGATTCTCCTGTTCCCTGGATGCTGCCTGACTTGCTGCGCTTTTCCAGCAACACATTTTCAGCACTGTATAATTTGCACCAGTAATTGACCTTCCAAAATGAATTACCTCACATTTGTCTGGATTAAACGCCATCTGCCATTTTTCTATCCATGCCTCCAACGGATCTATATCCTGCTGTATCCTTTGACAATCCTCTTCACTATCTGCAAATTCACCAATCAAGTCTGCAAACTTACCAGGTTTTCCTCCAAATCATTTATACAGACCATGAACAACAGAGGTCCCAGCACCGACCTCTGTGGACACCACTAGTCACAACCCTCCATTCTGAAAAGTAGCCTTCCATACCTATCCTTGGTCTTCTATGACTAAACCAGTTCTGCATACATCTTGTCAACTCACCCAGATACCATGTGACTTCACCTTTTGTACCAGTCTGCCATGAAGGACCTTCTCAAAGGCTTAACGAGGTCCACATAGAGGACATCAACCACTTTTCCCTCAATCATCTTCATCACCTCCTCAAAAACTCGATAAAGTTAGTGAGGCATGACCTCCACTGCACAAAAACCATGTTGCCTATCAATAATAAGCTTGTTTGCTTCTAAATGGGTGTAGATCTTATCTTTGAGAATCTTTTCCAATAATTTCCCTACCACCAACATGAGGCTCACCAGCTTGTAATTTCCTGTATTATCCATGCTACCCTGCTTAAATAATGGAATAAGATTGGCTATTCTCTGGTCTTCTGGGATCTAAACTGTGGCCAAAGAGAATTCAAACTTGTCTGTCAATGCTCCAGCAATTGGTTCTCTTGCTTCCCTCAATATTCTGGGATAGATTCCATTGGGACCCTGCAATTTACCTACCTTGACACATTTTTAAGAAGCACAATGCCTCTTTCTTTTTAACAGCAGTATGGCTTAGAAATTTGACACATCCTTCCCAGAGATCATCCTCCACCAAAGTATTTGTTTACGATCTCACCTACTTCTTCTGGCTTCACACATAGATTCCCTCCTTTGTCCTGGAGTGGGCCAACCCTTTGCCTGGTTCCTCTCTTGCTAAGGCTTTGTCAATTCTCATCCTCCTAGACCTTAAGCATGCTTCCTTTTTCTTTTTGACCAAGGTCATAATAGCTTGGTCATCCAAGATTTATGTAACTTGCCATACCTATCCTTTATTCTCGCAGGAATGTGACACTCCTGAAAGCTTATCAATTGCCATTTTAAATACTCCCACGTCTGATGTGAATTTGCCCTCACACAGCCGCCCCCAATCATAATTCTCCATTTCCTGCCTATGTCACAAAGCTGATCCCTTTTTCTAAGAGCTGCCCCTTTCCTCAAGGATACCCAGTCCTTGATTTTTTTTCGGAGGGGCCATAAAACAATCCAAGCTCCAAATCAACTGATTCAGAGATAAAAGGGTATTGGGATGCCTTTCTGTTTATATGTAAACAGATGAGTCTTTAGGACAAAGCTTTTATGTTTTAAAAGATCTACAAACAAATCAATGGGACACCGATGGGATCACCAATATCAGGACTCTTAGCAGAAGCACTGATGCAGAGACTAGAATGAATAGCTTTCCCCATGATCCAACCCAAACTTTGGGTCCGCTACGTGGATGACACCTTTGTCATCACGAAACGGAACAAATTAGAGGAAACCTACAATAACATTAACATCCTTACTGGCATAAATTTCACTAAAGAAAACAACAAACTCCCCTTCCTAGATGTCACAGTGGAACGAACAGTCAATGGAGAACTGCAGACCAGCGTCTACAAGAAAGCAATACACACAGACCAGATACTCAACTACAGGAGCAATCATCCCAACACACCGACAAATAGAGCTGCATCAGGACATTTAAACAGGCCACAACATACCTGCAACACCCAGGAACTATGAGCAGCAGAAGGAAAATACCTAGTGTATTCAAGAACAACAGGCACCCGATAAACACAGTCCACCGATTACATAAACACAAACCCAGACAAATAGACACAACATACCCAGAGATTCTAGCCACACTACCATACATCAAAAACATCTCAGAGATGACTACCAGACTACTCTGACCTCTTGGCATCATGGTAACCCACAAATCTACCAACACACAAACAGCTACTGATGAATCTAAACCAACAACCAGCAAATCGAATGTCATATATAAAATACCCTGCAAGGACTGCAACAAACACTACATCGGACAGGTAGGCAGAAAACTAGCCACCAGGATACACGAGCACCAACTAGCCCCCAAAAGGCGTGACCAGCTATCACTGGTATTCTTACACACAGACTAAGGAGGATACCACTTCGATTGGGACAACACATTCATCCCAGGACAGGCTAAACAGAGACACGCACAGGAATTCCTTCAGGCCTGACATTCAGACTGGAACTCCATCAATATATACATCGATTTGGACCCCCTTTACCAACCTCTGAGAAAAAGAACCAGAAATGATATCACCCACCTTAACAGACCAAGACACACAAATAGAAAGCAGGACAGAACACCAGCGCTTCAATGGAGGCTCACTGACTATGTTGCCTAGCATGGTGACGAAACATTTGAGAGCAAACCTACCAGTTCAGTGAGCAAACTTACAACCTGAATCTCAACCTGAGCTATAAATCTTCTCAAAAATCACAATTTTAAAAGTCTCCATGAGATCCTCCCTCACTCATCTGAATTCTAGCCGTTGGGAGGCCTATTGTATACATGCTTTCTGAACTCAACTCTGGTGATTTCTGAGCAGAACTGAACTATTGCTTTTGAACTGAATTCCTTATTCCTCTGAACTGAACTGAACTGAAAACAAAGTTAATGGTCTTGCATAGGTTTGGTTTAGGTGTCATAAACTAAATAGTATAAACACCTCTATTTACCACAAATACAATACAAATCTATCCACATTAGATTTGTGGAAAAAGCGGGTTTTTTGCAATGCTTATTTATTACTGAACAGGAAATAAAATCTGTTCATTCAATTAAATGTATTAACTTATTCCATTGATCTTTCTTATTTTTCTCATTCTGAAGCTCTAGCTATTCAACAGAACATAAAATATTGCACAGGTATGTACTGTAATCTCCAAAACCATTCAACTATTAATGTTACACAATTTATGTGAAATAAACTTGAAACTAATTAAAGACACAGGATACAAAATATTTCAACTACCTGGTTTGAAAAGATTTCAGCCTATCTAATTAAAATGCAAAAAGAACAGAACATAGCAATAAAAATTGAAGAACATTACCATTCTGTCACCAATTCCTCTCCTATTAAAATTCCTGGATAGAAGGATTAACCTCCTGTAACAAAATCCAATTAACGCGCTCTCATCTGGTTCATATAAATGTCCCATAACAGTCCATGACTTTACACAGTGATGATCTTTTCTCCTTAAATACTTATGAATTTAAAACTTGGTGAGTGGGATTGGTAGTAAAGTAGCACATTGTTGTCATGAGGATTTAAAAGGTCAAAAACTGCACTAGATTATAAAGGATCTGAATGTTTTCCACCAAGTCATGTCCTGCATTTTAAGCATCATAATAAATATTATTCTCAAAAAGAGTGGACTATCATCTATGATTGATGAAATGGATTCAATGGTAAATTGCTGACTGTGTTTAGTTAATCCATCACAAATGTATCACTATTTTTAGGTATCAGATGTTTAATCATTAAAAATTATTTAGGTTATATTCATACTTGTCTGTAAAACATGTACTATGTAGACTTGATAACAGTCTAAGATGTCCACATTAATGGGTGTTATATACCAGACACAGACAGAAATTGTAGATTTTGAAAATTGAAATATCCAGTAATTGTTCATAAATGTATTTGTCATATCCATGTAGTTCAGAATGCATAACCTTACAATTAAACACTTCAAAATTGTTGCCAGTAATTTGTACAATTTGCATTAAACTCATTTGAATGTTGCTCAGCAAGATGGCCCAAGTTATTGTAGCAAAACTGTCACATTAAATGGCTTCAAATGAAATTAAAACTTCTTCAATATTAAGTTGATAAGATTCTGCGCCACCTTTTACATCCTATATCTTTGACTCTATTACAGTATTCATTTTGAACGCGGTCTATGGTGTGTAGCAAGTGTAAGTAAATAAATCTATAACTGAAAATTATAAATAAATTTGTAAAATATCTGGATACAATATAAAGTGCAACTATATTACTAACCTTGGCATACAGAGGTAGGTTCTATTTCCCCCTTCCTGCCAGCAAAGAATGAGATTCAACAACCTGACAACTGCAATGGGAGGCCCTGTCCATTTGATGGCCATGCCTCTCTGGCATAGGGCTATTGGTCAAAAATAAGCAAATTAGCTCTAGGCCACCAGATTATCAACCAGAACTTGACCAGGAGGCCAGCTAGTAAATGATTTTGGGGGAATCCCAGTGTTATAATGGTTCAGATTGTTTTTATAGAGCATGGGAAAGCATTTAAATATATTTAAATTAACCACTGGGCTCTTCAACAGGACTACTAGCTGTTTCTGGGTGTAGATGTGCATGGTTTTGCTCTATTTAGTATTGCTCTAACACAGTACCCAATATCTGGAACTCAAATAGATCAACACAACAGAACTTAAGTGAATGGCAGAGAAAGCTTCCAGTGCCGAATGACCTACTTCTGCTCCCAATTCATAAATATGCTCACTTTAAAGGCATTCTTCTTATAAGGTACACAATCTCAATGGTTCAAGAAACTGATAAATTTTAACTTTGTTATTTTCTAAACACCACACTATAATTTTGAACAATTTCAGTAAACATTAAACTAGCATGTTTATGTATAGCAAAATGAAGTCATAATTGCAACTCCAATGGCTTCAAGTGCAATTTCAAGATTAAAATGTGGTAATGTCCCTACTTCTGGGACAGGAGACTTGAGTTCAAGGCCCAAAGTTTCCCAAGGGCCTGTACTGCGCTGTATTCTTCTATGTTCTATGTTCTAAGTGCAATTTCAAGATTAAAATGTGGTAATGTCCCTACTTCTGGGACAGGAGACTTGAGTTCAAGGCCCAAAGTTTCTAGCTCCACCTGCTTCAGCGTTGCATCATAACATGCATGTTGTTAACAGGTTGATTAAAAAATATTTTAAAGGTGGCCTTGTGGCTCTGTGGCTTTCCTTCTCTGAGCCAAGAGGCCTTGTTCAAGTCCTATCTTCTCTAGAAGTGCGTCTTAACACTGCTGAATAGGTTGTATAGAAAATTCTAAAATTTATTCAAATGATGCTTAACATGCTCAAAGGTTTAGTGAACACCATGTTAAAAATAGTCATGTAGATTTCTGCAAAAATGATTTATTTTGTACTGTGCACATCAATTCCATGTATAAAAACATGTCTGATCCACTGATTACATTTTATAAATACTTTTTTTTTTACAAAAAATTCACTCACGGGATGGAAGTATTGGTGGTTGGGCCAGCACTAATTACCCATCCCTAATTGCCCTTGAGAAAGTGGCAGTGAGCTGTCTTCTTGAACCATTGCAGTCTGTGCACTATAGGTTCACCCACATGCTATTTGGCAGGGAATCGTTTGGTGGAGAAGAGTGTGACCCAGCAACATTGAAAGACTAGTGATATATTTCCAAGTCAGGATGATGAGTGGCTTGGAGGGGAACTTGCAGGGATGGTTTCAAGGTACTAACAAACTTTGGTGAATTTCTGCAGTGCATCTTGTAGATCATATGCAATGCTGCTACTAAGCATCATTGTGGATGCTTGTAGATGAAGTGCCAATCAAGCTTCTGGAGTGCTACTGGAGCTGTACTCATCCATTTCAAATATTCCATTACGCTCCTGATTTGCAGATGAAGGACAGGTTTTGTAGAGTCAGGTGGTGAGTTATTCACTGCAAGATTCCTAGTCTCTGACCTGCTCTTGCAGCCACGGCTAGTACAGTTCAGTTTTTGGTCAACGAAAACCACATTGTTTAGAATGGAGAATTCAGTGATGGTAAGGCCTCAGATTATGTGGGTGTGATGGGTAGATGGTTTCGTATTGGAGATGGTCATTGCCTGGCATTTGTATGGTGTGAATATTACTTGCCACCTTTCAGGACAAGCCTGGATGTTGTCCAAGTCTTGCTGCATCTGGTCATGAACTGCTTCAGAAACTGAGTTGTCATGTATGTTGTACACTCAGCAAATATCCCCACTTCTGACCTTATGGATGGGGTGAACGCTGCTGATGAAACAGCTGATAATGGTTGGGCCTAGGATGCTACCCTGAGGAACTTCTGCAGAGATGTTCTGGAGCTGAGATGACTGACCTCCAACAACTGCAACATTTACCTTTGTGCTAGATACAACTCTAACCAGCGGATGAGGTTTCCCCCCGATTTCCACTAACTCTAGTTCTGCAAGTCACTAAAGTAGAATACTTATTTTTAAAAATCCGATTAATTCAATTTTATATTGATATGCCTATACATGAATTCAGGAAAACTGATAGGTGGAAAATTTTGATTACTGAAATTACAGATCATAGATATCTTCACCATAACAATGGTGCAGTTTTGTGGCTTACTTTACATGTTTGAACTTAAACTACCATAAACATACAATTAGTGCTTCAATACTTAATTCTGCAGAACAAAGAAAATTCAGTTTTGTAGTAAATGTAACAAGTTTGAAAGACAGATATGCTTTGCTGCTTTCATGCTTGCATCTTTGTGAACAATAGTGTTGAAAATAGTTTTCTTGCTCGACAACTGCATTTTTGCAACATGTTTTAA
Organism: Chiloscyllium plagiosum; assembly: GCF_004010195.1. NCBI lineage: Eukaryota > Metazoa > Chordata > Chondrichthyes > Orectolobiformes > Hemiscylliidae > Chiloscyllium > Chiloscyllium plagiosum. The sequence continues at coordinate 18,911,024 of NC_057737.1, read as the reverse complement.
AAATGCTTGTTGAAATTGTGTAATTGTAAGAACAAGTACTAAAACAGTTGATCTGCCCTAAGAAGGATTTCTTAAAAGCGAAACACCATTTCAACTTTTTTTTCACAGATGCACCATTTGAATTGATGGTTTCTAGTTTTAAGTTAGCACAGAAGTTTTTATGGAGTGTTCTGACCACAGTATCAACAAAAGTCAACTGCTGGAGTTACAACAATATGAAGATAACTTTGAAGTATAGAATGCTTAATCTATCAAGAATGTTCTTCGCATATTTAGCCAGGAGGATGCTCTTCCAAAGTTTTTGCAAACCATAAGAGGCAGCTGACATATGTGGATCATGGGATACTTGGTGGAAAACTTAGGTAACTGAAAATGTGCCGACTTGACACAAAGAATCACATGAATAATCATCGCAATCAGAGAAGAGCAAGATGGAGAGATGATGTAATTAAAGAAACAGCTTGTCAAATAAAACTTGGTAACACTATCAATTGGCTACTCAAACACAAAGGAAAGTTCCATCAACTGAATAATGCAGATAAAGACAAGGAAGTCTGGGGAATTGTGTGAGAATAGCAGTAAGAAACCAACAGCACCTTTCAAACCAAGGATCATTACCACCAAAATCCTGCGATCTCCCCCTAATGGCATTCTGCTTCTACCTATAGAAAACAGATTGCGTTAGTTCAAGAAACCAGGTCACCACCACCTTCTCAAGGCACTACCTGGTCAGTATTGACAAGGTGGGCTAAAATGCCTGTTTCCATTATGACTGTATGACTCCAAGGTAGGTATGAATTGATTTTTAAAAAGTAAGCAGACTCCACATATTGAGAGCAAATAGTCCAATTTTTCAACCTCAAATTGTAAGAGAATACTTTTTTTTTTAAAAAGTGAGCAGTGAAAGGCCTATTTATAACGTCATATTTAGTTATTTCACCCAACTGATAATAAGTTTCCCACTCTCCCACGTGCAAAATAAAAACTAGATGATGAAAATACCGGAAATGAAAGTCAGAGCAGAATCTGATGATTCCAGTTCACCGCTTGCTCTTCTGGCCTCCCTGTTGAATACCAGGCACCAATACCTTGAGACACACTTCATGAGCAGCGACTGCATGCAACCTGGCCAGCAAGACTACCAAGTGTTTGTCAGCAAAATAGGTAACATTTCCCTCAGTCTGAAAGGGTTAGGAGAACTGACAGGAACTTGCAAGCTGCTAGCACTTGATCAAGTGCATAGTTGGGCTTTAAAGATGGTGTCAGCACTAGGACACTTGGAAAATGCTAACAGTTGCCAGCACCTCCATCTGTGTGAAGTGGGAGCAGACCACGAGTGGACATGGTGTATAACTAGTGAGACGAGTCTGGGAAGCTAGTGTGAAAAAAGAAACTTCGCTCATACTCAGAGAGGAACCCTCTGAAATTCAAAAGATTAACAATTAACCAATTTCAAGCAGAATTCACAACATTATAATGTAGAACCTCTCAGACCATCCATGTGAGTGGGAATTCTCCTAGCATGAACATACCTAATAAAACTCCCTCATTTTGAACAAGACATTCAACTCTGGACAGTTTTTGGTGATGAACCAAGCCCCTACACCATTATATGCGTTGATGATGAGATACCTCCCGGGCAGAGGTAACAAGGAGGTCAATGAAGGGGTGAGAATTTTTATTTCACTATAAGTAGTTAAGACAGGCCTACCTCGCAGTTTCAGAATTAGTAATTTAAGGGGATATCAATGCCTGGTGACTCAAGGTAGAGCAATCAAATCATACTGGGGTAGGAAGTGACAAAGACAGTCAAAATCATGGCACGAGAGGCAGGTCAGAATCAAGGAATAGAACACAGCCAAGAAAGCTTAAGGTCGGATTCTTAAGGGGCTTCATTGTGGAAATACTGACAGGATGTTTCCCCTCGTGGGAGGGTCAAGGACCAGAGGGCATAGTCTTAGAATAAAGTGGCCCCAATTTAAGGCTGAGATGAAGGGAAATTTCTTTTCTCGGAGGGTTGTGTGTCTTTGGAACTCCATGCCACAGGGAACTGTGTATAATTAAGGCTCACAGATTCTTGATCAGTAGGGGAATCAAGTGTTACATGAAAGGAAAGAAGACACGACGAATGTCGGATCTACCATGATCCTAAGCAATGGCGAAGCAGGCTCAAGGGTCCAAATGGTCAACTCCTGTTCCTATTCCTTATGGTCTTACCAGAATCATTGTCAGATAAATAGGACAGAATCAGCAGGGGTAGATTAGCGCCATTGTGCAACAGAGGTCTAAATCCCCATATGGCAGGGGTCGGGACTAAATATGGTCATAAAAATACAAGTTAGAAACTTCAGGTAGCGATGAGTGGAAACCTACTGAGCTGTCTGAAGAAAATACTTTTATCTGGGGGCTCTAGGAGTTGATACCCAAATTCCTGGTTGACTAAAATAAAGGAAATTGATAGTGAAGATTGTGAAAAAGGGTTGAAATCCCGGGAGCTATCAAATAAGCAAAAGATGTGATGGGATGTCCAGCAATGGAACAAGGTGGATAAGGTGATGTTATAATTAATAGCTAGATAGGACTAAGGAAACAAGCCCAGAAACCATGTCACATCAATAACTGAATCGGTGGTAGAAAGTTAGGAGTTAGAGAAAGGTTAGTAAACTTACATTGGAAGTAGCACAATACTGTTGAATATATATATTTTTTAAAATTGTGCATCAGTTCTTTGGGTTTGTATGTTCATAATTGGTAAATATGAACGTGTGTGAAATAAGGTTGTATTAAGTTGGCTTAAATTAAAGTGAGCAGCAACCAGAAGAAGCTATGACAAAAATGAGAATTTAAGTTACTGGAAAACATTCTAACACATTATTTTCAAAATTTGTGTCAAAGCTTCTGTGATTTCCTCCCTTGTCTCCCATAGCTGCCTGGGATTTGTCCACTTTTAAACCCATTTTAAAAATTCCTCACTCCGTGTATCAATCTGAAGAACCTCACAGTCATTCTTCCTTAATTCTATACCCTCCTTCTCCCAAGTGAAGGCAGTTGCTGAATCTGCAACAGTGCTAAAACAATTCTTTTCCTCTATTCTGGAGTGTGAGATGGAAAACAAAATTCACCATGGATTTAGTTTTGCATTTATGACATCTGTGTGCTTGAATGGGCACACTAAATGTTTAAGTGGTTCTTGTGATGAATGACAGAATCCTACCCCTGGTCCATTCGGCCCTGATTCAAGTCCCACCTGTTAAAGAGGAGTGCAATAATATCTCTGAACAGGATGATTAGAAAAATAGGTTTTTTTTAAAAAATGGAACACAAATGTCACAGTTAACAATCAGCATGAATATGGAGTAGCTCAGGGTAGTTCAGAATGGAGAATGACAGTGCCTGAAGAGTAAAGGGAAGACCATTTAGAATGGAGATAAGGAGAAACTTCTTCAGCCAGTAAGTGGTGAATCTATGGAATTCATTGCCACAGAATGCTGTGGAGGCCAGGTCATTGAGTGTATTTAGAGGTTCTTGAGTATCAAGGGGATCAAGTGTTATGGGGAGAAAGCAGGAGAATAGGATTGAGAAATTTATCAGCCATGATTGAATGGCAGAACAGACTCAATGGGCTGAATGGCCTAATTTCTGCTCCTATGGTCTTATGAAGCTGCAAGGCATAGCAATGTAAATATATTTATACTTAAAGTTGCCATATCTACGATCAGTATTATCTATCATAATTTAACCCTTATCATCACCAAGTTTTAATCAAATTGTCCATTTGTCAAATCAATATTAATGTTGACTGAAGGTTCACATTTTAGGTAATATGTTCATGGTTTGGAGCTGAATGAAAGAAGCATGGAGCTCAACAGTCCTGCCAGAGACACCTATTCAATTGTAACCTCTAATTTAAGAAACAAATGAATTGCTGGAATAATTGTGTTAAGCCAGTCGGTACTTACATCTGACATTTGCACTTCATTAATAATGTGCTTGTTGATGAAATTTTAAAATTCCAATGGAACTTAACTAACATGGTCGTAGAATACTTAATACAGGGATATTGGAAGGTAACAGTTCACCAAAGGACATTTCAGTATTCAAACACATGACCCAGTCAGATTCACTCCTGAAGGCATCTCGTGATTGGCTACAGAGAATAATGTTGTCTGCCCTCATTTTGTTGGGATAGGGAACAAGATTTGCATAGCTGGATTCTAACGTACTGTAGGATATTGTGAAGAACAGAAATACTGTATGACCACCAGTAAGCCACAAAATCAGTACAGTAATATCCACTGAGCAGTGATCAACTCTAGTTTCTGCTTCCATGTCAGGCCCCAATGACAATTGGGCATTTGGTGATAACTAACACCTGGCCATCACATAGGGATCTGATGAATTTAACTGCCAATCCTAAAATACCAGGTTCCTGAGGGGAAACAAATCCCAAAACTTCTAGAATGAGAGATGAGGAGAGAGGACCAAGCTGAAATGAAGCAGTATCAGTGAAGCCAACAAGAAGTCAAATAACTGGAAGAAAATGTGCAAGTCAAATGGAAAATTCAGACTAATGGTAGTCAGTTTGGGACTAGGGTATTAGGATGGACTTCTGCCCCAGATTAGAACTGCTTCCTGTGTATTGGTGGTTGTTCAGTTCCTAATTCCTATTGGACTTATGATTGAATGCCATAGCTAGAGTAGCAACCAAAGGGCTGAGCAAGCCTGAGGAGAGTCACGACAAGTTAGACAATCTAGAAAATGTAACCATGCAAATATAACCACCTGTCAGGCCAACAATAATGAAGCAAGGAGCATTGGGAAGTTTTACACAAGTTACAGTTTATTTCAGCACATGGTCAGCATAACATAAGTCTCAGGCAGGCAAGATCTTAAGAGGATGCTAGGTAAGGATCCAAAGCTAGTTAAAATTGGTAGGATTCCCAGATTATTTGACTAGCAGAGGACTTGCTCTGTTTCTGATACTTTCTCCTCCACTCTCCACCCCTAAAATGGAAACATGACCAATGGATTCAGCCATGGCAAGGGGTCATCATCACTGTGCAATGAAGACAGGGGAAAAAAAAATCAAGGAGGAACAAATGCACCAGACATTCCCAGACCAGCAACAATCTCCAGCAGCTGTTGGAACAGCCTCTACCTGAAGGTCCCTTCAGGATCTGTCGGAGATAAGAGCTTGGACCGCCTATACTGCCCTCAATGTCATTTCCTCCGTGTGTGAGGAGCATTGATACATTGACTGAGTATATTTCAGGACACCCTCACACAACTAGGTCATCCAATGGAGCTGGATTTGTGAACTGAAGCAGTGAGCTACCCTCCTATCCCTGTGACCATCAAATTGACAGCTGTTATGAAAGTGTCTGCTGTGTGGGATCTCTCAATCCTCAACAAACAAATGTATCAAGACTGTTATTGATGCAATTTTTGCTAGATCACACCAATTCATCACATTTCCCCATGACAAGATCAGTGTTGCAGCCAACACAGAAGGCTTAATCAATAAAGCTGGATTATCCCAGATGCAGGGAGTAAACACACAATGTGTGTTGTATTATAATACGGCAAACTTCAACAATAGAAACGGCTTCCATTAAGCAAACATGCAAGTCATCAGTGATCATTGGTACCACATCTTCAAGATCTGTGCTAAATGAAGCTGCCTTTATGTCTACAGCCTGGATCACTTTCAGGTTTATGCTTCATGGAAAGGACCAAATACCTTTCGAGGACAGCTCTGTGAAGCAAAGGCTACTCTCTGCAATTATGGTTGCTGATTCAATTACACAACCCCTCACTGAGGTTGAGCATAAATATAAGGGTACCTCACTTTTGCACCAAAATTAGGAGAAAACAAGGACAATAAGAAGGAAAGCACCGTCAGCACGATTGAGCAGTGAAGTGTCATGTGCAACAAGCCAGACTAGACTTACTTGACACTGCTTTAAATAGATGTGAAACAAAATCAAATTACAGGAAAAAGCTCAGCAGGTCTGGGAGCATCTGTGGACAGAAAGCAGAGTTAAAGTTTCGGGTCTAGTGACCCAATCTGCAGAACTGATTTTAGCTAGGAACAAGTTGATATATATGTTATAGAAGGGACATTGGGGGGTGGAGAGAAGGCGAAGAGACCCAGACAGACAGAGACATACAGACAGACAGAGGGGAGAGAGAGTGAACCAGTGAGGCAGAATGTGTAAAGATCAGCCTGGGAGAATAAATAGCTGTTGTGGCAGATAACGAGTAGTTTGTGGTGGCAGCCCATGTGATGACAAGGCCTAGTATCTGATGGTTAGGGTAAGGACATGCAAGGCGGCGCTCAGGCCCTAAAATTATTGAAAGTTGCAAGGTTCCCAAGAAGAAGATGAGGTGTTGTTCTTCCAACTTGCTCTGAGCTCCACTACAGCACTGTAGCAAGCCCGAGACAGATGTTGGCCAGGGAACACTTTGTTCCACAAACCATAAACAAGGAATCTCCAATATCTGCTGCTACTATGAGCCAAATTCTTTTAAATCCTTTGATTAACCTACAATATTAACCAACAATGCTCATAATACCAACTTCAAAGTCATTTAAACGATAACAACTTGCTTTTGGAAGCAAAGAATTGGATTCTCAGCAATATCAAAACTATTAGCTGAACACTCTAATTTAGAAATTACCAAATCTGGCCAACTAACTTTAAACATTTATGGTAAATCAACTCAGTACTATCTGTCAACTTCTGAAGAGACAGGAAAATTGCATGTTAATATTACATGGATGTCTCACAGATTGTTATTTTTCCTTTGGACAGCAATATACTCATTGCATATTTCTAATAGGTTCTGTTTTTGTTTCAGTTTTTAATCCATGCATCCAATAATACCATTTATTTTGCTAACAATGAAATTCTGACTATGTTTATTTAGCAAGATAGAAGTTAAGAAATCACACTAATTCCCTGTTCCTGTGAGACAAAATAGTAATATAAATACCTGTGGTACTTATCTATTTTGTCTGTCCAAACATTTTTGAAATCATATTATTTACCCGACTAAGGCCTATGTGGTAACTGCTTTTCTCCAAATCCAATGACTCCAGAAGTTCTTCCACTGCCTACAAGTGAAAAAGAAACATTATGAGTCTCAAATGTAAATGTCATCATTTTTTAAAAACAAATTTATCTTTTTCATGTGATGTACATTGCCCATAAAGATTGGAATTTCCAGTTAAGATATTTACTGTCAGGTTTCAATGAGTAAAACACTTGGTTTCAAAATATAATCTCGTGTTGGAGTATTCTTGATTGTTTGTTTAAATCAGATCATGCAGCAAGCCTCCTCCAAAGGTAGGACTTTGGAAATGCATTGAGTATGGATTACTTTATGTACTATTCTCATGGAGGCTTAGTTTCATTTAACTATGTTACCCACATCTCTGCATACCCGAAACAAAAAGGCTGGAATGTAGACATCAGAACTAATTTCAGTAAGTAAAATCATATTTCTGTTACTTAATCATTTTAAATAGCCCACACACAAATACATTTTTCAAAAAAAACTAAGAGGTTAATTCTCCACTACTGTTAAAAATAAAGTTAAACTTAAGCTTACAGTTAAAACACTTCAACTCTAATGGCACCACGGATAATCAAATAGTAAGAATGCTGGAATCTCTTGATCGCAACACTAAGTTTGCCTCTACTAAGTTGTTTGTGATGGTTTTACAATGCTATACTTTTAAAGCCAGGCTCCAAACACTGCATACTGAAGAGACTTTTGTGTTTGTTCGTTGCCACAGTGATAAATTCACTACACAACATGTACTGCCTTATATGGAAAATGCCTTTTGTGTATCATTTTTCACTATTACAATGTGTCTGTAGTTTAAAATCAAATAGCCCTCGAATTAACATTTCAGTAAATACTCCACCATATCAATGAGGTGGTGGTCAATCCTTGCATCATCATTTAACCTTCCAACAATTGTGCTTTTACTTGAAAAATGGTGAGATATTCAATTTCTGAATATTTTTATATCAAACATAACTGTGATGTAATCCTCTTCTCCTACAGAATATAGTTTAAAAATATGGTCAGTGAGTAACTAGAGACAGTTTGATTTTCTTGTTTATCCAGAAGAATCAATTTTCAATTGTTTATCTAAAATGGTGTTTAAAACCATTAGTTTACAACATTGAACATTTTTTCCCTCGGGTCAAGTAACACGATTTGTGTGTTCCTGTGACAATAAGCAAAATTAACTTGTACAATTTGAGGTCCATAGCCATTCAGTTTATTTTGGGTCAGGAGGAAACAAACAAAATGTCATATCTAAACTGCTCCAGTTGTAGCCTGAAGTTCTATTCCATGAAGTAAGAGATTAACAGCAGTCCCTACCTGTGTAATTTTGCTATTGTGGAGGGTAGAAGTAATCTAGACAGTGCTACAACTTTCTTTGCATATTAAAATCACAAAGTAGAAACTTTACTTATTCAAATAATTGTCGTTTAATACTGGAAAATGATATGATAGAGATAGTTTTGGTAGAATATTCAATGCTACTATAATTTTCTTTTAAGAAATGGATTTGAAACTAATCAATATCATGCTTCAATTTTTATTTTCTTAACTAATTACTGACAGATTGGCTACAACTCTAAATAGGAGCAGAATCGACATTTCGGGCATGAGCCCTTCTTCAGAAAGTTCAGGAGCCCTTCTTCTGCTCCTTGGATGCTGCCTGACCTGCTGCACTTTTCCAGCAACACATTTTCAGCTCTATTCTCGAGCATCTGCAGTCCTCACTTTCTCCTATAACTCTAAATAACAATGCTTTGAGATAGGTGGATCCAGCCCTTTTACATACTTTCAACTAATTATGTTTTGTGTTACTCAGCAGTACACTGTCGTGATTGGAATGAGGTCAGCTAGGTGGATCTCAAAGAATACGATTTCCCTGTTTAGGGCTGTTAACTTGGTTCAGACAGCCCTGGTGGACAGATATAAACATGAATGTCAGGGGCTCTTTCAGTCCAGGAATCAGCTCTGTGCTAGCTGGGTCAGAGACTTGTACTATGCACTTAATAAACCAGGCCAGACCCCCTTAAAACATTTCAACAAAGTAGCCTGGACTCTAACTTTGGCAATTGTATCAAGCAGGTGTACAGTGGATATTCCAGGAGTGATGTAGATGGTCCAACCACTTAGTTTTAAATAAAAAATAATTTATTTACAAGATTACCAAATAAAACAAACAAAAGAGAACAGAAATCAGAATAACTTAAGTTATCCAAAAACCCAACAGACTAATGATGCTGTTCCAAATTCCTGCAACAAATCCCCAAAACACTTCTTGGCACAAAATAAAAATCAAATCAAACGCAGGGTGTTATGAGAGAGTGATAGAGCACGTGCACGTGAGCGGGAGCGAGAACACGCGAGAGTGACAGCCATTCAGCACTGAACACCTTCTTCCATGTAGCTGTTTCTTGGACCAGCAGCCCCAAACTGACTGCTTTCAGTGAACAGACAGACTCCTATAAAAAAACCAAACCAATGAAAAGCTCAGCTGGGAGAACTGGTCAATCCCCTTTCATTGTCACAGTCACAGGTGTACAGCACAGAAACAGACCCTTCAGTTCAATTCGTCCATGTCGATGAGCCATCCTAACCTAATCTAGTCCCATTTGCCAGCACTTGTCCCACATTCCTCCAAACCCTTTCTATTCATATACCCATCCAGATGCCTTCCTCTGACAGCTCATTCCATACGCACACTACCCTGTGTGTGAAAAAGTTGCCCTTTAGGTCCCTTTTAAAATTTTCCCCTCTCGCCCTAAACCTATGCCCTCTACTTCTGGACACCCCACCCCAGGGAAGAAAACCTCATCTATTTACCCTACCCATGCCCCTCATGATTTGATAAACATCTATAAAGTCACCCCTCAGCCTCCAACGCTCCAGGGAAAACAGCCCCAGCCTATTCAGCCTCTCCCTGTAGTTCAAATCCTCCAACCCTGGCAACATCCTTTTAAATCTTTTCTGAACTCTTTCAAGTTTCACAACATCCTTCTTGATAGGAAGGAGACCAGAATTATACACAATATTCCAAAAGTTGCCTAACCAACGTCCTTTACAGCCACAACATGACCTCCTAATTCCTATACTAGGGGCATGGGAACCCAGACTGTAGCTTTAGGGTGCAGGACCTGGAGTGTAGGGAGGTCAGGAACATGGCATCAATTTCAAAGGAGGGTGCCTGTAAACAGGAAAGTGGTTTGAAGTGTGTATACTTCAATGCAAGAAGTATACGGAATAAGGTAGGTAAACTTGCAGCGTGGGCTGGTACCTGGGACTTCGATGTTGTGACTATTACGGAGACATGGGTAGAACAGGGACAGGATTGGCTGTTGCAGGTTCCAGGGTTTAAATGTTTTAGTAGGGTCAGAGGTGGGGGTAAAAGAGGGGGAGGTGTGGCATTGCTTGTCAAAGATAGTATTACAGCTGTGGAAAGGACGATGATGAAGACTCGCCAACTGAGGTAGTTTGGGCTGAGGTTAGGAATAGGAAAGGTGAGCTCACCCAGTTAGGAGTTTTTTACAGGCCTCCTAATAGTCCACGAAACGCAGAAGAAAGGATTGCGAGGATGATTCAAAAGAAGAGTGAAAGTAATAGGGAGGTTGTTATGGGGGACTTTAACTTTCCAGATATTGACTGGGAAAGCTATAGCTCAAGTTCGTTAGATGAGTCAGTGTTTGTCCAATGTGTGCAGAAGGGTTTCCTGACACAATATGTAGATAGGCCAACAAGAGGTGAGGCCATACTGGATTTGGTTCTGGGTAATGAACCAGGCCAGGTGTTAGAATTAGAGGTAGGTGAGCACTTTGGGGACAGTGACCACAATTCAGTGACTTTTACTCTAGTGATGGAGAGGGATAAGTGTGCACTACAGGGCAAGAGTTATAGCTGGGGTAAGGGAAATTATGATGCGGTGAGGCATGACTTAGGATGTGTGGCCTGGAAAAGTAAGCTTCAAGGCAAGGGCATAATTGATATGTGGAGCTTGTTCAAGGAGCAAATATTGAGTGTCCTTGATAAGTATGTACCCATCAGGCAGGGAGGAAAGGGTCGTGTGAGGGAGCCGTGGTCTAATAAGGAATTGGAATCCCTTGTTAAATGGAAGAGGGCGGCCTATCTCAAGATGAGACGTGAAGGTTCAATTGGGGCGATTGAGAGTTATAGGGTAGCCAGGAAGGAACTGAAGAGAGAGCTAAGAGCAGCAAGGAGGGGACATGAAAGGTCCTTAGTAGATAGGATTAGGGAAAACCCTAAGGCTTTCTATAGGTATGTCAGGAATAAAAGAATGACTAGGGTAGGAATAGGTCCAGTCAAGGATAGTAGTGGGAAGTTGCGTGTGGAGGCGGAAGAGATTGGGGAGACACTGAATGAATACTTTTCTTCAGTATTCACTCAGGAACAGGGCATTGTTGTCGATGAAAATACTGAGGCACAAATAAGTAGAATGGATGGCTTTGAGGTATGTAGAGAAGAGGTATTGGAAATCCTGGAAA